>NW_024374368.1:2120257-2526850 GCF_014805655.1 Passer montanus
GAGACACAGAACACATAGGAAATGGGTTCTTCAGACTTAGTTTTCAGCTACTGGTCTGCTCTTCCAATCTTCTCTGGACAGCAGACCTATAGCAGACCTAAATGTCATTTACAGAACTCAGGATTCTTTTAACACAGAAGAGAGTGAAGAAATAGTTATTTACATGAGGTACATTAATTTTCACCTTGTCCCAAAGCAATTAGTTCTTTCTTCTTTATCCTTTCAGGAGAAAGGAAAGATGGGGTAGAATATACAAGCTTCCTCTGTCAGAGGAAGCAACATCTTTAAACAGAGGGAGGCAATTTTCTCCTTTCTTTATGGTTGCTCGGGTCTCTTTCCATCTCCAGGTTCCTTTAGCATCTCTTAAGCACTCTGATGTCAGTTATTTGATCTCCATTTCTTTTTATCCTGTGTAACCCTCACAGACAGTGTGGCTTATGTGCTAGTGTACATAGGATTTTACAGCTCATTAAGAGGAGAATGTGTGACACTGTGGTCTGACACTGTTCTTCCAAAGATATAAATCATGATCATGATGTCTGGGTCTGTCGCTTGTAGCAAGGTTCAGGCAGATTAAATGACACCAGTTTCCTCACGTATATACCTACGATAGACTAGTAAAAGCATATAAGTAAAATCTCACTTGACAATGAGGGCATACTTTTGTCAAAGGAGTGCTGAAGTTTCCCAAGGCTAGAATGGTAAAAATGTATTGGCATCAAACATGGTGTATTGTGGCTTGCTTTTGACACAAAGATCACTTTACCAAACACCTCACTTATACACGAACTGCTATATATGAGGAAGCCTCCCGAAGCAAGAACTTTTGTATCCATAACATGATTTTACACCATGATAACAACTTTACCACTACACCATAGTAACGTCTATGGTATGCAATAGATCCGTAGAAATCACTGGGGATGGTGGGCATTTGCCAAATGGGATATTTAAACAGAATGATCACATCTAGAATGCAGGAGTGGCATAGACTGGAGTCTCAGAAAGAACTATGGGACTGTGACAGTGTGATTGAAAAACTGTCTGGAAAAATTATTAACATTTTCCAACGTATATATATATATATATATATATATATATATATATATATACACAAGGTTTCAATAGATGTCCTGAAAAATGCTACCGAAAGTGCAGACATAATACTTTTATTCTGCATTATTAGTGTTACGAGAATTTGTCTGATGATGTTTGTCAAGCATTTTGAACCATGGCACATTTATATGCAATAATACAAAAATACAGAATGCAGACAGCGCATTTGACCCCGACTGACCAAACAGATATTCCATGCCATTTAGTGTTATATTCAGCATATACAGCTGGGAGATGAAGAAGAAGGTATGGGGGGACACTCAAAGCTGGGGCAAGCATCCCAAGTCACTGTTATGCAAGATGGAGCCCAGTATTCCTGGGCATGGCTAAACCATGGGAAGTAGAGAATACCCTCTAAACTATTTTCATTTGCACAGCTTTTGCTTTACCTCTACGACTGCCTTTACCCAAACCCACCATTTTTCTCACTTTCACCCTTCCAATTCTCTGCCCCATCCTACTGTGGGAAAAGTGAGATGTGTAGGGCTCAGCTGCTTCCTCAGGGTAAGCCAAGACAATTGCTAAACAAAATGCTAGGCTGACTAGCAAAATGAAATACATCAAAACAGATTTTAAAGTTAGGAAGGGATCTCCCCTAGATCTCTGTCCAAAAGGAGCAAAATTATGTAGGTTTGGATCTACTCATGCACATAGGACTTTTCTGGTTTTGCATATAAGGATTTCAGGGTCAGGCATATAAGTGTATGATTGCTATTGGGAGCCCAATCAAGTATCAGGCACAGCAGGTAGAATCAATAACTATCAGGATATCTGTGTTTTACTCTGTACTGTAGGACAGATACCCCTTGCATATCCAAACAGCATCACAGACATCACTACAGTAACATGAATATCTCATATATTTTAAAATAAACACTTAATTTGGACCTTGGCTAAAGAAAGAAGCAGTAACACTGCTAATGCCAATGAAGTGGCAGTGGTGCAATCTATCTCATACTCTCCTCATCCACATGGAAAGAAACTGCACATAATTTGTCCCAGGAGCAGTTCAAGCAAAAAGGTTAGGTCAAAATAACAACATTTACACCTTGTTCCACTGGTGATTATTCAGATCACAATAAACAAATTTAAGAGAGAATAATTTCAAGTTGATGCAGAAACCGTGTTCTCATTCTATATCATGATGAAATACAGGGACACAATCTCAAGCTGCGTCAAGAAAATATAGGATATTAGGAAGAAAGTTTTTTATGGAAAGAGTGATAAAGTACTGCAATGGCCTGCCCAGGGAGGTGGTGGAGTCACCATCCCTGGATGTTTAAAAAAATGACTGGATGTGGCACTCGATGCCATGGTTTAGTTGAGGTGTTATGGCATGGGCTGGACTTGATGATCTTGAAGGTCTCTTCCAACCTAGTGATTCTGTGAAAAATATTTCTAATGATCTGGTATATATTTGCCTGATGGATATAGATAACTTAAACATATTGGTAACAATTTGCCACATTTGTAAGTGGCTTATATTTAGACACTACCTTGAAAACTTCCAGACATCTTATTGAAAGTATTCCTAATCAGTTTTCCCCATCTCAAATAGTTGTGTTGCCTCACTTGATATTTTCTTGCATTTTAAAATTTTCTAAATAAAATAAAATAAAATAAAACAGTCTAAATAACCGGACAATAATTTTGCCAAATACACTTGAAATATTTCTGGAAAATTATCAGCCACATTATCATCCTGCAAGAAATACTCCCCTGAATTACAGCTACCCCATAGTTTGCAGCATTCAAGCTACAGCTCTGTAAGGATTAGTAAGAACTAATCCTGGGAGCAAAGAGCAGAGTAACATGAAGCATTCTAGCTGGTCACAGAGGATTCACTTCAGACACTACCCCTCACACTTGAACTGAAAGCTTTGTAAGAGAAGTGCTAGCACTCTAGCTGGTCACAGAGGATTCACAGCTTCAGACACTACCCCTCACACTTGAACTGAAAGCTTTGTAAGAGAAGTGCTCCAGGTTAAACCACAGGCACACAGAGGTCAGAGTAAAATTCCTGGTTTTTCAGTCAGGGCACAATTTCACTGTAGGGATTTCATTGTCGCTAGTCTCACTGTATTTTCAATATCCTTTCTTCTACTTAGAATAAATAAATTATGTTAAAAAGCAGAGAGAAAGAAGCAAATATTATAAATTGTATGGTAATAACTGTATTTACATAAAAAACAAGGGAGGATCTGAAAAACTGCAATCCAATAACTCTGACTTCACTTTTAGAACAGAAATTGTAAATACTTTCTATAGTCTAATGTACAAACTTTAAAATTGTATGCAGCATAGAACAGCCAGAGTAACTTCAATTCATTGAGAAAAAACAAAACCAAAACCAGCAACACTGTATGTATTGCTGATATGACAGAGACAAATTTTAAACAATTAACAGTTTATTTATGTCAGTTTCAAATCAGTTAATGCTGCATCACCCAGTAGGCTGACCTACAAGGTCAGACATGAGAAAGGTTGCTCACAGAGATTAAGAAGTGGCTTTCAAAACAAGAATGGAGGGTGTCAGATCAAGAGAAAACATTGGACTTGCGTAGGAGTAATAAGCCCAGTAGGTATCAATAGCTTGATTTTGTTTACACAGTTTATACTGAAGGCAGTATTTCACAGGCTATCAGAGCAAGCAAACAGTATCAATAACAAAAAGCCACTCTGGGCTTTCTCCTTTCATGATCCTGACTGGTTCTAGCTTTCCTAAACACAGTTCTCACTAGCATGCTTTACCAGATCAAGGCTAAAGTCCTCTGTTCTGTACCAGGCTGAGGTTTATAAAGAGAAATAGAAAGGAATAAAGCAGAGGAAGACTAAGCTATACTCTGAATGTGGTCTTAAAGGCTAATATTGCTACACCATTGCTACTGCAGGAGTTCAGAGGGCTGCTAGCACATAAAACAAGTTGAAAATCCCAGCTCAGTTCCTAAAAATATAGTACAGATCAATTCTTAGTGGCATTCTTCCTTGACAATCTTGGGAAGTACCAAACAGTGATGAGGTCTGGAAAACTCTTCTTGACTTCCTCATCTTCAGCAGAGGAGACTCCAGGAATTAGTTTCTTCCTCTTCCTGAATCATATCCCAGATATGAATTGTGTCACCAGCATACAACTATCCACATGCCTCAAAAGGCCTTTGGTTTTCCCAGCAAAGGGGAACATATTTTCCAGCAAAATTTCATCTACTGTGAGACTTTACCCGAAGATACAGCCCAGACAGTGAGGTGACGATGTAACATTTGCATCATCCACAATCTACAATCTAATGGAATTTACAGGGTAGTGCAAACATACAAACTGCAGGGAAATGTTTCACTAGAGCCAGCTGTGTCAGTCATGATCTGAGGTAACAATGTTTCTGCTTCAGCTGATTCTATTCCTTCACTTCCACACCTGGGTGCTCCTATCCTTAGAGAGATCCTTTGTGGGACTACAGCTAAAGAGCTGAATGTAATCCAATGAATATAATCGAAGTGCAATGCCTCACAGATTACCCCTTCTGCTTTTTCAAAACTGAAAGCCACATTATCCACTGCTTTTCTGACATATTACAGTCTATTTCTCTTTATCTTTTTGAAATTCCTTTCTACCCAATAAATGTTTTCTTATTTGTAGGACAGAAATGGGTTGGCTAACTTTATAAATATATATGGTTAAAATAATGTTAAATTCCCAATCTGCGTTCTTGAACAAGTAGAATCCCTACTGGCAATGTTTTCCAGAGGCCATCCTCTCACTTTGAACTCCTGATTCATGACATCAATCAGTATGGTAATTTTGAAGTTTCAGTTTATATTGTTAGCAGTCAACAGTCTATAGTGTTGTGTCATCCCCCCTTCAACCAATATTCATTGAGTATGTATCAATCAATGCATTTTTCTCATGAAAGTATTACCTAAGCAGACAGCTACTAAGCAGTCCTGTCTTGTTAAATTTCATATATCTCAATCAGAGTGAAATAAAATAAAACAACAAAATAAAAAGGACCAGACTAAACAAGAGAATAGAGAATTTATATTATCTAAATATTATCCTAAAAACTTCATTTGTATTATTTAAATACTAGTATCTAAATAAAACTCCTTAGTTCAAAAATTAATGTTAGTTTACGACTAAAAGTACATGTCACTACTGATACTGGGACTTTGATATGATGCTTTTGAAGGCCTAATCCTAAAGCTCTGCGACACTAGTCCTACCTCACTTACAACCCTATTTTTGTCTCTCATAGATGCTACAAAATACCAAATCAAGAGTACAAAGTCACACAATTTAAAAGCAGTAAAATCTGTGTTTTCCTGTTCCTACTGGAGAATTTGCAACACCTATAAAAATAAAAGCTAAATTTCAGAACTACCCAGTCCCTGCAGCTACAAAAAATTAGCATCTAAGTCCTAAAATCAAACAGGCATCTCCTGCCATAGTGATGCACAAGGTCAGCCAGTTAGCTACTGTTAAACAGTTTAAGGGTGTCATGCAAATTGTGTAATGTTAACAGTCATCATATAATGAAAAACAGTGTTTGTCAGCAGTTAGAAGTACTTTGACCTTATGAAGTGGCAGGTTTTAACAGGAGCAAAAATAGCAGCAAATACAATTTTGAAGACAATCAAAACTGAAAAGAGGCATGAAGAAAGCAGTGTGGCTAGTGTTAGACAGCTTTCATGTTAAACTGTTGGAAAGTTTCTTGAAGATTTGGCTTACTGCATAAAATTAAAATATTCTGTTTCTTCTTTAACTGTGAATTTCTCATTCTTGTTTCAAAAAGAAAAAACAAAAAGAAGTGAACCTAAGAGCTCAAAAAGAAGACAAATACTCTAAAAGCCTTTTTTATGATTTTCAAACAAGTATGGTTGATTCTGTGGGCATTATTTACAATTTTCAACACTGAATTAAACGTTGTTGGAAAAAAGACACTTTCACACACGGTGACTGAAAAGTGTAAATGACAAAAAGCAATGAAGCAGAAAACTGTATTGATGCAATGTAGCCCACATTTTTGGTCTAATATAATAGTTACAGGGTTCTTAAGGTAGATACACTAATGCAGAATAAACATTACAGTCAATGGCTGTCAGTAAAGCTATCAGCCTCTCTGAAGGAGGAAATTACTGTTAGACAGAGTACAGAACAAGGAAGGAATCCAGTCCATTACTGCTGATGAGTAAGGTTATACATTGGTAAGCCCCCACACGAAATAGTTAGATCCCATCTCAAGTTAACTTTTTCTTCTCTGAATGACCTCACTACTGTTCTTCTCAAAAAGTGCTTCAAGAATAACAACCCTCTAATGATTTGAAACTTTCTTCTAACTACAAGATTCAGCTTATGTGTAGATAGTGCATCTCCATTTCTTTTTGTATTAATTTCATCCCTTATATATAGGTTAAGCCTATGGATTTTTACACCAATAATTATCTTAAATATTTAATAAACATTCATATTAAATATATAATATATTTATATAGATTCCCAACCAGGAGAAGGGAAGGCTTCAGGGACCTCCTAGCAGCATTCTGATACATAAAGGGGCCTACAAGAAATCTGGAGAGGGGCTTTTGAGAAAAGTATGTAGTGACAGGACAAAGACTTGAAAATGAAAGAGGGTAGGTTTAGACTAGATGTCAGCAAGAAATTTTTCACTGTGGTGAAAAATGGTAATGAGAGACTGGCATAGGCTGCTGAGAGAAGTTGTGGATGCCCCATTCCTGAAACCTCCCAAGGCCAGGCTGGATGATTTTGAGCAGCCTGGTTTAGTGGAAGGTATCCCTCTATGCTCATGGCAGGCAGGGATAGAACTAGATAATCTTAAAAGTCCACTCCAACTCAAATCATTCCATGATTCTATGATACACATAATTTTAATTTACTAAGGTAAAATGTTTAGTAATTCAGTGCTTTTCAAATAGCTTGGAGTAAAACCTTGGATGCAATTAAATTAATGGCACATTCTCAACAATTCCATGAAGTTAGAGTCTCATCTAAGTTTCCCAGTGAAGACGAGGTATTTTACCAGGCTACTAAGTACACAAGTAAACAAGTAACAGTTACAAAAAAGAAAATCAATTTAATATGAGTGGATTCTCTTTCTTCTTCCTGTCTCTAGTTTCTTCTTATCACTGAAATATAGGTAGTATATGAGCTCCAAGAAAAAAAGAGAAAAATGAAGGAAAATTATATTCTCCATTTCTGTATAACTTTGAAGGCTCTTGACTTCTTTCAACAACTCTATGAATTCTTTTTTTTTTTCAAATTTTAAAAAGTAACTACTTTTTCTTTTCATTAGTTACTTCACCAAACACTATTACACAATTTTCAATCACATTTAGCTATTTTATTTCTAAAAACAAGTTAAAATCTATAAAAACCTCAGACCACAGGACATTTAAAGTTAAAAGTCTTTTTTACCTTTTCTAGCTATCAGGATAAAGCTAACAGGCATGATGAACTTCTCCATTGTATTACTGGAGACAGGACATGAGAAAAGCACTAATCGCTTTAGGCTGCCCTGTCTGTTATCACTCGTAACTTTTACAAAACATCATAGAATGTATTGTTCCAACATTTTAAAAGCTTAGATTCACCTTAAGAATAATTTCCTCTGCAGCTGAAAATTAAGATAAGGAAGCGAATATTCATAAAGACATTAAAATCCCCCAGCTTTTAATGAAACAGAATTTTTATTTTGAGCAAAGTTAGAGAAAGAATATACTTCTATACAATCCAAAACTTTTGGTCCAAATTAAATTGACATCACCTTCCCAGTAAGATCTTGTATGAAGAAAAACTCTCTAATATCCTAGTGGAAATGGCATCTAAGCAGCTAGTCTATGAAGAACAATGATTATATCTTTATCTGACTGCTGGGAAAAAAACTAAATTTTCTCAACAGTCAGAAAAAATGATGGAATGATTCACAAAGGATCTACAATACTGTCTTATCTCTAAATGAGCCTGTGAATGCAAAACAAGAGAAGAGCTATATATTACAAAGGAAGCTCTTCTGGATTAGAAGATTGCAGATATGTCACTCTTTCTTCACAAATGCAGACTTAAAAATCCTCAGCAGATCTGGTCTCTCTCTAATTACACGATATCAGAAAGCTCATTTAAATAGTGTATCAGGTAGCATACTCAAGTATTTCAAATTTTGGATTTAAAAATTAAATAAATAAGGAAATTTATAAATACAATCTGGTCAGTTACACCCTTAATCTGACACAGCTAAAATTACCGTATTGAAGACCTAAAGCAAGTAGTATAAAGAAATCAATGAAATTACATACCTGTCTGTGATGAGATCTAAATTCTGGTATTAATATAGAAATGTAAATTTTTGTTGACTTAATCTGCATTTTGCTTTACATAACAAAAGTACTTGAAAACAAGATAATTGTTCTTGAAGGCCAAGGGCTCTTTGCTAAAGAAATTATTAAAATGTCTTTTTAATTTTTATCTTCTTGGGAATTGTCTATCAGGCAACAGACACGTCACAAGCTTATTCATATAAAATATATTTTCTTATTACTTACTTTTTATAAAAATGCTAAGCACTCTGTTTTCTCCCCTCAAGCCGTTTAGATGTTTGTAAGTTTAGGACAGAAAGAGAGCCTTTAAAAGCATTTAAGGTGAGGCATGAAATAACACTCAGAAGCAGTAAATGTATAAAACCTGCCATAAGTGTTTGCTTTGAGTTAGGTAACATGTTTTACATGGATTTGAACAGGCTCAGGCCCAATCTTATTACAGCTGAAGGCAAAACTGTCTTGTTACAGTACAGAAATGTGTTCTTTAAATCCCTAACTAAATACTTAGAATACCTGAGATCCAAAGATGTGAGGTAGTGTTATACTTTTACACTAAGGGATGAATATATTTAATAGTGTGCAGAGCATCAAAGTGACAGGGTAAAAATTGTAGTGACATAAGGATGGAGTTCTATTCCTGGTTTTGTCAGGAGTACAGGTGCCTGGTGTTATCTGAGATGAACTACATTAACCAGGGGATGGGAGATATATCACTGGCTTTTTTATCCAGTGGATAAAAAGGCCTGTGATTTTCTGGAACAGTATCTAGGGACCAAGCAACTCAGACCACAGGGCCTAACCAGCACCAGGTCCCTACACAAATGTAATGAATCCTACCACTGCAGAGAGAAGGAATTCAACCCCAAATCATGACATTGGAATGCCACTGTCTACCCTGGGGAGCCCTATAGATATAGGTCTCATCACTCTCCAGCATCATTTAAAACTAGAAACAGGTTTTAGTTACCTAAATAGAAGTGTCTAGAGTCATATGAGCTGACTTAGAACACAGAGACTGGCTTCCCATTGCTAGCCTAAAGAGGAAACTTTTGTTGATCCCACGTTATTTCTGCCAGCCTTGCGCACATCTTGGCCAAGGGCACGTTAAGAGGAGCTTGATACCCACATGTGAGCAACTTAAATCACTTCTAGTCAATATCAACAGGAGAGCTCAGAAAAATACTTCAAGTCACTCTGAAACAGTCATAAGGTGAACAGATGATACAGGAACCTTGAGGAAAAAGATTCAGTTTCCACTTCTATCATACTTAACATGTCATCACAGCAAATCTTATTTACCTTATCCTCTCACCATTAATTTCTTAACATGCAGGGGTATGTGAGCAGTATGGCTGCCTCTCAGTGGTGCCTAATATAAAAACATTAAATGCATGGAGCAGTGCATCTTTTATTGTATGCCATAAAAATCCACAAATACTCAAATACAAAAGGAGAAGTTTTGGTATTGTGATAAAAAGGAAACAGGAATGTTTGGGGAACAATTTACTCGTTTAAGAGTACTTTCACTCAAAAACAGAACAGGTTTTAATTGTGCATTCTGTGGTATTTACAGTCTGATCCAAAATTGATTTATTTGTGAAGATTTTACATTTATTTAAAATCCTTTTGAGTATGTTTGGGTAACAAAAATTATCTTATTGAAACTTTCATTCTGAAAGAGACTGTGATGCTCTCTATCTTCAGTTATCTAATGACATCCTTCACCTAATCCTAATAGTGTTGTCTACCAAGTTTTGGTACTCATATTTTAAAATACCAAAAGAAAAACAAAACAAACAAATAAAATATCAAAACCTAAAAAACCCTAAAAAAAAACCAACCACAAAAAATAAAACCAGTGTTCAAACTGTTCGAGACATGGCTTTCATCTTTTCTGCTCTGGCACTTTCTTTTGAACACATTCACTTCTAGAACAATTCTACAGATCATTAAATTGAAATGCTGTATTTATATTTTACAATACCCCTCTACTATACTTTATGAAAAAGTTCCAAGATAAAGGAGTAATGAAGATATATTCCTGGCTCTTTTACATCTCTTTTCTTCTATTGCTCTTGATATGTATTGGAAAATGCTGGAAACACTCTTCCCTTAGTTCAATGTGCATTTGTGCAAGCTAGGTTACAAAGATGGATAAACTACAGGACCCATATGAAGACTCATGATGGAACTGGACACACAACCCAGATCTTCAGCCCCCCAGCAAAATGCCTCAGTCACTGACATCAGACCCTTTCCCCTACATATTTGAAAATATATGCAATAGAGAAAAGTATAATAAAGACTTGGCATTTCATGTACAAGTAATGAAGGATAGAAGTATCAGAGCTTGACACTTCATAAGCAACAAGAAAAACTAAACACTGGAACACTGCCCTGGGTTGGTTTGAGGTTTTTTAATTATTATTTAATTTTTCTAAATACATAGAAGCAATGAGAGAAAAAAAAAAAGCCTCACATGCCACGACCAAAATCATGCAATACAGTTAACAATATATTTCTATTACTTCTCATAACAATAATAATAATGCATTTTATTGCATGAAAGATAATTTCTTTCACTTGCAATTAAACACAAACCACAACACAGACAGATACAATCTGTCAATTTCTCTGCAAAGACAGTGGGTCAAAGCAATTTCCTAGCAGAGCATCATACAACCAATGTCTGAGGTAAAAATGTGACAGGATCATCACCTTCAGATCCACATGCCATACAAAAAGAAAGCAATTTCCTCTGTTGTACACTTTGTAAATATGCACCAATACATTTAAATAAAGTAACTTCCTCCCCATTGAAAGGGAGGCTTGTTTTTCTGTTTTACTATCTATGTTTCAGAGACATTGATGATTTTCTTTCTGCCTTTCAGCTGCTAATTTTCTAAGAAACTAAGTCTTCCCATTGCCAACATCTATTTCACATCTGTAAGTGAATTTGTGATTACATCCCAGCAAAAATGAACACTACCAATGAAATATAACAACTGTTTATAATATAAGGAGAAAAAAAAATACTAAAGACTAGATTTTCTAATATTAGCATTTCTTTTCCAATCATTTATACAGCTTTGAAACCAGTTCAACTGTTTCATAAAAGAGAAAAAACACACAACACAATCTTCAAGTATTACAAACATGTCACATGAGTGGGAAAATTTGATGAAAATTGACATACATTTGTCTTACAGCAGTTACTTTTTTCCCCCTAACTGTGTCATGATATGATGAGTAATTACAAGTTAATACAATCAGAAGCTCAAAGAAGAGGGCATCAGTCACAGAGGGACATTTTTTCACATAATCATAAAATAGGTAGTGTTAGGAGGTACCACAATGGGTCATCTGGTCCAGCCTCCCTGCTCAAGTAGGGTCATGCCAGAGCACACGGCACTGGATTGTATCCAGATGGTTCCTGAATATCTCCAGTGAAGGAGACTCCATATACTGTTCCAGTGTGAGTAAAGTTCTTCCTCATATTCAGGTGGAACTTCCTGTGTCCCATTTTCTGCCCATTGCCTCTTGTCCTATTGCTCAGCACCACTGAGCAGAGCCTGGCTCCATCCTCTTGCCACCCTCTCTCCAGATACTGATAGATATTGATGGGATACCCTCTCAGTCATCTCTTCTCAAGGCTGAAAAGACCCGGATCCCTCAGCCTGTCCTTATAGGAGAGATATTCTTGTGCTGAGGAGCCCAGAACTGGATACAGCTCTCCAGATGTGGCCTCACTAGGGCTGAGTAGAGCAACAGGATCACCTCCCTCAGCCTGCTGGCAATTCTCTGTCTGGTATGCCAGGAGACATTTGTCTTGGCCACAAGGACACACTCCTGGCTCATGGACAGCTTATTGTCCACCAGTACTCCAAGGTCCTTCTCCACAGAGCTGTTTTCCAGCAGGTTACCCCCAGCCTGTACTGGTCCATGGGGTTGTTCCTTTCCAGATGCAGGACCCTGCATCCACCTTTGTTGAATTTCAGATGGTTCTTCTCTGCCCATCTCTCCAACTTGTCAGGATCCTTCTGAAGGGCTGCACAGCACTCTGGAGTATCGGCCACTCCTCCCAGCTTTCTGTTGTCAGGGAACTTGCTGAGGAGGCCTCTACCCTTTCACCCAAGTTATTGATGAAAAGTCAAACAATACTGGGCCCAGTACTGAACCCTGGGAGACACCACCAGTGACAGACCTCTAACCAGACCCTGTGCCACTGATTACAACCCTCTGGGATCTGCTGTTCAGCCAGTTCTCAAACCACTTCTCTGTCCTCCCACCCAGTCCACACTTCCTGAGTTTGCCTGGGAGGATGTTGAGCAAGACAGCTTTGAAAGCCTTGTTGAAGTTGAGGTAGACAATATCTACAGCTCTCCCCCTCATCTGTCCAGGCAGTTGTATCATCATAGAAAGCAACAAGGTTGGTCAAGCATGATTTACCCATAGTAAATCCATGCTGATGATAACATTTTTATCATCAATGTGAACAGAGATGGCCTCTTTTCCAAAGCACTGAGCCAACCAGAATAGAGGCAATCCTAGCAAGTAGTAGCAGCAGAGACATAAATCTACTTCCACCCTGGCCACACAGTGTAGATGCTCTTTTAAGATGCAGACATAAGGAATTTTTTTCAATATTCTTTACAAAGACATCTTCTACAAATACTCCATAACCTGACAGTCTCATTCCACACTGCTATTCCACACAAGGGTCAATCCTGATACGATTCATAATGAATTAATAAAGACAGCAAAATATTTTCATCCACAGCCACAAAGCAATTGTTGAATAATATACTTTATGCTTTTTTTAATGTGTAATAAAAACTGCTGTTGTTCTAGAGAGAGAAAGCATCAAGCGACTTTAATGTTCTTCTTATTGCTTCACCTGCACATCTCCTAGCACAGCAGTTTTAACTCTAGAATGTGAAATCCCTTTCCCGATGACTGGGTTCAAGCTTCAATATTTGACATTGGATTGCCCAATATTAAGCTCTGAAATCAACAGGACATAAGTTTCCTAGCACCCTGAAGTCTTGAAATTGACAGGAGTTTCTAAACATGGCAAAAATACCTGAACAAGCCCCTAAATCAATTATGTGCTGTAATACCTCAAAAGGTATGCTAGAAACATTATTAGTACAGCTGAACTCCTCAGCTGGTATAAACCAGATGTTAATAAGCAAAGAAACATTGTAACAACAGTTTTGGTTAATAAGTAAAACTACAGAAATATTTTTTTCTTTATCTGTAATTTATGTCAAATTTAATTCATCACAGAAATAAAGTGTTGCCACTTAATTGCTCTTAGTGTACAGCAAAGATGCTTACAATGAATGATGATAAGCAGGAACATGAATGAACAGTTGCCAGGCAACCAATAAATAAAGGTTCCAAATAGCATGACCTCTCTTTAAAGGATAAAGCTCTAATCATAATTATTTTTCAAATCCATTTCAGTGCCAGCTAAAATCATGTTTGCAGCACTAATCCTGGCCTTCCTCATACAGAATGAAACCAAATCTGTCATTTGACATATCACAGATAACAAATTAAACAGACTCAACCTGCTCCTTCAGATTATGGTCAACAGTGTGTTTTGAGGATGGCAAAAGGCTAGACAATAAACTGGAATCTGAAATAGGGAGCTGAGATTTAAGCAATTTAAATATGGTAATATAATTTTTAAAGTTACATGGTTTCCTAAGGATCTTCAAACAGTATCAAAACAAAATCTTCCAATGTTTAATACCATAAAATGATCATTCCATAAAGTACAAGAATGAGACAGACTTTAAAATAGTAAAAACAGATCCAGTTTGAAATGCTTTAAAATCTATATAATACCACATTCTATCTTTATAAACTCTTACAACACAGTCTTGCTGAGTGAATAAGCAGAGCTGAGGTGCCTAGAGCAAGCAGTGACCTTTTAGACGGATTCAAATAAAACTGACAAAGAGCAGCATAAATCTTAAACCAGTTAAAGAACACAGTATATCCACTTTGAAGAAACAATGAATGGTTATGCAGGAGTTTTACATTATGCCTTCCAAATAACGGAATGGGAAAGCTTGGGCTTGTTCAAGGTTTACTGGTAGGCCAATAAATATTGTATTTATTTTAGTAAGCTCTCATGTCAGAAAACATTAGGAATACATGTTTCTGTAGTTTTATCTTGCACTACATAGGGTGATTACATAAATCTCTTTAACCATTTTATTTCTTTTCTTTAGTAGAACTGAGATTCACTAATAGCTGTGATGCTTGAACACTAAACTGACAAAAATTTACAACAGGAAAACAAGTTGAACTACAATAATAAACAAATATGTTTTGTATCTAAGGTATAAAATACTATGTCAGCAGTGAAGCCATAAGAACAGGCACCATCCTTCCAACCTGTCTTTAAAAAAAAACAGGCAACAGAATCCATGAACATCCCTGCAATGTCAGTAGGACAAAATAGTCTCACATTTTACAGTAGAAAATGCATTCTAACAACTTAGTATTTCTTCACATGTATTTCTTTGCATCAAATGAGTCAGTTCATTTTATAGTAGGTATTCTTCTTTGATAGAAAAGCATTCTATTGCCTTCCATATTAAATGAGAGTCAGTTCATTATATAGTAGGTATTCTCCTTCTTTGATAGAAAAGCATTCTATTGCCTTCCATCAGACACATAATTTTCCACTTATTTTCCTTATCTAGATATATCTGCTCACCAGAGACCTTTATAGGAGCTTTTCTTTGTATCTGTATTTCATAAATAAGCAAACAGGAAATATACCACATTATATCTGTGTTCTCCTTGAGTAATATTTCACCCAATAATCATCTCTGTCACCTGATTCAGTAACTCCTCTCCATCTTTCTAACAATTTCAGTTTGAACTCCTTGTTCTAACTAAAGTGCAGTTCATTTCATTGATATCCTATGCAAGAGTGAGATTAAGAATTTAAGTGATTGAGCATCACACATACTGATTGTAATGTCACACAATGCAGAAGATCCTCTAAATTCCTGTTAGGACACATGGCACTATTGATACCAAAACCACATTAATTGCTTTTCCATGGTTTTCAGCTTGCATTTTAATGAACTATAAAAAAATTGTGTTGCGCCTATAAACCTCACAACCAAGATCACTAGTTCAAAAGTGTGTAAAGGTGCTTTGGAGGATTTATTCCCCTCCCAAATGTTTATTCTTTTTCAGATGCCAACTGAAGAATGAAACTGGTCTGGTTTTAAACCTAAAAGACTAAGAGCTTATGGAATCAAATGTCATGCCTTATAATTTAGCAGGAGCTGGAGGCTAATTGTGAAGGTTATTAACAATGAAAACAATGGGGTTCTCAGAAACTTATTACCATGGAGGAAACTGATGTTATTTTTCTGAAGTTTGGATTCCACTGTGTTTTGTTCTACAACATGCAATTTAACTACCCCACTTTTGAAAATGGGAGATGACTGTATTGTTTTAAAGATCTGCTCACACTAAAATAAGAGTAATTTTAAGACGTCCCCTAGGGATTCAAGTCTATACATTTAGCAATAGAAGGAGGAAAACAGCTTAACTACCAGCTTGAGGAGAGAGATGATGAGGCATGCTTTCTCTCTAGTGTTTCCCACGTTACAGATACAGTCAATGAAACTAGGTGCAATTCTAAAAACATTTTCGTTGACAGGGCTTAGGCAGATACTCATCTGAGTAAGAGTAAGCAGCTTTATGTTCCAGAGATCAATCATATTCTAGATGCATACTGTCCTGTCTTCTGATCAAGATATTTTTGTTTCAATAACCATTTTTCCCATAACAAAATGGTAACATTTGTTTTCATTTTTTTAATATTAGATATTTAACTGTTAATTAAACATAAACATACTTATTATTCAAGTACATACAAAAGCTAATGGATGACATTAGGAGATAAATTTACAGAACAATACCAGCTCAAACAGTGCAATACTGTTTGGTTTAGGAAAGCAAATATATATATATATGTATACACACTAGATGTATATATAGATACTTGTGAAACACCAGCTATAGACACTCCCAGTAACACACAACAGAGCTATCTTTGAACTATACAAAATATTATTTCTATAGTGAGGAGCCCAGTAGGGGGAAGAAGGTAGTTTGTTGCTTTATCACTTTTTAGTAACAATTAGCCTGTATGAGTTTGATTGAGTCTTATACATGGAATGTTCTTTTCATAACTATTATTCCATTCAATTCCATTCATTGATGGACATCTTCCCCTGCTAGTGTACAGAAATAGTTGAAAATAGCAGCAAAACTCAACATTGATGACATAGTCTTTCACTAATATACTTAATGAAGTTACTGTTTTGGACCAATAGTTCAGCTCTAGAAGAGGGAGCTAAGAGTGTAGTCCTTAGTTTTTGTCATGATGTCAGAAACAAAGCCTCACAAAAATCCAACTGATAATCAATGAACTTTGAAAATTAATCTTAAAACCTTCCTTCATATATGACTAAGTGATTCCTAAATTTCATCATATTTCTTAACCTATCAATTATGAACATCTCTCATGAAGCTTTAGCACAAAACTCTCACCAATACAGAGTGCAAGCGTGCCCCTCTCATGTACCATACTCCATGATCTGCAACCTATGTTATTACATGAAATACTGTGGTTATTACATGAAATACTGTGTACATGAATACATTTCAGGATAGACAGCTGAATTCAGCTATCACTGGAAGCTTGAGGAATTCCTCCATGCAGCTGTTTGGCTTAAAGAAATTTTACGGAGAGACAGCCAAATTACAAGGAACAGAAATGTTCATACAAGCTTGTAAATTTCAGCTTTGTGTTTTACTTTTAAAAGGAAACATTATTATTTAATGTCTTTGAGCTACAGTAGTATCTCTTAAGAATTGCCCTGACTCACATCACTGAAACAAACAAACCAAAAAATACAACAAGACTGCACAGACTGCACAGATATTACTTATCAGTCTGGGAAGTGGATCAAACAGGACAGAACAAGAGGAAATAAATAATCTTCATATTTTATAATGTTCAACAGGTATTATCTGCATTTTATTTAAAGACAAAAAAGAATGAAAAGTAAATCTGCTTTCCAACCATCCTAAACATTTTTTTTTCAGTGACATTTCATTCAATTACATGTACACTACTACTTTCCTGAAGCCTACTTTGCATATTCATTCTTATTGTCATAAGAAATCTTTGTTACATTTTCACAATTTACTCTGAAGTACAGCTGCTTTATGCACTTGTGCTGACACGCAGAGTTTTACAGCACAATACATACTTGCTGTTGCCAAGTCCTTTGCCTCAAATTTCCCATGCTTTTAGCCTTTGCTGTTCCCAGCAAAAAGAAAATTGAATTTTCAGCACTATCCAAACAATGTGAACACAGCAATGGCTGTTCAGGGGCAAATGTGAAGTTCATTTAGGCCAGGACCATGCCATTAGCAATGGTCAAAGGCAGTGACCTAGGAAAAAACCCCACATTAGGACAACTCTCAAATAATACAGCAATCTCCTGGAACACACTTCTGGCTCGCAGCAATGTGTGGCTCAAAGCCTTAAATGTGAAATGACTGGAAGCATTGGTATATGATAACACTCTTCGTTTTCAGCAGGGTTGGAAAGAAGAGCAGAAGATGGCATACTTCAAAAACGAAGGAAATTTCAAAAGGAAATATGTGCCCTCATCACACATACATGCCACTTCATTCTATCCAACAGTGTTTCTTGCTGCTGATATTGCCTTTACCCTCAAAATGTACTGTTCTCCATATGGAAGAGGTGGCAAAAATGAAAGTGTTTCCCTTCTTTCCTCAGAAAACCTCCTCCTGACTGGAGCTGGCCTCCTGTTCCATTCCACTTGACTAAACCAATCTTTTTCTCTTCCCACACTAGCTCCATCTGCTGCCCGTCTCTCCAGCAGAGCCAGATGCCAGCAAAGCAGACTGCTGTGGGAGGAGAAAGTTCTGTCGCTGGAATTTCATCCCTACACTCTGCAGGGGGCCAGCCTGTGAAGCATGGGGAGGATACAGAGAGCAACTTCCTCTCTTCCACACTCCTTCCTCTGATCATCAGTAAAGAAGGCAGCTGAGGACATGAGCAGAAGGATAAAACACCAATGTGTGCTCTTAAATATGCAGTTTTAATATTCATATAGCAGAAGTCTCACAGTTGTACTCCAGACATGAGCATGGTACACACCAGATAAATATAGGAGATGAGTCCTGCTCCAAAGACCTTACAATCCAACAGAAGCAGAGATGCACACTTGTGATAAGGATCAAATGAGTGACTAGAGCACAGATGAGAAAGAAAAGAGACTCAGATTTATAATCAGGAGAGATTTTAATGGTGGAGTAAAAAGACAATACTTTCTGGAGAGATGGAAGTCAAAGAAAGGATCAATGGATGAGTGTTGTTAAGCTGAGATAATTGCAAAGGAAACTGCCTGTAGAGAAGGAAAGAGAAGGATGAAAACAGACATAGAAAAAGAAAATGTGGGTTCTTTATACACTTGATGTGATCTTGAATGAAACGGAAAGACATACAGGTAAGAACTTTAGATAAACAGTCTAGTAACAGAGGAGGATCTGCATAAGCAATCTTGTCAGAGAAAGGAGCAAGAATGTGTGTCACTGAGTGAGAACAAGAACTCATATAAAATAAGCAAGTGTGCATATGTGTGAGACAGGGACGCAGACTTCATTTTTCTGGGAGAAAGAATCATGGGAACCCAGGAGACTATAGAGAGTATAAAACAAAATATGCTGGTGTATGGGTGCAGCAGAAAGTTTTGAGTGGTGTTGGCAGGACAGAAGAAAATTAAGGAACAGAGCAACCTAACAGAACATCAGAATTATGTATAAGAATCTGAAAGAGCACATATGACTTACAGAGACATAGCAAGAAAAATCAATAAGTTGAATTGACAAGGAAAAGAAGAAGGAAATAGACACATCACATTGCAGCAGAGTAAGGGATCACAGCAGAACAAATGGAGTGACAGGATGGAGAAAAAGGACGAAAGAACATATGCAAAGATGATAAAAGTCAGTAAAGAAGCATTAGATAAGTGAAAGCACTATGTAAAAACTCCTAATGGGAAAACTGGGTGTGTAGACAAAGGTGACTGGAAATGGATGGTCACTGTCAGTGTAAACTCTTAGGGTTTGCCCCATCTTGGTATCCCCACATTTTAATCTTCATTGTCTCTTGGAAAAATGTTATTTCCTTGTCCTCCACACCCCCTAACTTCCGAGCTGTAGTTGCACCTTTATGCCATTTGTTTCACTATTTCTAGTGGCAACTCTTTTTCTTCCGTCTACATGGGAAAAAGATCTTATTTTTTTCAGATACTCTACCACAAAAAAACCGTGCCAAAAAAACCAAGTTTCCTTCCTCCTGTCCCCATAACGCCCTTTCATTCATTCTTCTTCGAAAAAAACCCAACCCAACCCAAACCAAACCAAAAAGGCTGGGAAACCTCAGCAATACGGTGTTATCTTAAGTCCAAGACATTCAGCGAACCTTTCCTGAGCTGCATGTACATTCTGCGCCCCAGGTCTCCTCCGTGCCCGGGTGAGGTTTCCCGTCTCCCGCGGGCTGCGCTCCAGCGCCCGGCATCGCGCTGCCGGGATAACGGGATCTCCGGCTGAAACGCATCCATCAGGCGGGGCAGCGCGGGGAGGGGAGCGAGCTGCCGGCTGCTGGAAGGAAAGCCTACACAGACGTATGCCCTGGCTGCTGGAAGACATGGCTGGCTATCTGATTTGATTTGAGGGACATAAAAAAAAGGGAAGGGAGGAAAGGGAGAGGGGGAAGCACACACGCTCGCACACGCATCCGGCTGATCTTACCTCCACATTGAAATACTGCTCCGCTTTGCACACTGTAGCACATAAAATCCAAATGAAGGTTTGCAAGAAAAACACCCTGGATTGAGAAACGAAATCCAACCGGCTTCCAGTGCTGGATGCGAGTACGATCATAGTGAACTGTGCTTCAGCGGGTGGAAGACCTCTCTCTCTCTTTGCCTTAAACAAATGCACAAAACAAACCAGCCTCCCCCGTGTCGGTGAAGAGCCCGTAGCGCAGGTTCACCCACAGCCGGGGAGGAGGAGGAAGAGGAGGAGGAGGAGGAGCAGACACTTCACAGCACGGGCGGCGGCGCGGCAGGGTCAGCTCTCGCTCATCCTCACCACCAGCCCCGCCAAGAGGGAATGAATGTGGCGTCCGAGTACACTCGCTGCTCCGGCACGACTCCTCTCTGCCCAGCAGCAGCAGCCGCCTCCCCGTGTCCTCCCTCTGCTCCCGCCTCCTCCGCCTCTCCTCCTCCTCCTCTCCTGCCTCCTCCCCTTCAGCCTCCGCCTCCTGCCGGGGAAGGCGGGCCGGCGTGGCTCGGCTCGCCTCTGCTCGGCTCGGCTCTCTGCCGTGGCGTGGCGTGGCGTGGCGTTGCCCTGCTCGGCTCGGCTCGGCTCGGCTCGGCTCGGCTCGGCTCGGCTCGGCTCCCTGCCCTGCCCTGCCCTGCCCTGCCCTGCCTCGGCTCGCCCCCCGCCGCTCCCCTCCACTCCAGAACGTTCAGCCGAAACCTTCATGGTCCCGCCCCGTAGGCGGCCTAAAGGCGACGGCCCCACCAGGCGGCCCCGGCGCGCCAGCGCCACACTGCCGCGCTCGGCGGGCTGCGGCCCGGAGCCTCCCTCCGTGGGCGGCTGCTGGGCACCGGCGGCCCGAGAGCGGCCCGAGAGCCGCCCGCGGCCTTTCCGCGCGGTCCCGTCCCCAGGAGCCGAAGGAGTGCCGGAGCCCCCCCGGCCTGGTCACGGGAGGCGCCGGGCGCGGAGCGAGCGCCCCGAGGCGCCCGCGGTGCCCGTGCCCGGGAACGCCGCGCTCCCCTGCCCGCGGTGCTGCTTGGGTGATGAAATTCTGCTTAATGCTTCCGAAAACATGGCCATACACTTAAGGGAAATCAGCTTGTGAAATACTATAGCACGGACAAACTTCATGCTGGATATTGTCGTGTTGAAAATGCCTTACGATTATGGCAGATACTACCCCTGCAGTGATTTAATAGTAAACGGGACTTTTTATGCGGCCCTTTGATATGTCATCCAGTATAAGGAAGGTGAGGTGATCCATAACATCAGTGGACATGATATTGCTATAATGCACCTTGGGGAAAAGGGGGGAGGGGAAAAAACCTCCAAAACTCCCAAGTTTACTGAGGGGAAAAAAAAATTAAAAAATAAAAATTAAAAAAAAATTAAAATGAATTTTTTTTTTCTCGTTTGGTTATCAAGAAACATGCAGAGATACTTGATCATTATATGGGGCAAACAGGAAGTAGAAGACATACCTGATGTGAAATTTCCATAATCTGATCGTTGAGCCCAATGGCTGAAACACGTGCAGACTGCATGTACACAATTTTGACTGCACCTGGTAGCAGAATGTAGGAGTGTATTAGGTTGTCCATAATTTCGTATATTAAGAATAATTTTGTATATTAAGAGTTTTGTGAAGAAGTCATGATCTGCCTAATCAAAAGTAATCCTGTTTAAGCAGAATTCCTTATGTGATATACTTTTTTCACATTAAGTGCTTGATCTACAGGCATTTTCTGTCCTGATTCTTAGTGATGTGAATGATGAAATTATGAAATACAGAGCTGTCAGCAAGCTAAATGGACCTGTTGGCACTTTGGTAGCAAATGTGGGAAGTCAAATTAAATAAATGAATAATTAAGCACAAGTTAAAGAAATGTCTTGGAAGAAGCAGGAGAAAACGTGATACTGACGCATGGAAATTATATTTGGGAAGAAAAATTAAAAAGTAAAATCAAAAGGATACTGGTAAAATAACAGCACTTCAGAAAATAATCTGGGGGCTGTAATGTAAATATGAGTCAGCAATGTGTTACCATTAAAGAAAAAAAGACAGCGTCACTGTGGAATGTATTAATAGGTGTGCAGTACATCTGACAGGGCAAACCCTTTCTGCAAAGGGTTGAAGAAGCCAACTGTGTTTGGTCTCAAACTGAAGGCAGTCAGAGGAAAATTACAAAATATTAGAAGATATAGAAAGTTACAGATGGGTATAGAAGTTGGAAGAACATTTGTTTAAGAAGACAGAAATAAATGAGCTCTTTATGTGTAAGTGTTGCTGTGAAAAAGACAAAAATACTTAATTCTTTCTGGGAAAAAAACCCCAATTATCTAAGTTATTCGTAAAGTTCAGATTCAATGTTCAAAACTTTCTAAAATGTAATGGACAAAAATACTTAATTCTTTCTGGGGAAAAAAAACCCAATGATCTAAATTATTCGTAAAGTTCAGATTCAATGTTCAAAACTTTCTAAAATGTAATGGTTATATACTGAAATATGTATGTTTTTATATATACTGGAACAATAGTGTCCCAAGTTTAGCATTTGGGACAAAATACCTACCTTGTGGAAGTGTGGAATCTCTTCCATGTGTAGGTTTCATAGGAAAGATTATTAGAGTTAACCTCTCTAATCTTAGGGACGTAATTGTATTATGAGGTCTTGTAAACCTTATACTTCTAGTAAAAGTAATTTAGTAATTTTTTTTTTATTACTGTGAATTCATCGCTGTAACCGTATGAAGGAAACACTAACTTTATACAGTCCCTGTTGTTTTTCCTCTTTCCCAAGGAGCTTGTGTGTGTGTCCCCTTAGCAAACACTTGCTCTGTGCTTCCCAGTCTATTCTGTAGAGTCTGCCATTAGTATAATATCCAGAAACAGAAACAAAAAAATGAAAATAGGTAAGTTACTGTAACGGGAATTTCATTTGTCTGTCCTGCCAGGACTGCTGTGGCTATTTATTGTGAAAAGAGCAGGGCCATAAATACAGCTGCCTCTTTTCTTTACACTCTATCCATTGGAAGAAAGAAGAAAAGCAATGATATGAAGAGAATGGTGGACAACAAAGGCACATGAATATTTCTTAATCATGTTTGAGGAAGAGAGGGAAAGATCACACAGGTAGAGGGAGATTGGTAAAGAAAGAGAGTAGCAATGTATGAATAGGAGTACCAAGGGAGAGACAAGGCATATGAAGGACAGAGAAGATATTTGAAGTGAAAGATACCATTCAGGAATGCTTGTGTGAGTGAAGAAATGCCAGCAATGGTGGGAAAAGGCTTTGAATATTTATGAGTAAGCTGCGGGCAGAAACACACAAAAGGACGGTCAGACCCTCATGAGACATGTAAGAAGGAAAGAGAAAATAGAAAAGAATTTAAATCTCCATACTGAGCACTGTTTTTACTTATATATGTATGGGATTATGATCGAGATTAAAGAAAGGACGAAAAAAGCAACAAAGATGAAAGGTAAGTAAACAAGTAAAGAAGGAAGAAAGCAGAATAATGAAATAGGAAAAAAAAT
The DNA here is from genome assembly GCF_014805655.1 of Passer montanus. Taxonomy (NCBI): domain Eukaryota; kingdom Metazoa; phylum Chordata; class Aves; order Passeriformes; family Passeridae; genus Passer; species Passer montanus. The sequence continues at coordinate 2,144,145 of NW_024374368.1, forward strand.
GGGAAGTGTTTGTTGAAGTGCTTGTGTGATTTAAGTCATGTACTTTATAAGCATCTTACAGATTTTTATCAAATGCCCTTATGATTTTTATATTCTTGCCTATGGCAGTTACCAGCAGTAATTAATAAGCAGTGAGCTGGTTTGTAGGGAAGCAAAATCTAAAAAGAGAAAGTTTTAGTTCTAAATACTTTTAGCCTTTCAAAAAGGCAGGAAGAGATCTGTCTCTCTACTGTGTTACCAGTCAGCCCATATACCATCAGAGTTTCTTAGACTCTAGAATGTATCTTTTATGGATGACTGTAGTCACAGATTCTCAATAAACACATACCAGAATCTGATACAGACATGATGCATTCTCATGTCCAACTTGGAACACAAGGCAAAAATATTTCCCTGTTCTGTTTACCAATTATGAATAGAAATTAATATAATAAATAATTTTTAAAAATACTACATGTTGTCCTTTCTGTGCTTTGTGTTGCTTAGCTGCAGATAGTACCAGCTGGAACTTTTAAAAAAGAGAGCTTCATTACAAGATATAACAAACTGCAAAGAGTGAAGGTAGATACCACATATTTCACACTGTTATATTTAGTTGTGGTTTGCAAAAGATTTTTTAAACACCTTGCCTTTTATTCATGGAAAGAGATTTTCATAGATGTGCTCATATGAATTCTATTTGACCGTTTGAAAGGTCCTACAGGATGTGAAGGCAATCAGCAAGTTCAACAGCATAGGAGGGATTATTGCGTTGAATATATATTCCTGTCAGGATCACTTTCATATTGCCTGTGTTCAGGTAACGACTTAACCAAGGTTCACTGTAGGTATAAGGTTATCCTGTCCGGAAGTACGACTGACTTACACTGTCAGTGCACTTTACTTTGTTTTACAGTAAAGTGCACTGACAGTGCAGTTTACAGCTCTGTTGATGGCTTTATAAAGAATCTAAGTAGAGATAACAAGAAATGACTGTGTAAAATCTCGCACATAGTTGTAGAATCACAAGGAAAATGCTTAGAGCCATAAAAATCAGTAATATTTCCGAATATTTTGTGTGATTGGGATTTTTGAAAAAGAGCCAGTGAAGTCAGAGAGGAAGAAAATCTGAAAGTGTAAGGTTTTCTTTTAAAATAAAGTTTTAAATTTAATTTCTAATTCACATAATCATAATAACATAGAAAAAATTTGATTCAATGAGACCTTTATAAGTCATGTCCAACTCTGTACAAAGCAGAGGGAACTCAGGTTACTCTGGTGCTTGCTCAGGGAGTTATGAATCAAGTTAGTCCAACTGAAGCATCATTTCCTCATCTGTGATGTGACTTCTCTGTTTCAGGGAGCTGTTTTGAGGGTAAAATCTCTTCTGTGAGGCATTTGTTAGGCTTTCAGTTATTTTGGTCTCTGTAGAGACAACACGCATTTCAACAAGTAAACCAGGTAAGTCCTAATCTCTTGAAGGCAGGAGAAGCAGTGAAGAGAAATAGGAATATAAAATAGAATTCTGTAGCTGAATACTGAGAGAAATACATTTGAAAGAGAGAGAACATAGAGTGAGCAAGAGAAATGGCTCCTCTGGAGCCATGGAAGAAAATCATTAATAAGTATACAATAATTAAAATATCTCTTTTTTTATAATGACATTTTTAAGAACATGAGTTATTACTGGGTTAGTGAAGAAGAGGTAAAAAAATGCACTGAAGCAGTCAAGTCCTTACTTGTTTACTTTGTGAAACTGTTCACATGAAGCTTTATTTTCTTTGCTTTAGGACAATTGTCATGCTGCTTTTTTCTCTCCCAGTCTTGATGCCTTGTCTCCATGCTTTCTGATTTTTTACTTTCTTGCAGAGCAAGAAAGGCCCATTCAAGCATCAAGTCTATCAAAAACTACCCAAAATGTCTATCTCAAACTGGAGGATTCTTTACAGCCAGAAGCTTACAAGCAGTCAATCTTTCCTTTGGACCATGCTGATGATTATTCACTGAGTTTACAGTAGGGTCTGAATGGCAGTTCAGTGATTGTTGTATGATTTTAACAATCTCATTCATTTTTACAAGGTTTCCTGTGTTTAAGACTGATATTGGTATTAGGTAAGAGAAGAACACAGTATATGAAACAAAAAATGACACAGAGCACTGTCAGGTGAGTCTGACAGATTTGAGGAGGAAGACATGAGGAGTTCTGAGAGAATGCACAAGCATAGCTAAATGGCTTGGTAAGTAACCAGGTGCTCCGAGAAATATTGAAGGGTTTGGTCAACAAAGACACAAACAAGTGTGTCTGTCATAAATACTATGTTTCAGAGGTGTTTAAAGGTATTGTTAATAGATGTCTTCTATAATGTAAATACAAAGGCCTTCATAGCTCTATATCAATTTAAATTTTAAATAGAATATCCCAGGTTTTGTGTTACTCAAACCCAGCTGGAAATTCCACATCAAGATAACTTAAAATAGGCAATTTTTAAATTACTCTATTAATAAACATCCCTCTATCAACTGTACTTAGAACCTGTGTAATTTTTCTCATTGTCCACAAAAATGAATTTTATATTTTCTCTTTTCAGCTTTCATCATACTTAATACATCTTTTCCCATATGTCTACAGCAGAAACAAATGTTGGAAGTGTTATGTGGGGAAAGATAAGTCTTGGCAATTGGAGTTTTGAGAGAAATAGCTTTGTGTTTGGCAAAAGTAAACCTAAGACTGGAATTTCACAGATGGATTGGATGTATCTGGCAAAAAGAGTACCAATAAAATAGATAGAAATGTTAATATTTAAATATCATTGGTGAGTGTTGGAGTTCTGGTGAGTGTTTCAGAGTTAATTACCGGTGTCACTAATGAAATCACTGCACCTCTTAAAACTATTTTTCTTCAGTCTTGGGAAAGAAAATAATTATTATGCTTGACATACACATTCAGGAATATCTTTACTGTGACAGCATAATTTCTTTAATTACTTACTTCTGCATGAATTAAAGTTTAGGTTATAAAAAGCAGTTCTACAGCTTTAGTAGCCCAAGAACTGGAGGAACTTCTGTCAAAACCATCAGACACATGACTTCTTAAAATCATTTTACTTTATACCATGTACATATGAACTTTTGTTTAAGAAGACCTGAGAGGAGAGCTTAGAGTAAAAAACCTGCATGTTTCTTGTGAAGGGAGATTAGTGCTAACAAAAGAAAATGTGTTCTAAAAGGACATACTTGAAAATACATCTGGAGAGGCCAGCCTTCAAGAAAGAGGAGGTTTCTTAAGGTTAAGGTTATTTTTACTTAACTCTGCAATACAGATACACCCAAAGTGACAGATGCATATCCGATAGAAACAGTTATTCAAGTGAAAGAGGAAAAATCACACACAGAGAGTTCACTTATCTCTATTCCTCCAACTACAATCTGTTTGTTTTCCCTTTTTATTGACAACCTTCCATGTTAGGATTATCTTAGCATGCTTTTGCTATAATTGACTAACTATTTGTCATTTGGGAAGTAGTTGTATGGTCAAAGAGGACTATAAAATAATGCACACTCTCATAAGAGTAGCATAAAAGTTCCATTTGCAATTTCAGCTTTTTATCTTGAATGCTAGTGGCCTAGTAAGAAACGTTAAATTTAGAACAGCAGCTTTTAAGTGCAAGAATATTAGAATATGGGTGAATATTTATAGTCCGAATTGTCCCAAGGTGAAAAATTTGGGAAGGTGAAGGGATGAAAAGAGTCAGAAAATGAATTCTTTGGAATAGTAGGGCAGACATATTTACCGGGATGTTGCTGTCTGAAAATGCATTGCGCACTTACAGAATCCAGTTGCACTGTACAGATGATTTTACATATCTTTGGGGAATGTAAATTTGGACCTCACTCAGTTTTCCTGTTCCCAGGCTCCTCTGACTAAAGAATGTTCAGTTCCTCTGTTTTTAACACAGTGTACTTCTTAATTAGAGCACCGTGAACATTCACTTCTTACTCTTACAGGTGGTTTTTCATTTATATTCCAGGAGGAGAAGATAGGAAATTATTTTAACGTAATTAAGCTGAAACCAAATTTTGCCTTGTTAACTTTTTTCATCAAACTTCATAGCCACCTTGGCTGTTCTTTGCTATTCCAGTGGCAGTCATGACCTTAGCAACAAAAATTTAAATAGTTATCATAAAATAATTGGAAAAGGATGAAGGTGCTGGTGTAGATTGTTAAGAAGAAAAGGATAGCTCTGATGATGCACTACCATATTATTCTAGCATTTTGGTGAGGATGATCTCATACAAAGAATCACATTTCAAACCTATCTGTATATATGCTTGGAATAGTAGGTGTGTGTAGAGCTCTTAAAATATATTTAAATTCATTAATGTTTCTAGTGCACGCTGGTAAAGGAAAAAAAGATGGGAAGATGGGCTGGAACTAGGTGATCTTTAAGGTTCCTTCCAATCTGTATATATCTTCTAATCTCCCTTAATCTAAGACATGCAGAGCTTTTTATCTTTGCCTGTTTTTTTCTGGTCTTTTCAGTTTTATTTTCTTCTAACTTCTGCATTGCAAGACAGTTCATAAAAGTACAAGAACTGGCTATACAGTATTTCTGTATCATTAAGGAGTCTTCCAGTAGAAGTCCTATGCATGTTCTTACTCATGCGTAACTGAAGAGCCAGAATTTATGCTTAGACCTTTATCTTGAGAGAAGCTTCCAAACAGCAGTCATACTTTCAGGTTGAGATTTCAAAGGAACCTAAGGGATTAGAACACTTATTTCTCATTAATTTATTTTATTGGAACTGGTAAAACTGATTCCACAGGCATTTTTGAAAACACTAAGCTTACAAATTATCTATTTCATTGTCCTGTGTTGGAAAACATGAAATAAAAATGAAAGAAATTCCAAACAAGAGAATCAGAGACTTACTAATATATATCATTTGTAAAAGTGCATTTACTTAAGTAAATTTAAATTTAGTTAAGTTTACTTAGTTGCTAAGTCATCATCTGAGATTTACACAGGATTTACATTAATTGATTGATATTGCAATTGTCCAGCTTAATAACTCCTCTGAAAACCTTTCTTAATTTTCATATTATTTCTACTGTTATTGTGTTCAGTCATTCGTGTAGTCAGTGGGCTTTATGAGGCAAGGGGCCTTTAGCAGACTTTTAAACCTTCAGCTCTCAGTGACCCAAAGGCAGATTAAAACATTTGTACCTTTTAGAAAGTTTCTCACATTTTTTTAGACCAGACATATGTTTGCCAGGATGAATAGAATTTCTGGAGGACAGAGGATGACAAAACAGCGTCCTTAGAAATACATGGGTTTTTCATTTTAACACAAGTTAAGGGTGGTATTCTGTAAGAGTCTGTCAATGTGTGTGTGCACACACGTGTGTGTATGTGGGTGAATGTGAGTGAGAGAGAGAGAGGGAGGGAGGGAGAGGACAGAAGGCAGAGTTCCAGATTATCTTAAAAAACATAATATGGTGTCTATTTCTTTGTTACTAGAGGTGCCCAGCGACCTTCCAGAATGCAGAGTAAGAGGTGGAGTTCTGAGACATAAACTTCTTGCTTTTCCCAAACCCATAGATGCACTTAACCTCAAGCATAGGATGTTCATCCATGTTTAGTATTGAACAAAACAAGTGTGAAATGTATGCATTGTATCCCAGTGTGAGCATATATCTAAATATGGACTGAAACAATAGAGGCTAGATTAAAATAGAAGTAATAGTTTTCTCTTTAATTCTTTGAGAAATTTCTGTTTCACTACTTCTATCTTGTCTGGAGCTCAAGTCTGTAAATTTACCATTTTTTGGCAATCAAATAAGAGAGCTAGTCTATTCTTTAATTATCATTATAACTTGAAGACTAGACTTGAAGACTTCACAAAAGAATTTTGTTAGGATTTTTGGGTTTTTGTGCTTCATTTATTTAACCAAAGTGATGTTAACATACATAGACTTGTAGTCTGTAGGTGTCTAAGTACAAGACTGATGGAGAGAGATTTTACAAGGGTATGTAGTGATAGGACAATTGGGAGTGGTTTTGAATTGAAAGAGAGTAGGTTTTGATTTAGTATTGGAAAGAAATTATTTATTGTGATGCTGGTGAGGCACAAGAGCAGGTTGTTCAGGGAAATTGTGAATGCAGCATGCCTAGAAGTGTTCAAGGCCTCTTGGCTTGTTAGATGGGGCTCTGGACAGCCTGGTCTAGTGGAAGCTGTCCCTGTCCGTGGCAGGGAGGGTTGGAACTGGATGATCTTTAAGGTCCTTTCCAGCACAAACCCTTCTATGTTTATATGAACTCTAAGTTCATGTAAACATTGTAGTTGTTTTTGTTCCTTATTTAATGTAATTCTGAGCAAAGCTTATCATCGAAAAACTAAAACTTGAGGGTTAAAAAATCTAAATATCTGCAAAGCACATAAAGGATCAATAATCTAAAGAAAATAGCTAATTTCATATTTAGATGAGGAATTCAAATACATCTGTAAGTATATGATCATACAGAAAATTCTCAGGGGCAATAAGGAACAGCCAGATGATTTATGAGGCTACACAGACTCACACAAGACTTGGAAATTTCCAGTAAGTGTACTGTGAGTAACCTATTAATTAAAAATAATTTGATTAAAAATTCTGCTCCAAAAAAAGTGTAAAGCAGACAGAGTCACTTCCAGCATTCAGCTTCATGTGCTGTAGAGTGTTTTCATTGTTTTCAATGGAGCTAACTTGTAATACCAAAGGACTTGTTTCAGGAAATTTGTATGTGACTTAAGTAATTTATTGTAGCACAATACAATTAAATACTTTGTTAATGCATCAGAGATCAGATTAGTATCTATATGATAAGAGAAGCAATAGTAATCCTGAAAAATAAGTTTCTTTACGTTTTGTTATATGAATATCAGGTAAGTACAAAGTCTGTAGAACGTAGGTCTTCAATCTAACAAGATTGCTTCAGTGTTCAAAAGTCGTTCTGATGCGTATTAAGAGAACCATTTCATTATGGTACTTTACAAATACTTCAAATATTTAATCTTTTTTCTAATCTTGCTCTACAGTTCCTTGGATTTTTTACCCACTTTTTAAAATCACAATGATATCGGTAACATGGTTTGCTGACACATATCACATGCACAGAACTTATTAAATTTAAAGTATTATTACTGGATACTTAGTTCTCCAGCCTTTGGAAAGTTTCAAATAACTTGACAGTACTCATACAATGACATTGGCATCATGGTATTGAACTGGCACTGTGGAGTTTGTAAGTACTCTGGAGATCAACATATTTCAGAGAAAAGATTCCAAATCTGATTGAATTTAATGGTGATAAATGCAAGTACCATGCTTGGCAAAGATGTTATATAGGCAGTTACAAAAGGAGAAGGAGCAACACAAGAAAGACTACAGAAAAATATAAATGTGGCATATTCAGAACTAAGGTTTATAAGAGCTTGCAAAAAAGGTAAATGTCATTCTGGGAATGGCTCATGGAAAACTGACAGCTCTGAGTGATATTTTTCCTTCCTTCCACAGTCTTGGTGAGGATTCGTCTAGAAATTAGGTCTGGGCACCATTCTCTAAGCGAAAACAAACAGAAAAGAGCAACAAAGTGATCAGAGATTTAAAAACAGTTGAGAAAGGCTTTTATCTTGAACTGAAAATTGGATTTGTATAGCCTAGACAGGAAGATGGTGCAGAGGACATGGTAATAATCTCTATGAAAATGGACAACTATCACAAAAAGAACACATTTATCCCTCATCACTGTGGGATAAATTTGACTTAATTTAAGCCCAAGACAGCTAGGTTAGACATATTTTTTGCCTTGCTGTAATAATATGTAAATGTTGGAAGAGGCTACTTTAAAAAGGCCATGAAAATTAAAACCTAAGAATGTGTCAAGCTACTTCTGCCTGAAAGCAAAACAGATTGACCGAATGACTGACCCACTAATTATATATTTTCGATTAATTATAGGTAAATAATGCAATCAAACTTATAAAAAAGCAAATTGCTATTTAATCAGGGTTTAAATATGTAAAAAAAATTTTAATAGTTCCAGTTCTTGAGAAGGACTACAGGACAAAAATATTTGCAATTCTGCAATACATAGATCAAATTTGGTTATGAAATATAAGTTTTTGTTGGTGTTTTTTTTTTTTTTTTTAGTTCATCAGGAAAGATCATTGCATGATGTGAAGTTTTGAGGGCTTTTGTGGTACGCATTAGTGTGCTGACTAATGGGACTACTCTTTGAAATGCTAGTACACTCTCGTTTTATCTTTGCAGACAGATGATATATTTTTCTCTAGCTCCTGAAATTAAAACCTTTTCATTTAATGATTAAAAATGTACTTGCTTGGAATGACATGAGCTTGCTGTTTTGAGAATATGATGACAATAATACAATTATGATGTAATTACAGCATGTACAGCTTCGGGAAGGGATCTCATTTTCTGAAAGCCATGAGTCCTCATAACAGTTACCAATACAGTCTCTAAGCTTACTGTTCTGAATGGGAAAAGGGCATCACAGTTTTGCACCTTTCTGGTATTGCCTCTGCCTCTCATCCCATTTTTTGGGAGGCATTTTGGTTTTTTGTGGTGAATGGAAGAAGCAATCTCTTCCCTATTCAAAGGGGTAGGTTGGGTTTTTGACATTCATCTGAAGGCCACTTTCATATTACTCCATAATAAGCAAAGAGAAGAGAAAAGAAAATAATAAAGAACCAAACCAAAGAAACAAAACCACCAAAAAACCCTAAAAACCAACCAACCAACAACAACCCCAAACCAAAGCAAAAAGGAAAAAACAAACAAACCGAAACAAACAACAACAACAAAAAAAACCCAACAAAAACAAACAAACAAAAACAAAACAAGAAAAACCAAAAACATAATAAGGAGAAGATAATGACTGATAAAAAATTATGAGTCAATCTAAATGGGAGAATATCCTTTTTAGATGTAGGCCAGAGTTTGATTTGATATGGTGAAGATGAAGTATCAGTCCCACTAAGAGAAAGCAGGAAAAATTATACTGTCTGAGAACATCATGATTGGAACAATGGAACAAAGAAATAATGAAGTAATAGGATGAGATCAAGAAGTGGAACTATGAGACTTATGACTGCTTGACTAAATTGGGAGAAAATATCCTTTGTCTGGAAATTGCCTGGTATATGTTAAAGCAGCATGGGCAAAATTACTGTGCAGCACAAAAAACAGTTTTTGATTCCTTGCAAGAGGAATCAGGATATCCTGTATCCACTGAAATTCAAAGGGGCATGTGTCATATAATTACAACCCAGAGATGTGAGTTCTCCCAGTTTATGGAATATTTGCCTACAGATTTGTTTCTCATAAAACTTGTCCTAGATTCTAATTCACAAATATTGCTATAAGTCTGGATCCTGTCAATTTTAGTCATAGAGTCTATCCTATAATTTTATAGAATGTTATGAAATTCTTGACAAGCACAATTCAAACTCAGTCAGAATAAGCAGAGAGATTCCCTAATATGAGGGATCTACCTTAGTGGCATTTTTTTATCTAGCCTAAGGATGGATCACACTTATGACCAGATGGCTGTTTGCTTTCATCAGCTGCATATAGAGTTTCTTTGTAGTTGATCTGACCCCAGGAGTGGTACAGGGATGGAATTGTTGCATGACTGATACACGTCTCAACATGTTCACCCTTAGAAGCCATGTACATGATGACTTATATCAGTGTGGTGATACCTGTACTGGCAAGCACTTAAACTGATCAATTTTTTATAATGGAAGAGGCAAAGCACCCGCTTGCCAGATTTTCTTGCATTCTTCTCTGAGGCTGTATAAAATACAGTATATCTGCCCACATTTTCACCAGCATGTTAATGTGCACTTCCCCTACCCTCAGAGGTAAAACTCCTAGGTAGGCACCAAATAGTCAAAGGAAGATTAGTCTTTGTCTAATTTTAGTTTTCAGCCGTGGATGTCTCTTCTTTCGCAGTGATTTTACTGTGATTTTTTTGCCTAAATCGACAGTTGCTGAGAGAATATACTTGATAAATTATGCAATCTGAAGCCAAATTTTAAATTGCAGATACAATCTAGCAGTTAAAGCTCTGAAAAGGGATTATAAGTGAAGGCTGGGTTTTGTGAGTATATTAGGTTTCTTTACGACAGGAGCAGAATAATACCAGATTAAAAAGTATACAGAATTGTGCAAGAAATACATTGTAGAAAAATTTATCCTTAATTCTTTAGGAGTGATATGTAGAAGTCTTCTCTGCCCTTAAAACTCAGAAGCATTAAACATGTTTCACAAAATTCAAATAAATATAAATTTGTGCCTAATTTGGTGATACTGGATGTAAACTTGTTAGGGAAAAATTCTTGTTTTATGTTATCTGTTTTCCAGTGAGCAACAAAAGCCCTTGGTTAAAAGGGTCTGGTCTAGTCCAAAAGAGGATGGTCCATTGAAGAGTATGATCCAAGAGCTGAGCACAGGCAGGATAGTACTCTCTCTGCAAAAGAGCAGCACTACTGCAGGAAGGCAGAGACATGAGAGGATCAGCATCCACCAGCAGTCCCTTATAAGATGAGATCGTGGGGAGATCACAGGGATTCCTTCAGGAGTGGCAGGAGACAGGGCTGGATACCAGGCTGCTACAGCGTATGTTCCAGGTCTGTGCAGGAACCCTTAGGACCAGGACAGCAGGAGGAAGGTCTGGGCTCAGGGACACCTTCACAACAGGGCAGGGCTATGTGTCCTGGCATGAGCTCATGAAACCTCCAAGCCCATAGGAAGAGTGGCTGGGTAAAGATCCAGGTGAGGCTGCTTAGGGCAGCTAAAGACTGTTAATGTACTCCGGGCCCTTGGGTAAATCCAGAGTAATCCAATTCACTTCAAAGCATAAGCAATGGAATTTGCAGTAATCAGTCTCTCTCAGTCAAATTTTCAAGCCTGCTATGTGCTAAAAAATGGTTTTGAAAAGTTATGTATAATTTTATAAATATTTATGTAGCTCCTTATTGTGTGAAGTAAGTATTATTGATGGACTGCAAGTATTAAAACAACTCCCACCAGATATTTAAAAATTATTAAATTACCAAATTATATTAACATTAGAAATGCTGCAACATGGAAATTTGTGATATTTGTGAAGCCATATTTTACTCCCATTAATACTCAGTATTTCATAAAAAATTCAGATATATTTTATCCTAAAGAATTTCACTGATTCTTGTTCTGAATTAAAACATCTAAATTGCAATTCATTTCGTATGTAAAGGCCACATTTAGACACATGTGAAGTGATCTAGCTATGCTATCTAGATTGATGCTCAGTGCAATTTGCAATGGCAAGTTAGGTTCCTTAAACAATGCTTTTAGACTTACCTATGTAGTTTCTTTCTAAAATCCATCTACATCTTTATTCACCTTAGCTATCTTTATTGGACTAGTACCTTCAATTTTAATCTTTATGAAGTAATTTAAAAACTCCTATATTTTATGCATGGCCTGATAATTTTCTGATATTCTTCTGACACTATTTTCTTTTGTTGCCTTTCAGTGCTTATCCTTTACTTTTTTCTCTGATTGAACATTTTCCAAGGCTTGCTCTCTGTCCCCAACAGAGTTTTACATGCTGAGTTATTCCAGAAATTTAACCAAGCATTGAAGCTACAATGGAATATGAATAATGCCTGAAAGTTGTTGGGACTGATTAATGCACATACTGAGGAGCTGAAACCAATAGAATTGTAGAATGTTTTGTGTTAGAAGGTACCTTAAAGATCATCCAGTTCCAACCCCCTCACCCCATCATATACAGGGGCACTTTCATTATACCAGCTTGCTCAGAGTCCCATCCAGCCTGGCCTTGAACACCTCTAGGGATGGGGCATCTACAGCTGCTCTGGGCAACCTGTTCCAGTGCCTCACCACCCTCACAGTAAAGATTTTTTTTCCTAATACCTAACATAAACCTACCATTTTTCAATTTGAAGCCATTTGCCCTTGTCTTGTCCCTACATGCCTGATGTATTTTTTGGGCCTTAGGCAGTCATACCATTCTTGACTGGTTGTTGCCACTGCCAGGTAGGTTTTTGAAGCTTTATTGCAACATACTTTTTTGTTTTATGTAATACAAGAAGTTTTCTCTCTTCCAATATAATTTGCATTTCATAATCAAATGAAATGCACATACCTTATGAGAAGTAATTAATGAGATATTTTTCAATCAAAATTATTTTCTGGTTCAGACTCACTTTTCTATGTTACAGAGCATATGTTTCTGAAAACTTTTTCAGGTTAATTTATTCAATTTCAAATAAATAAGTCCACTAGAGGGCAATAACATTGTTAATGTAGCTGAAATAATAACATTTCATTTTGATTTTAAAAAATTTATGTGAATAAGAAAAAGCACAGGGAACCATTTAAGTGACTGGGTGTTTGACTGACTCCAGACTGGGAACACTACTCATTCAGCTTCTTCAGTTTTTGAATCCCAGGCATACAAATGGTAAACAGATGTATTGGTCCTCAGATATTTGTTTTCTCCTTGAGGAGAACGGGAAATGTCAGAAGGACAATTTTGTAATCAGAGATTTTCAGGGACTCCATTTACCTAGAGTAATTCAACCTGAGATATTAAGACCTTCAGTCTTTATCCTCAACAATAATTTCATGTCCTACTAGTTAAAATGTCCCTTACATACATAAAGAAGTTGGAAAAGTAAAATCATCAAATCCCTTTTTAACCTGCAAAGTACCAGAAAGACTTACCAGTGTCTTGAAAAGCTATGCTTTAGGAGTTTACACTAAACCTTAAAGTATGAGTATGAAAACATAAATAAAGAATCAGAGAAAAGATAGCAGAGAAGTTAGGAGTCTCTTTCAAAAATGTTTGGACTGTAAGGAATGGAAAAAGAATATTTCTAAAGAAATGTTTTGGTCATTTACCGCCTCATTCCTCAGAGCTTTGCTGCAGCTTTCTAGCATGTATGTTTCACATCTGATGAAATGAGTAGTGATTTCTATGGTGACTGAAAGCCTAATTTTAATCCATGGATAACATAGAAAGTGTACAAAAATGATAAATACATGATGGGAAATTGAATGTGAGTCAGCAGTTCCCTGAAAGCCAGGAGGGCCAACCCTGTCCTGGGATGCATCAAGCACCAGCCAGGCAAGGGAGGGATTGTCCTGCTCTGCTCTGCTCTGAACTGGGGCAGCCTCACCTCGAATGCTGGGGGCAGTTTTGGGCACAACAATATAAGACATGAAGCAATTGGAGACTGTCCAGAGGAGGGCAATGGAGATAGCAAAGAGTCTTGAAGGGAAGCCAAATGAGGGAGAGGCTGAGGTCACTTGGTTGGTTCAGCCTGGAGGAAATTGAGGGGAGAGCTCTTTGCAGTCTGCAACTTCCTTGTGAGGGGAAGAAAAGGGGCAGGCAGTGATCTCAGAGAGAACAGTGATCTGTTCTCTCTGGTGACCAGGGACAGGTCCAGAGAGAACAGAATGAAGCTGTGTCAGGGGAGGTTGAGGTTGGATATCAGAAAAAGATTCTTCACCCAGAGGGTGTTTGGGCACTGGAACAGGCTCCCCAGGGAAGTGGTCACAGCACCAGCCTGACAGAGTTCAAGCGTTTGAACAATGATGTTGGGCACATGGTGTGACTCTTTGGATGTTCTGTGCAGGGCCAGCAGCTGGAGTCAATGACCCTTGTGGGTCCCTTCCAAATCATCTTATTCTGTGCCTCTGTAATTCTGTAATTGGAGTGCAAAGGCTAACAAACATTTTAAACAGTCAGTTGGTGTCCTTCACCTAGTAAATTTTTCTACTTTTATGTTTATTGCCACAAAAGACACTGCATGCTTTAGCATTTACATGTAGCATATGGCCCTCTATTGTCATGCCTAAAAAAATCAGGCTTTTCTTTAGGCTTTGTCACCATAAGAATTGATACATCAGCTGATCTGTTCACAGATAGAGAAGAGAAGCAGCAACCGATGCTCTTTGCAAACAATGTCAGTAGACTCTCCAAAAGTTAGTGAGCATCAGAGGCTTTTTTTTTTTTTATTCCCTGCATGACTGTTGTCTTTTGTCTACAAAAAGTCATACATGAAAAAGAAGTCATGGGAAGAAATAATCTTTTTGTCCTCATGGATACTTTGAAAACCCTTCAGACTCAGGAACTCTGACAACTCTGTTGCCAATTTAATTCCAAACAAAGCCTTCCATAACCAACAAATATTGCTAGTTTGTTTGAAAAAGGTTGAATGATGTTTAACAGAGAAAACAAGAACTAAATTTGGATACTTTATAAAGGCTATATGTAGTTTTGTCTAAGTGCTTTTCTGTTTGGTATTATAAAAAAATTGTTCTCTCCACAGAGTGCTTTGCTCCAGGGAAAAATTGCCATTGCCTGTGAATCCTGGGAACAGCAGCTAAGGAAATTTGAAGAAACATTGCTCAGTAGCTGTGGCACTAGCCAGGTCTCTCAGAGGTCTAGGCCTTTGAGTTTGAGGACGTGTGGGTAGGAAGTATGTATTAAGTAAGTAAGACAACATTAACAAAAGGAGTATGTTAGAATATTATTCTGAGAAAAATAGTAACATGCATTTATTAGGAAACAAAATATCCAGCACTAGCACTAGCACTATGTTCCATTATAAAACTAATCTTGCAAATTAATTTGAGCAGTGAACATAGAAATAAAAATCTCTTTTTAAATTTCATCCTAGTATTAACCAAGCTTTAATGATATCTCCAGTTGCTATATACACATACAGTTACGTGCAAGGTCTGAAATGGATTAAGGAAATAAACATGCATATGAAATTATAGGTAAATCAGTTTAAATGGAAATATGTTCCAGATGCCAAAAGAGATGCTGCAAAAATGACTGGGATGTGACGTCAAAGATGATGAGTAAATGTTGTTTAGTAGTAACATTGAATTAATCCTGAAGATAAAGTAACATTGATGTATGCTGTAGGAGGAATTCACAGAGGAAACTGTAAACTAGAAGGTCTCAACTGTTGCACTAGATGGATGGGGGAATATATTCTGCTTGAGTCTTCTCTCTAGCACACCACAGATGCCCTATTATGCCAGGGCTGCTGAATTCCCTGTGCCTTCCGATAGGCATGTGGAAGCAAGGGAAATAGAATATGAAACCATCTTTTCCTTCTACCCGGGTAAATGTTAAGATACGTCCATAGCCTCTCCCATTTTTCCCCCACATGTTCTGGAACAGTAAAATCATTGCATCTGCATCAATTCTGATTTATCCTAATCACCTCTAGGTAGAATGTACATAAGAAAAAAAATAACACATCTAAATATTAAAAATCAGATTGGAAAAGCCTAGATGGGTTTTATATCCAGAATGTCCAAGTGAAGTTTTATGGAATAATCTTTCAGGAAAGACATATGCTCTACCTCATATGCAGTGAATACTGGTGTCAGGGCCCCAGCCCCTGGCTGCAACAAAGAAGTTGATCTTTTCTGATCCTTGGAAATCAGCTTCTGAGAAGGTTTTCATTAATAATAACTGTAAAGCTTTCAGAAATAATAGGGGTCTGAATTTAAAACCTTGAAGAAATAAGTTCCACTTCCAGCTGTGAACAAGTTGTTCTCTTAACCTTAGATATTTCTTAAACCATCATGTCCAGTGCTGTAGATCCAGGTACAGCATAGCTGAAATAAGTCCCACACTTTATTGCAATGAAATCTTTGTCTGTTACTGTGTTCCCACAAACTCAAAATTAGGTCCATTATAAGAATAATATTAAATGATATGTGAGGTCTTGTCTCTCAAGAACTATATGCTCCTGACTTTAAAACTACATGTTCACTGCCCATGATAGAAAGGCAGGATTGGTAGGAAGGTATCAAGCCAGCAACACAAGGCAATACTTTCTCTTATGCAAGCAAAATCCTGTTCTGTGGACACCTCAGGAATTTGGTGAACTTTCAGTAAACTCAGAGCCTCTATTCTTTGCATATGGAAACTTTTCAAATTAATCCTTCAGCAACTTAGAAGAAATATTATTTTCACCATGTTTTTAAAAGGACCTTAAGCACTCTAACCAAGATCAGAATCCAAGTAGCAGAAATAATATATAATCTTATTAATTTTCTGTTAGAAGATTGAGGGTTTTTTTTTATTTCTACCAAATATCCCTTATAAGGCAATTTTAAGTGGATTAGTGGGTTCTTTTTTGGAGTTACTAACACTTGCCAGGAGGTGCAGTAGAAAAAATTATAATCTTCAAGCTTTCTTCTTTGTCAGTAAGAAATGTTCCTCCTTTAACTTAACATGCTGAACCTCTTCTGGAGGAACCTTTCTACACAGATTATATAAGAAGGCAAAGCATAGACATAATTATGGGTATAACTATAATAAAATATATTTAGAAAAAATTGCTATATTTTTTCTTTCTGAGGATGAGCCCAGACATGTAGGCCGTCTCTAAATTGTATATGATTTTCTGGAAGTCTGAAATTGTACTGTTATGTATGGTGGTTAGATTATTAAATAATGTATTTCTAAAAAATCAGGACTAATATCCAGTAAATCATAGACAGGATGGTTGCGGTCCAATTTTGTGCTTGAATCAGATTATCTGCTAATTTTCTTTGTCTGAAAAGTATACCTAAGTTTTCTCAAGTACCTATCCTAGCCAATAAAAAAACCTTTGGTGAAAAAGTATAAGGAAACATGTTGATTTATAAGCTAAAGTATTCCTTTAGGATATTTTCATTTTGTTTCAATGTCTTTCTTTTCTCCATGTGTTTTATCAGTTAGTTTCGCTCAGAAAATTATGGCAAGAAATGACATCAGCATAGTGAGAAAATGCTTTCTTTACAATTATTCTTCAGCAAGTTGTATCTATGATGAGGTGACCCTGAAAGATTGAAATATTCTTTCAAGAATTCTTGATACTTTGTGGTTAATGCTCCTCAAAAGTGCCTGTAGTTTCTTGCTGCCAAAATAATGGAAGGTTTCTCATGTCTATGTTGCAACCAGCTTTTTGTGTCTAAGACACAAGGAACCAGACTAATACGATAAGAAATGTGGAGTGAAACCTTAACACAGAGAGATACAGAAGATGTTCAAAAATGTGATTATCTGTGTCCAGATCTTACAAAGCACTGCCTTTGCTTATGCAGCCCTCTGAGGTTTTGTAAAGTCAGTCACAAAGACAGACTGAGATTCTCATTGCCCTGCTCTGAGAATGTACAATAACTATCAGTGCAGTTTAACTGGGGTCTAAATTGCTTGGCATGGTAAAAAGTCTGATATCAACAGTCAAAATACTTTTATTTTTTATGTTTTGCTAATTCACCTTTTCATGTCATTACAAGTCATGAAAGGAGTATTCTCTGACTTCTTATTTCAGTTTTCTATTATGAATTGTTTGGCAATTCTTTAAAGGTAATGTGAATAAAAGAATGAAAACAATCACTATTTTCTTTCTTGATGGGCCTCTACTATTACTTTCCAAAAGAAAGGCACAAATACTAGCAATTTTTTATAAATTTAATTTTTTTTTCAATCAGGTATTAAATTACGCAATGAATATCCTTGGGCCATTATGCTCAAGTGGCCTCAAGTCTACGATAAAATAACGTTATTATCCCAAACTCCTTGTAGAGCAGTGTCAGAATGATGCAAAAAATAATATTTCTGAGCAAGTTGCTCTGATTTAGATCCACTGACTGTGTCATTTTGGATGACAAGTGATTTTGGTGATTCTCCTTGAAAAGGATTTTGCATGTTCATGTTTAAAGAAATGCTTATTTCACTTTATATACAGATTTCTTTTCAAGGTAGACAGTAGCTGTGTCATGCTAATGAAATGGAAATAATTTTAGTATTTCTATTTTCATTAAAGTATGTACATTATTATGAACAAAGTAACAGATAAAACAGCTTAAAGGGTTGTTTTTCTCTCTTTTCCTCATAGCACTTAGTTAAAATAGTAATAAAAAGAAGAAAATTGTCAGAACAATTATATCTGCAATCACCTGATAATGAGACAATGGTGTCTCCACAGACTGAAACTTGACATCCAAGTGAACAAATGGATAATAAGGAAGTTCAAAATGCTTTTATATATCATTCTATATTTTTATCTTGTCTCTCCCCCCCCATTCTATTTGCTAAAGATAAAATGTAATAACATCTGGTTTTATTAATTGTCTTTCCCATTTCAAGTACCCTGAAGTATATTACAAAATATTGAGACACAAGCTGGTCTTTTCAGTGGATGTGTAAGAAAGAGTACAGTGTGTCTGGTAAAGGAAGGGAGGGTGCTCTGCATATCTTATTTGGTGTGATGTGCATTGACCTCATGCAAACTGTCCTTAATAATAACTGTAGGCTGAGTTTTGCAAGAGCAGGACTGCTTGAGCAGGCAGCCCATATGCTGTCCCTCCCAAGGAAGAGGTATAGCTGAAGTATCAGTGCAACTTCTGCTCTAGCCTCCCAGATCAGCCTGGCAGAGGTTATTTTGTGAAGTACAAATTAAAGGGAAGAATAGAGAAAATGCAGCCGGAGCACTACATATATCTTCTTCCTCATCTCCAGTCACTCTTTTTCCCCCATACAAAATCAGGGCTTATAAATATCCAGCTGGATGCAAAGTAATGTACTTTGATTTTAAGTATCAATGTCTATATCACAAAAGAACAAAATAATTGGGAAATTGTTTGGGAAAGGACCCCCTGACATTTTAAACTGTCACAGATTCATATATACCAGTATTAGTTAATTGCTGTTGCCCATATTTCCTGAAATTTCTGCAAAGTGTTTTGAAATGTCAGACATAAGAAACCTTTAAACAGTACAATGTAACCTCACAACTTTGGGCAGCACAACCAAAATGTTCAGACGTAGTGAACATGACTCACACTCACCAATCTCTATCCTAGGAGTGGTTTCTAAATTAAGCTTCTAAATTAGGCTTCTAAATTACTTCTTCATTGTAATAATATTGTCATCCTTCCTGTTACTGCTGTATTGTGGCCATAAGATGTTATTCATTTTCTCTCTGCAAGCATCCTATAAGTGAAAACACTTATCTCTGAGTATTGATATTTAAAGAAGAGCACATTAAATACAGTAAGAATAGACAACAACACAACAGCATACAGGGACAGAAGGTGACTGGTCTCTGTTTTCTGCACCAAGGTTGAACATACCATGTTAGCTTGTGGCCAGAATAGTATTAGGCATTGAAGAGCAGCAGTTGTGGCAGAATACTTTTTTGAAGGAAGGAAGAAAGAAAGCAGCTTTTTTACAGCTAGAACTTTTGCTGCACATAGTATAAATAAATTAATAAGAATTTTCTTTATTAAAAATCAGTTTATCTTTAGAAACCTTATGTGTCTTCATCTGTATAATAAGTTAATGTAGCTAAAGTACCTAGTGCTATGCTAGTTGTAGTGGCAGGGCGTTTTCTTGTCAGATCCAGAGTTAAGACAAGTATTTGATTAGTGAAAAAATAAGTACTTTGGAGCAAAGTGGAACTGTGGAAAGATTCAGCTTATAGAGAGCCCTACCTCTTTAGAAGCTAGAACAACAATATATTATTTTTACATAATGTTTCAGAAACCACTGGTGTGGTAGTTTTTGCCCTTTCTCAACTATATTTTCACAGAGGTGAATCAAC
This sequence comes from Passer montanus, assembly GCF_014805655.1. NCBI lineage: Eukaryota > Metazoa > Chordata > Aves > Passeriformes > Passeridae > Passer > Passer montanus. Next base: position 2,163,825 of record NW_024374368.1, read on the forward strand.
GAGAATACCTTCTTGATCATTGGTACATATTGGTGTATGCACACCCTCACTTAGAGGCAACCGACCAAACTTTGATATAGTGATTTCAAAAAAAAAAAGTAATTTTGAGAGGGAAGAGAAGTAGCATTGAGCTTTTGACCAGGTCAAGCAGGTGGTAGCCTATGCGTGTCATTGGTATTGATCAGAAACAAGAGACATAAAAATTCTGCCATATACCAGCACAGGAGGCAATGGAAACTTGTGACAACAGCAGCAAGAGCTTATGGCAAATGAGCTCCTCAAGAAATTCAAGGCAAGTTGTTGGGATTCAAGAGCTGAGGCCACAAAATATTAAAAAATAACAATATTTCTGCGGAGTAAGAGGTTTGTGCTGCTGTTGAGGACATTCTGCATGCCACTACAGTGCTAGGCATGGAGAAATCATTGTGATTATACCCTAAACTATCTGCCCTGAACTTTTTCTTCAAGAATGCAAAGTCCACTGATGGAAGAACAGCTACTGCCATGTAGAAAAAATATGTGCTGACCTTTACCCAGTAAATATGTACTAGCTCAAGATCCTGATTGGGACTAGGTGAGTTTATTACCCCGTAGCCAGCAAATCAACAATGTGAGAAAACCAAATTCCTCAGGCTATTGAAGCTGCAGCATATCATGAATTTAGTGCTGTAAACAAACAGTGGAGTTTGTTTACACATAGATCTTGTAAAATTACTGCAGGGATCAGGAGGTGGTGAGCTGCTAATTGGAATCCCTCCATGGGAGGAGCTGCCACCTGTGAAGGGACTGGAGGCTCTAGTCAGTTTGCAGAAGTAATGGACTTGAAAATAGCCTTGGAACATGTTCAGATGCATCACTGGCCCCAGTATATGTACACAAAATCTTCTGGTTAGTGACTAATGCAGTGTAAAAATGTCTCAAAAACTGGAATCATGTTAACTGGCAGTAACAAGCAGGTGAGCCTGGGAAGAAGGGAGGAAAATGTTGGTTTTTAATTGTGTGGTTTCATATTTTTTTAAAATACATGAATCTGTAGTCAAAGATTTCTGTTAACTGACAATAAAACATAAATAAAATTCCTCTAATTAAAAGTATTTTACCTCTGACAACTGTTGTCAAGATGACACAAACAACATTCCTAGAGTATAGCTCTGAAAAGCAAGATACTGATCCCATCAGATTGCTAGCATACCCTTACTTGTGGAAAATGCTGAGAAGGGTAGTAAATACATGGACAGATCTTAAGGAACAAATATGCCAAATTACTGATGGAGCTGTAGAGGTGGCTCTTGCAGATTTAGGAACAGATCTAATGAAAATGGATGTTTCGTGCTGGACAAATATAGACAAGTGTCTGTGTACGCAAGATTATTGTGCATATGTTTAAACAGCGAGAAGAGTACAACCACTACAGAAGACATATAGCCTCAAAAAATTCTCAACTAGACCTGGAAAAGATAAGATCAATATTTAGGAAATATTTGGGTGCCAGAAGATTGATTTACAATTTCTGAGAGAGACTCTATCCAGAGGGCAAAATGTGTCATGACATAACTAAAGATAGACTTCTGACCTCTCTGACATTGAGTCAGGAAATGAGCAACACATTACAGAAGAATTCTAGTGTTCAGTGGCATCTGGGAATCTGACAACATAATGGATAGCAGTAGGCATGCATAATCCCTTGGAAAGACATCCAAGAAACTGATGACAAGGGCAAACAAACAGAAAAGGATCCTTACTTAGCAGCGTTGGATCCAGCAGAACAACTTCCCAGGTAACACAACAAAATGTGATGAGCTAGAAAAACATGTTTATCCCCTGAAGTCATCTGGACCCCATCAGAGAAATGACAGACTGTCACAGTTAGGAGAATGCAAGCAATGTGGGCAGCCCTCTATAGCGAGGAAGATCTTCAGCCACGCATGATCATGTCCGACTGTCAAATTGCCACACAATGGCAATAGCCCCTGTTCCCATGGAAAATACTGCCTGAAAGGTAAACACAGACTGAGAGAACAGTGGAGAGAAAACTGTGGACAGCAGCATGGAATTGGCAGACTGACAGTATATAAAGGACAGAAGTATAGTTGCAGAATGACATAGAGTGACATCCTATGAGAAATGAATATGCCTAATACATCTAGAACAAGGATTGCATGAGTGGATAAATCCTCATAGGTGCTAAAAATACTTTCAAAATCTGACTTTCAAAGACCAAAATCTTTTTAACATTGATAGGAATTGTGAAAAGATCTTTTTTCATTCTGATTCAGAAGTAATCATCAACCTTTATCCTCCAAGAAGAAAGCTGGATTTAGCCAACTGTACATGAAACCCATTTCAAACTGATGGCAAGATCTTTCCTTTTTTCCACCAGATTCCATCTAAGACTTTGTTTTAATGTTTAAGATATGACGGTACATAGACTTTCTGAAAATGCATAAAAAATAGCTTAAACAATATCAGATGTTCCCAAGTGTGAGTTATTTAACAACACATTAATTTGGTGCAGATTCTTTAAGCAGTTAGTGCAAACACAAAGGGATGAAAATCTGTTTTATTAAATATAGCACAAATAAGCAGAATTTCAAGTTTTCCCCGATTTGATTTTTAAGTGAGAAACGTTGCATTTATCCTGTTTATATAATACTAAGGAAATATATAGATACTAAGGAAATATATAGAATAATCTTTCATATATTCATAGAACACTGTCACAAATGGATTATCTGTGTTGTGGATTCTAAATTTAATCTAGGTAGGACTGGTTATCAGTGTCACATAATTACATCAAAGTAAAATTATACAATGTCTGTTTTCACAGTATCAGGGAAGAGCTTACTAATTAACAGTAGTCAGAGAGTTTAGGTTTTACTTAATTTGTATGAGAGTACTCAAAGCAGTTTCTTAATTTTGTCTCCATCACATTAACACCAGTGGAACTTCAGTGTTTTAAATGAAAATTAACTGGCAAGTTAAAATTTGATGGGGAACAGTGAGATTGCATTTAGAAAGATAACACCTTCCTAGCCTCCTCTCAGTGAGACTGAAAGAGAGCTGACAATGTGGTAGTGCCCACATTTCACAGTTTGCTTGCGTTTTTCAGGTAGCTTTACTGAGCAGAATCTCTCACTTAAATGAAAAATACAACTGATCCATTGTAGACAGGCAGGATGGATGAAAGAAATGGTACCAAGTACTGTAAAAATAGACCAAATACATATTTTGCCATGAAGTATGCTAGTGTACTGGATGTGAAATATTAAATATTTGAGCTTTTAAAATACAGCTGTAGAGAGTCATGATACTTAGGCATCATACCAAATATACCCTTCCTATCTGTGAAGTACCTACAGTAAAAGACATCATCCTTTTTGACACGTGTAGGCATGAAATGCGATGGAACGGTTTTCTTTTCTTTATTTTTTGAAGTAGGCAGTTATACCTCTTTTTTACTTTATTAAAAAATTATGCATTTATTTTCAAAGCTCTCCATGTGATTCTGGATATTCTTACAAAATATAAATCCATTCAGGGAGTTATTCCAATTAATGCTATTTATGGAAAGATATCAGAGATTCAACTTTAATCTTAGATTCCACTGTAAATAGTACTTTTTTAATATTTCACAAACAGATGATCAGGGTTTTAATATAATTTCTGGATTGCATCTAGAATGTCTAACCTTAAAGTAGGAAGGTAATCTAAAGATACAGTTTGCCAACCAAGAAATCGATACCATATTATATTATATTTCAAAATAGGTTTCTTCAGTTGATGAAAGCAATTAACCACTGAGTTCAGTAGGAACTGTGTTAGATTTTCATTACACTGAATTGAAAACTGAATGCATTCCTAAAAGTCATGGTCTAATTAATAAATTTATTTAAAGGGCATATTATTTAAATTATTTAAAGGGCATATTGCCTTTCATATACACAAGATGTAATTATGATGATACTTCTCACCTGAAGTACTCTAAAAATATCTCTTACCTAACAACATACCTGTAAATTCTCATCACAATAGGGATGAACATACTTCCATGCTAAAGGAAAAAAATAAACATCTGTTGATGCTGATGACATGCTGTGATAAGAGAGCATTTATGTGACTTTGCTTCCATTTTCTTCCATTCTCATTGCTTCTAGTGCAATGTTTTGTCTAGCAATAAATATTTGAAGCCCATGAAAACTGAGAAATTTCCCTTGACATGGCATTTGCAAATTGTCTCTATGGAAAACAGTTTTATGTTTTATGCTAGCAGGAAATTTTATTTTGAATACATGTATAAAATCAAAAACTTTGATTTTATAGGTTTTAAAATTTCTCATTCATAGTTGTGCTCATGTGTTCATAGATATAATGTGAAGTGAGGAGGGAAGAGTTAACAACCTTACTCTGTTTCTACTACCATATTTTTATTGGAATGAGCTATCCTTTTCACTATATCTTTACTGTGCTGATTTAGAGCTTTAAAATGTGATACATAATTTTCCTGAGTGAAAAAAAAAAGTGAGGATTGGAATATAGCTTATCTGCAAGGGAAATAAAGAGTTTGAAATAAAGTAGGAAAATGTGGGTAGGTAGTTTTTTTAGTAGGTTAGTATTTTTGAATGCAGATTTTAAAATGTTAAAAATAATTTTAATTGCCCTGGCATTGCATGAACATTATTGGATTAGTCATTAATGCATGCTGGCAGCAGATTTTTTAATACCTTTCCTACTTTGCTCTGTGAGAAAACAGATCATTTTAATGGATATTTAAAGCCCCAAGATGTACCTAATACTGGAAAATCTTCAATGCAAAACTGGCAAAACCATAGTGACTTCTTAATTTTATTCAAAATTGTCTCAATGCAGCTAATACATCATGGAGACAGGTCTCACAAAAGAGAGATCTTATTTACAGAATGACAGCAATGGTGAGGTTGGCTCAGTTTGTCCTCTGTCTTCTTTCCTTTCCCTACTTTTTCTGTTCTAAAGTTATAGAGTAGAAATTTGCTGTTTCCTTCCAGTCTGGAAGGCTTTCATTAAGGATTGTTAATGGGATTGAAGAGTAGTTTAGAAACGAAATAACTGACAAATAATTCTGTATTAATTGATTCCCACTAAGTTATGTTTTCCTATTCAAGGCTGGACCAACCACAAACTGAGCCACATAAATGAGTAGTAAACTTCTCTGGGGACAGACAGAGGACTAGATATAGTGAGAGATTTAGGTACACCAAAGTGTTTGATAGCAGCTAAATGCACTTTTCTATGTAGATTCACCAGATACATCAAAAAGAGATTGTACACCTGTACTAACATCCTAAGTTACTTGCCCAGATTCTGAAAAGGTTCTGTTTTGTTATCCAAAGCTCCACATACCTGGAAAAAATTATGTTATGCAATGCACAAAAGCACAAGTGCTAGCTGGCACATCAGAGTTTACAAAACCCTGGTAACTGTAAGCATCTTGAAATCTTTTGCACTTGTGTGGTATTTACACATTCATGGCTCATAAAATCATGAACAATGATTCATTTATCTATGTAAACAAATAATTAAACCCCAAAGCTTTATTGCTCTTACAGTCCTTACTGGTTTCTTTGTAAAAGGTGCCTCCAGCCTCACAATTATATCACCAACAAAGCCATTGTTTTTGGTTCAACCTAACAGCCAACAGTAAAACTTTTAAACCCACAGGTCAAAAACAATCAAAACACTTGGAGCTTAAATGCTCAATGAAGGCAAGTAAATAAAATATTGCAAAAACTGCAATACTACATTCCTTTTTTTTTTTTTACCTTTTAACTGTGTCGAATCTTAGGCAGAAAAATATTCATTTGAGAAACATTGGAGATTATAATTTGATTAAATTTGATACGCTGCTTTTGCAGAAGAGAGGTAAGCTGAGCTATATTATACTGAGCAGTTATTGCTGCTGCAGATATCCAGTCAGTTTTCTTTTAATATTTGCAAGGGCAGGAAAAAGATAAAGAGTTGGTGAGACTCAATTGCAACTTAAAAATAAGGAAATTACAAATACAGTGTGCCACCTTATCTGTCCATTCCAGACTTGATAAATGTCTGCCTGTGAGCAGAGGAATAAGGGTCTGATGTAGGAAAGCTTGTTTCCTGACTTATACAAGTTTGTATAGGCAATCTGTATGTGTAAAATCACCTATCCCAGGACTGTCAGCCCCTTTTCAGAACTTATGCCTGACCCATCTCCCCTTAGCTAGAGAAAGTGCTTTACTCCTAAACCCTCAAAGTGCTACCTCCTCTTCCTTCAATCTGTACATTTGAAATGGAAATCAAGTGAGGATTCTTGCTTAAACTGTATGAAGGATAGCAATTTTGACCTGCTTCCCTTCCTAACTTCTGCATTTGCTCAACAATCTGGTTTTCCTAATGCATCATGTACAATGTAAGAGCTCAAGGCTCTTAATTTGTATTTTAGATTCCAGGCTGGTTGGTCTCACATGTCAAACCAATATTCTCCTAGGGATTAAATACAGCTGATTTAACTTAGATAACTAACTAACACCCCCATTTTAGATATTGAATGTGGTAAGATTTATCTCTCCTGCAAATGTGTATTTTTCTGAGGTGAAGCACCTAAGTTAGGCAGATATGATGTCACTCATGAGGACTTCAGAGCACCTACTCTCCCCATTGGCCAAATGGATGGGAGCTCTATCTCTAGAAGTTTGCATGCTTTTATGCAACTGAAATGGAAGGTAAACAGAGCAGGCTATGCCTTCACAATACTTTGGGTGTAGGTTACAATGCCAGGCCCTGAATTTTAAATTTTTATATTGTCCCATTTATGTTTTATTCCAGTCCTCAGAATCATTCAGTCATCCTCACATGATATTCTGTATTTAAAGTGCTTTTCAATTCTCTATCATCAGTAAATTTCATTATCACATGTGCCAAGTCCCTAATGAAATATTTAAATAACATCAGACCCAAGGCTAACATTTTAGGAACTTCACCAATAAGTTTCTTCTATGAAGAAAAAACTAATTTCAGTTCTTTTTCAGATTTCATTGGTCAGTTTTTTACCTATAATACAGTTCTTCTATTATTCCCGGTTTAATGAACATCCCATGTGACACTGCATTAATTTCTTTTAGCGAAGAACTGATTAAATCTACTGCATTTCTCTAAATGGCTTAGAAACAAAGTAACAAGACCCATTATATTAAATCAGCTCAGAAATTATATCTCAGAAAAGTATAGTGTGAAAAGATAATTATTTTAAGATATTAATCAGAAATGAGAAGTAATATTCTCAGAATTCACTCAGAGCCCTAACTGAAAGACTCCTTATTGAAACAGAGGAAGATAAACCAAAAGACTGCTCTCCAGAAAAGAAAAAAAATCAAATTAAATAATTAATCTTTTTAAAATGACTGTTGTTAACTGAGCTATTTTTAGTTATCCGATATTTAAATATCAATCAGCTGGGTTCCCAACTGTCTTGAAACTGAAAATACTGGTTTTACAATGTAATATGATGTTTTATTTCCCTCCTCCTTGGTTCTTTCTTTCTGACAATGTGATGAATTATATTGGTGTTTCATGTTATTGAGTCACTGAAGTTAGAGCACAAACTCATTTTTATGACAGCACTAAGATATTACACTGCCTATTCCTTGAAAATGAAGAGTCTTTTTGAAGCTGTAATTGTTTCTATCTGCACCAAAAAACCCAATTTCTGTGGTCTCTTAAGAGAGAAATTACTTTCTAATGCACATCGCATCCATGTGTTACATATGACATCAATAAACCTTGATGTGTTTCTTGCTAGGTCTGCAGGTCAATGCCTGAAGTATTGTACTGCTCCAGAGGAAAGGAATAACCTGGGAAATGCAGATAAACAAAGGACTCTTGTGATTCAAAAGCAGAGAAATATCTAATTGGGTGCAGTGCTGAACATGTTCTGTATACTATCTTCCATCCAAGACAGACTGTATTTTTTCTTCTCCTATGAGCAGAAGAGATTAGTACACAGATGTGTAATAATGCATATCCAACAGCAAAACCAGGAGCCAACAAGATAAAAAGCAATTTATTATTCACAAAGCAGAGGATTGAAATTTAGGGGTGATCTCTGAGAATGAGGTGTTTTTGGAAGAACTGCATGAAATATTGGTTCCACTCAAGTTGATAAAATGTTGCCATCAATTTTAACAGAGATAAAATTCTATCTTCGTACTTCTGTCTTTCATTTCATGTGTTCCTCTTTTTGAATCCTTGGACAATTCATATTAATAGTTTAATTTTTCAGTTTGGTTCTAGGGAAAAATATTGCATATATGTGTGTCCAGAGCATTTACATTATCTCACTACATTTTGATTGATTATTTTTAAATTCAGATTTTTTTCCTGAGCATTACTGCGGAAAGGGTTGGAGCATCTCTGAGAAGGGTGGTCAGCTGAAAGGCACAGATTTGACACAAATTCAATGGGAAACAAGTAGGACTTACTGTCCTTAACAATGTCTATATCTCAAACAAAACTGATGCTCTTAAGCTTAATTAAACGTTATCTACCAAGATGGTCAGAGAAAAAAGCCTATAGGAAGAGGTTGAGGGAGGTTTTTTTGGACTGTCAGAGAGAAGAATAAGAGATAATAAATTGACTAATTGAAGGGCAGTTACAAACATGAGAGCACAAGACTCTTCTCAGCGAGTGTTTCAACAAGTGGCAGTAAGATAATTCAGGCTAGATAGAGGAATTCAAAAAACCTTTGGGCTGACTTCCTGCTCAAAGCATAGTCAGTCGTGAGATTGGACCTGTTTTCTTTCTCTGTTTCACACAGTCTGGTCTAAAAACCTTCAGGGATGGAAACTGCATAATCTCACTTGCCAACCTCTTCCATTTTTTTGATTGCCCTCATTGTTTAAAAATTTATCGTTATATCCAGTCTGAGCCTCTCTTGCTTCAACTTATGCATGCTGTACATCGTCATCCAATATGCACCACTGTGAAGAGCCAGACATCCTATTCCCTAACTCCCTGTTAGTACTGGTGGGTTGTCATTAGGCCTTTTTGAACCCTTCCATTCTCTGGTGTGAACAAGTCCAGCGTCCTCACTTTTTCCTGATAAGACAAATGCTCCAGCACCAACCACCATTGTGGTGGTTATTTCTTGAATTTGATTCACTTGCTCAGAATATTTTTTGTACTGGGAGATCCAAAACTGGACACAGTGTTCCAGATGTGGTCTCACGAGTTCTGGGTAGAATGGAACAGCCTCATGTGTGTTTGCTGTGCCCCTGCTCATTTCACAGAAGGCAGTTGGCTGTCTTTGCTGTCAGGACGCTGCTGGCTCATGCTCAGCCTTCTATCGGTGAAGACCCCCAGCTGCTTTAGAACACAGCAGCTCCTGAGCCAGGCCCTTCCTAGCCCATATTGTTTCCAGTGCTTCCTCTTTATAAGAAGGATTTTGCATTTGTCCGTGGGGAATTTTATAGGGTTCCTGTTGGACCATACATTCAGCCTGTCCAGGGCACCTTGGATGGCAGCCTGCTCCCAAACATGTCAGGTGTTCACTCCATTTTAGTGTGTTGTGAAAAACTGAGCAGACTGCACAGTCATTTCTTCCGGCTAATGGTGTTAAACTGAGCAGGTACCAGAGCAGACCCCTACAATTCTACCCTTTTTTGCTCCAGATAGAGCAGAAATCCATTAATCACTACTCGCTGAGCACACTACCCTCCAATCATCCTCTTACTCATGTAGACTGAAATCTACTAATTTGCATTCAAGAATATTGTGCAAGTCAGTATCCAAAGACTTGCCAAAGATAAATTATTATTTTCCTAAAGACTAAGCAGGCTGCCACAAACTAAGATTGTAATACTAAGGTCGGGTGATTAAATAAAAAATTTGATAAGGGGTAATGGAGTGCTGGAAGAGATGATGAAATTTCCATCTCTAGAGTTTGTCAAGACACTGTAAGGCAAAAATGTTACTAATTAAAGAGTGGTGATCTCCTATATTAAAGAATTGTATTGGATTACACAACCTGCAAAAGTCTGCCTTACTAGTGCTTCTCTGATTTTATAGCCCTTTGATATAATTAATCCTAAAATTCATAAGGTTTTGAATATTCTCTATATGACAGGATGTTGAGATGCATTTATTGCTCTCAATAATAATCTTATTGTCTTGTGAAAATTTATTTAGTGTTGTACACAATCACATTTTTGTAAGTATCAGATTAAGCCATTTTTTGGCTTACATGCAGCACACATAGGACTGTGGCTTTTTTCCCATTGTACATTATTTTTTAATTACTCTGGGTAAAAAATAAGTACTTAAGGATGCTCTAAGGCAACATTTTAAATACAACCAAGAGAGCTTTAGAAAACATTATACAGAATATGTACAGTCATTTAAAATTTTCTCTGATATGAAGTTCACAACTACTTTAATAGTTATAACAAAAAAACTAGATGGCATTTTCCCTCCTCAACCACCCAAAACCCTATTAGACACAGAAAGAAAATTTTAGGTTTTACTGTGTAATATGAATAACTAAATTTCAAACGGTTTTGCATCCAAGGATGACCAAAGTACCTAAAAATGTTGAATCCCATCAATCATATATCATACAGATTTCAAGAGTGGCATTTCAGTAGTGTTATGAGCACTTAACTTCTTGCAGGGTTATGCCAAAGAAGTTCCATTGAAGGAAACTGTGTTGAACTGACTTTTCGAGAATCATGAGAGAAGATGCTGTTCCAACAAAGCTGTATTTTCCATCTTTTTATGTTATCATCATGTTCATTAGGACCCATATGCAACTGATTTTATGTTGCTTAAGACTTTTCATATAGAGTCTCTTTTTTACAGGTCATAAAAATTGTTATTATGCCTTCATTGGATCTACAAAATCAGAAGCTTAGTAGTTATTGAAACTAATGGGGATTTCACCTGAATAAAAACCTAGCAAAACACATTAAAAATTCTCAGATTCTGTAGTCATTTAAAAAATTGAATTTACCTTGTAATGCAATCAGTTAATGTATATTGAGAGGTTTTTCAAGCAATTAAGCATGGGACTCTGTATATTTATTTTTTCAGGATGATTTTACATTCTTGTGCATTTGAATGCTTTTTTTAAAGCTGTGTGAAATTTGATTTTTACTTTCAGTGTATCATATCATATACATATAATTTTCTGTCCATCCAAGGATATGGCTACAGAAAGGGATATCATCTTTGCAGTAAACTGTACTGGCACTGGATAACTTTCAGGAGTTATTCATATTCATAGTCAAATGATATATTCATTTACGGCTTGAATTAGATTGTCTGTTTTCATCTCTATTCACTACCCCATTTTCTCCATGATTTACTTTAATTTCCAGACCTTGGGGAAACATCAACCAACTGTTTAAAAAAAATAAAATCAATGCACTGAAAAAGTGTTTTCCATCTTCCACATTGCAGACCCTCGTGCTACATTCTCATTTTCATCCTGGAAATAATGATCTCACAGAAACTATTTTTGAGGCCTGGGTTCAACTCTAGCTCAGTATTAAAATGGAATGAGCAGAAGTTTTCCATCTCTTGCCTAGAAAAAACTTTGTCACATTTTAACCCATGGTTGTTGCCTTTGTCAAAAGACAGAAAATAGAGCACTCCAAACTGAACAGTAAGGAAGAACCCAGTGTTACAAAACAGTGCTGGAATTTCAGTTGTGTCCTTTTGATCCCAAGCATGCTCCATAAGGAGGTCAGAAGGGGCCTCTGGGGGAGCTGCTCTTTTGGCTCCTGCCCTGACAGTCAGGCCTGTTGCTCACCTGCTGCTGGGTGCCAGACGATGGCAGATGCTGCCCCAGCATGTCCTCACTAGATGCCAAATGGAGCCACCTTCTCTCTCTCCAGACTAGTCTTATCCAGTTTGTTATCAGGCCAACCCCTGCTGCTTTAATATTTATCTCTAAGCAAAGATTTTCATCAAATGAACCTAAACTAGGTTTTTAAAGATCAAAGCTGTCTGTATGATCTGATTACCTGCTAGGAAATGACAAGTCTAAACACCTTGGAACCACTCAGGTTTGACAGATTAGTGGCCCTTGAAATCCTAAAGTGTCAGTGACCAGCAAACAAACATTTTATCATCTGAAATCTATATTGTGAAAACAGTCTATAGCTTGTTGGGCAAAAATAAACAGATTAGTGCCCCATGCACCTGATGTTTTGTACATTGCACATGGACATAACAACCTTATGAAGCTGGGGCCAGGCCAATTCTGATTCCAGGAACACAGCAAGAGATTGATTAAAGTGAGCTTTATACCATCTGTGGTCAGGTTATGCTTGATATAGTTCATCTATCTGCAAGAGTAGCAATAAATATGCCATTAGAGAGAACAGGTTTTCATGAATTGAGAAAAGAAATTGGAGGTGACTAGGAAGATGGCTTCTGCTTATTGGTAAGGATTTGAGAAAGAGTGGCTCTGTGTCACCTGTGAGAGAAGATCATGCACAAAGGAAAGCTAGCACTGGGAGATGCTCCCTCAGAAATTAATTTATGATTCAAACTTAGATTCATTCCAATATTTATTCAATTAAATTTGGTATAGGCATTTTGGCAGAAGTTCAAAGTCTACATTAGCAAGACAGCAGCAAAATATATATCTGGTTAGGAATGACTGGATCTCAACTGCATCACTCTACTAATGAAATTGAAAGTAAAGACCAAATTATAGCCAGGGCATAAACAGGCACAGTTTAATTGTCTTCAGTGGTATGGCATATATTTATGCCAGATAAAAGTTTTACCACACAAGGTCAGTCTGTAACTAGTACTTTTGTCTCCACACCTTCGGCTAACACTAAAAAGCTCTACCTCCCCCCACAAAAAATTACTTGATTCTATGTACACACCATTTCTGATCCATCCACAGCATAGGCCTTGTGCCAGCTCCTGCTGTGGGTGGTTTGGCAGGGAACTCCATTGAGATCTGAATTACCAGCACACATAGTCACCAATGTCAGTTGTTAAATAGGAGGCAGTTTTTTATCGAAGGAAAATGTGGAGATTATAGTTTGTGATTAATTTCCTGTTTCATGTTTTGTTATCTCAATCATCCAGTTGAACTCGGAAAACACTTGTTAGAGCCTATAAACATTTTAGCACTGAATTCATAAGAGTTGGAATACTACAGGAAACACTTTCCATGTTTAAGAAAAGGCAAGAAGTAGATAGCTGAGAACAGTAACGTGTATAATTTTAGCAAGTAAAGCAATACTGTGTTCTCATATCCACTTACACTGGAGTAATTCAGATACAATTTTGTTGCCATTTTCACTGGGATTTTGATGCAACATTTTCCAAAATGGGTTGTGCATGTATATATACTAATAAAAACACAAGGCATATTTCTAATAGTAGTCTATATTTGTGAGCTTCTCAGGCATGTGCAATGACTGTTGAATCTCGAGCAGTACCTACTCCATTCTATGCCATTAATTAATGTTATCATTATTACATGTATTGTCTCTGATGGAGTTTTCCAGGGTAGACCCTGCTTCTCATTAAGGTCCTCATCAAATCCCTTTAATATGGGATTGAACAGTAATGTTAACAGACCAAACAGCTGTCATGGACTCTAGTATCAGCTTCTGGCATTGTCTTTTTGAAGCTATTTGATTACAAAGGAAGTCTAATAATCTCACTTTTTCTAGGAATGTCTTTTCTTACCTAGCCTTCTGATAGAAAAATATTTTTCAAACTTTATTTTACCAGAGGCAGTCTTTGCATGTATCTCTGGATATTCTTTGTACTAGTTCCAGCTAAGAATATTAACCTACTTTTTACTTAATAGTTTTAAGCTTTACTCCTATTTTGATCAATTTCATGTAATTTTTGATGACCAGAGTAGCTCCTAAAATGTTAAGTATACAATTGCTTTTTAGGCATTAAGATTAACATAAACAAATCCCATTAGCTTTGTTGATGTATGGATTTTCAGATAAATGTTTCATTTGACCAGGCTAATTCTAGTCTCTTTTTTTTCCCCTGGATTTTGTGGTGGAGCTTCTTTTGCCCATAAACAAAGCCATATGCCAGACTCAGGATGGTGTGTCTTTTTGATCATTTAATACCACAGGATCTTCCTGGGAACCTTAAGCCATAAAAGAAATACATTTTGCAAGTGATGTACCTTTCATGTTCTAGGTCTCACAGAGATAGATATTTGACTATTCTCATCATTTTGAAACAGCATTTTTAAGCATTAAATTCTCCTTTGTGCATTTTAAAAGACGCTTTCTTCTTTTAAACCTAAAATTACCAAGTCCAAAATCATCCATATTTTGGACTCTCCATGAAGCAATGACTCTCCGTTGCAAGCTAGGAATCCATATGGCTGCTTTATTTGATCTTCAGGAACAGAATATTTTCAGATTTTTTATCTATGTAGACAAAATTAAACAGATTAGGATAAGGAGCCAAGTTCACAAGAAAGAGCTAGCCATGGCTCAGAGAGCATGAAAAACTGATTCTGTGGTTACCATGGTGAATGACAAGACTCCCAAATGCTGGTCCAAGATTTGTCACTACTTTTGCCACATCTCCTAAGTTTAGCATCACTGAGGGATATTCTGAGTGTTGGAATCATAAGCCTAAGGTGGAAAACTGTCAGTTCTTAGGTTGGTTTTAGGTTCAGTTTTATCTTCAGCTTAGGTGAGTAGGAAATGCATGTCATGGGGAAGGCCAGCAGAACAATCGCATTATACAGAAACTTAGGTAACAGTACTCACCCAGCCACAGACAGAAGTGTGCATAACACATGCATAGGCTTTAAGTCAATCTCAAAATAACTGTCTGATAACATGGGACTTATAAATTTTAGAAGGGCTTATGTCCTTGCGGGTTTTTTCACAGAGGAGGCAAAGGGATGGGCTTCACATCCTCAGTAAAACATTGTTTTGTGTTCAAATGTTTGCTGTGCTTCTGGTATTGTGAGAAATAGCCATTGGGTGATTTCTAAACATAGGGAACACAGTTTTTTCACATACTTCAGTTTTGGGTAAAGCTGAGTTCACTTTGTGTGAGTTTTGTCAAATTTAGAGTAAGGCACATATCTGGTAAGAAAATTGTACCTCCATTGCTGGAATTTCAGAAAGGTGATTGCAGGTGGAAATACAAATAACTGCAGGATGGCATCATTACTAAAAGGTTCTTCTGCAACTTGCATTTTATTTGCAAAAGATCTTGAAAAAACAGTCATATAAACACAATTTCCCAATGGTATCTAATTACATTACCACTATACACTTGTCACTGAGATTATGTGCTGCAGTAAGTGCAATAATAAATAATATCAGAGAAGGATTTGCTGAAGAAATTCCAAAGGCTGAATCGCCATTTTTGTTAAAATGATTACATCGGGAAGAGTTTCAAAATTACAAGAGGAGCCATTCACTTAAACCATGTAGAAAGGATTAAGCAGTGGTGGTGGTGCATTGAGATGGTCTTTGGCCCATCCTCAACATAGCTGAGAGTATGTGAGTACTCAAAAATTCTTAGCTCAGCAGGAATTTTCTACATTAAGTTTTGATGTGTTCTTTTTAATTCCCCCCTTAACTAACATCTTCAGGAGACATATTTCAAATAAGACAGGTTCTCTTTCTTTATTTTTGCATCATCAGCTTCTGTTAAAACTGAGAAATGAAAGGCTAAATGTTAACCAAACAGGAAAACAGAGTGGAGAATATAGGCTGCCTGTATGAAAAAATATGTAGGGGGCCAAAAATCTGTATGGCACCAGACCTGAAATAAAAGTTGTCTGTCCTTGGAGTAACTCATGACATTTAAAGCCATGGGACTGTGGATAGTATTTGTCCATCATACTGCAAACAATCCAGACCCAGAAGTTCTCATTCCTATTTTTCTTACATAGAAGACATTACCTTTTTTATTGATGTAAATCAAAAGTGATTTGTATGCCTTAAAGAATAAAGATCTAGGGCCAAGAAACTTTGATTTTCTAATTTGCTTAATTCTGGAGCCTCCATGTGAGGAGTTTTCATTAAGCACATGTAATGCAAGAGGCCAATAATAGAGGAGTCCATTATCTGTAGACTATTATAGCCTACCATGAAAAGAATGCTTGTTCTTTAAGGCAAGCATTCAAGATTTCATTTTGGAGGTGGAAGTCCTGTAGAGCCCTATTAATTTGTGTCATAGAAGTAGACAGACAGACTTGTGCACTGTACTGTTGCCTATGAAAGAATCTCTAAAACATGAATCGGGAACCTGTAATTCCCTGCAGGTAACCATATATGAGTTAGGGGGGAAAATGGATTTAGATGCTAAGAAAACTGTACTTATACTTCCTCCTAACTACTCCTCTGGGGAATAACTAAGATGCTGAATTTACTAAGGCTTGAATCTGGAACAGAATTCACACAGTTAAAATGATTTTTTGGGGGTAAGAGCTCTGGCCATACTTATGAGGTTCCTAAATGTAAAGAAATCAAAGGGAGAATGTGCATATTTTGTTGGATTGTGTCCCATCCACAGTTGACTGCTCATCTTAATTTTGAATTCCTGCTTCTTTACTATCTTCTCTTTATAAAACACATTTTATTTCTAATTTCTAAAAATCCAACCAACCTGAAAACATTCTAATAGCCTTGGTTCAGAGAAGAATGAAATGGAACTGAGCAAATGGAAAGGATGCTTGTTGAAAACGTCTCATTTTTAGATTAATTTCTTTGAACAGTTAAATCTAAACTATGAAGTTTTTATTCTATAGTTAATACCATAAGAACATTTGTTAGTATTTTTTCAGTGGGGTCTAATATCAGCTTTAGTCTTCACTATGATTGAAAAAGCTAGTCGGCAAATAAGGACTTTTCTAAAAGTATTTGGAATATATTTAAAATACAGAAATACTGTTCCATTATATAAACATGTCATGGACACCTTTGAAGCCTAATGAAAAAAACTCCTAAGGTAAATATCACAGTAAGTGCTACTGGATTTAAACACTGTAAATTTATTGCCCTCCTGACCTTTGAATATCTACAAGATCATCAATTTAAATACTTCTATATCATTAAAAGGAATGGAACAAGTCTCAATTATCTGTGCTAAGGAATATTGTTGTTTTGAAAACACAAACTGTGTGTTGATAGTACTGCAGAATACAAGATTTAAAAATTAGTATGTCTTTATGCTTCCTTTGATTCAAGCAAACTATAAAATATGCATCACAGAAGAAAAATGTAAATCCCATCCATATATTGTCCAGCATTTTTCTTTAGGAGATATTTTATGTGATTCACCAATTACAAAGAAAAGCATAGTTAGAATGTCTGTGATTTTCCAAAGATACACTACCCACATACTGCTTTCACCTTTTCAAAACCTAAAAGCATTTCTGAGTTATATTCAGAAGTGACTAAGTCTGGTCTGTCATTGACTGTGACACAGTGGCATGTAGACCAAGGTAATAACCAGGAATCAGAAATCCAGACAGTTTGGGTAAACAGAGACACTACTGTGCATGTCCCATAGGTGGCAACAGGAAGATGTTTACAAAGGAATAAAAATGTACCAGGCAAATGGCTACTGTCACCAATTTTCAAGCTTCTGCTTTTCTTCTAAATCTGCCATGTTACATTAAAATGTTCTTCATCAACACATCACCCATTTGAATGTAAAGAAAGCTTCATGTGCTAGAGGAGGGCAGATGGTCTGGCTAGTTCTAGTGAAAAGGTCTAGGAACCACTGAATTGAATGACCCAGCTTTGAGTTTAGTAAAGCTGAAAGAACAATGAGAAATTTCTTCAGGCAACTGATGCTTCTTTCAGGATCACTTAAGAATTGTATGCAATGGAAGTGAGCAGTGTTTGATAAGCATTTGGAGACCCTTAGATGTAAAATGATATTTAAATGATAATATAACTATGTATTTATTCATGAGAGAGGCTGAAGTGGGATTGGCTTTCTGTCAAAAACTGTCAGACAGAAATAGGATTCCTTCTGGAGAGTTGTCTTGAGGATTCCTCCTGCTACCTAAGAGATTTACTTGGAAAGGGTTGACAGTGTCTTGGGGGCCAGTAGGTAGGAGACAAGACTAGATACAAAAATAATTTTATTCTAGTAATACCTCTGACATTAACTATTTTGTGATTTTGACATGTCATGATTCTGCCTTCCTTTTCTCTCCTAAATTTTGTCAAACTTTTCTTCTTTTGCAAACGTGTAAGTGCAAAGGAAGGAGGGGGGGCTTATGAGCTCTAATGACCCAGTTGAACAAACAGAGACATTGCAATAATGACTTTATAGCTTTCTAGCCACCTTCAGCCTCTGTCTAGCTCCTTGTCAGAGGCAGTTACTGTCTTCTGGTATATATTTTTGTGATGAATTCAAAAAAGGAAATCTAATTATTATATTGATGTTTGTGCAATACACAACAGCAGTAGTACTGCTGTTGTTATCACAACTAATACTATTCATAAGTATAATGAAGTTGTTAGACACATATTTGCATAAAAATTGTTTAGCTGTACATTAGGGTCTCAGACTACAAGTTCATGCAACAGAGATCTCCTGGGCATCTGAATATATCAAAAGCAGACATCAGTTTCAGTTTGGATACAGAAAGAACTGCAATGCATGCTTACAGGTCTTGATCTCAACAACAGAGTGACTTGGAACCCCACCAGATTTATGTTGGTAGTAAATTAATTCTTTTCAGAATGTGAAGAAGCCATAGACATAGATATTTTTTGGTTTTAGAGGTACCCTGAGAAAGATATGCATGAAGAGTATTTTACATATTTACTTTATATTTACAGGCACAGTTGTATGTGCCTGTAAAATAGTCATATTCAGAACAATCAGATTAATCTATAATCTGTCCATGAAAAATTCATACTTTGACTTTCCTTTTAAATATTATGCTTTATTGATTTTCAAATGTCATGGAAAGGACATGTAATTATTTAGCACAGAAGAAAAACAGGTTTAGATCTTTCAATAAACAGAGGAGACAGAAGACTCATAACAAGAAATGACAGTTTGCAGACCTTATTTCATGAATTATGGAAAAACTAGCAGAAAGAAAGTAATAACAATTTAATGGTTATAAATCAGCTAAAGGAAGATAATGCAAAATCTTTTCTGTGATTACCTGATTGACTTTTTTGTGCATTTCCTTTTAATCACATTTTATACTTAGTGTGGGTTTTTTGTGGTTTTTTTTTTCTGTTTGTTTGTTTGGGGTTTTTTGTTGTTGTTGTTGTTTTTTATTATTATTATTATTATTAAAGCCAGAAATACTTACTTTTTGTGGCTAAAATGTTTGCAAACAGAGAACACAAGGTCACTTCTATGAAAATAACCTGAAATCTAAATTTATCTTTGCATGTGTGAGGATTTGTAGTAGAGCTGCTTGGATGTCTATCCAATCAAGAAATAAGACCAGTACCATTATGACTTTGTTAATCAAGGCATGCAACACACAAATACTCTGTAAAAAAACAGTTCATATTCAGTCCTTAAAATTAACAACTTTTTAAAGAAGCTATTCTAATTCTGAACATTTTATAAATTAGAAGGAACTGCAATCTGTGAAATGATTTAAATAAATTATTCATAACAAGCCATTCACTCATCTATGTTCTAAACAATATCCATCAATATCCAGTGTTCCTGAAGGTGTTTATATAACAAAAAAATCTATAAATACAGATACGAGAGTGAACTGCTCTATATTATGCTTGAGAATAGTAAAGAAAAACTTGTTACTTCAATCTTATATCCACAGTTTAAAAACAATTTAGTAAAGTAACTTTTATAATAAAATTTCCAGATTTTGTTTGCATTATGTTGTTCCACAGGTCAGTTGTGTAAGGAGCAGTTTGTCAGCTGAGTCCCTGAATTGACAGTGGTTATGTGTCATGACCTTTGATATAATTAAATCAAAAATTCAAAATTAAATAATATTTCCCTCAAAGTACTGAAGCTACTCTAATCTAGAGAAGATGCTTTAATATTGGACAGGAGAAAAATAAATTAACTGTTTGAATGTACTTCTGTATAAGAACAGATAAATAACATTTTTTCTTTAAATGGCCATAAATTCATTCCATAATAGAAGATACTATATTGCAATAATATGATATAGCTTCAATTCTTTAAAACTGTAGAATCTTGGTTGTTCAAAATGTAATCAGATGGGACATGCATTCACATGTAGACTGTGACCTGAACTATGTATTTGGATGTGCAAGCTCAGGTTTGAATCCATAATAGGACCTCAAAGGAATATGGACACTCTCAATGGAAATAATTCAGGAATCAAAGATTATAACAATTTTGTTGTGTTTAAAGTAATAAATCAAAAATCTGGGCCCTGATATAGCACATGGATAAGACTTAGGGACTTTAGTCCTCCTCTTGTCCCACCCACACCAATCTGTTGCCATGAGTGTATAGAAGCAGTGACACAGGACAAATTCTGGGACATCTGCTCTCTGTTTTACAACTAGCTCTGCATTTTAGCTCTCACTTTCCTGAAAACCCCAAAGTGATGTGATCCATCATGCCCTCTGGAAAAGCCGTACTTTAGGTGTGAGATAAATGTTAAATAAATAAACCCCACAGTGAACATTTAAGGAATCTGATTTTGGGGCTGTGATGTCTGTGAAGTGACTACTGAATTAGCAAACTTGTAAATTATTCCCAAGAATTCTTTTTGTCAGAAACTATTTCTCTATGTCATTACAGCCTCAGCACCAGGGAAAGGATATGCTAACAACTGTGTAGCATAGACCCTGATTCACAGACCCTGATGCACTTCAGAGACTTCCACATTTTCAGGCTGTAGGCAGTTACCACATATCAATACAAAATTTTACTCTCAAGCATATAACATATCTGCATGTTTTTCATGATTAAACACAGCGTACTTCAAAACAGAGGGAGGTTTCATTTCCAGTGTAGAATTTATCATTATTTAGTGTTTACTGTGGGAGGAAAATCATCACTGTGTGGGAAGCAGAAACCAGTAATAAAGATATATTAATTGCACCATAAATGAGATTCATGTAGTACTGAGAGGTTTGGTTTTAGAGCAACTGCACTGTGTGAAGAATCTGTAAAGGAATAGGTTTCTCTAACTTCATACTCTTAGAAGACCTGCAGTAGTACAGTTTGTGATAATGTTGAGTAATAAATATAAAGAAACCTTTCTCTGATTGCCCTCTTGAAAATATGCATTCCTAGTGTAAAGGATATGTAGCAATTCTAATTGATGCTCCTGAGAACAATATCTTTTCTACTTTACAAAAAACAAAATTTAAGCTGAGGGGCTTAGCTCCTTATCACCCTTGTGATTTGTGGGAATGGTACTAGTCCTAGTACTAGTTTCATTATCTGTCTAACACCAGGGCATATGACATGAATCTCATAGAGGAGCTGAAAATTAAAGGAAAGCATCTTCAAATACTACTCACTAGTCCCTTAAGGAGTATCTGATTTTTTTCATTCATTTTCAGACTTTAAAAAAAAAAAGTAAATTATCTTGTTAATTTACATACCAGGGGTATGTGTCTGTGTATGTGTGTGTCTGTGAGATGGGGAGGCTTGGGGGCTGTGTGTGTTACAGTAGATTTTTTGTCTTGCAATTACTTGAAAAAGTCTGAATTCGTGAGGCTTGTCAGACAAGGAATATTTGTCTGATTTAGGTAAAAGATGTTAGGTAATGTCTGAAAGAGCAGAAGGTACTTGAATAGAATATTCCATCAACTAACATACATGGTACTTGGAGTTGCGTATGGTAACAGCTTTGAATTGCAGCTACACTGAGGCTGGCAATACAGAAGTTCAGACATGACTGGATGGGGGAAGTAAGTTTAATTGTTAAAAAAATAAAATAGAATTGGAGAGGAGGTGTGTTCCAGAAAATTAATCTAATTGCTAGTTTCTGGATAAATTAAGATTTTTTTAAGGTTATATTATCAAAAATATGAATTACATTGTTTAAAGTAATCAGCGAGAGGATTATTGCTGATTGCACAAGAGATGGAGAAGGCACCTTAAGCCAGCACTGCCTGTTCTTAAATTCATTGGGAAGGGACTGAAAGTGTGTAGAAACTTCTAGGCAAATACCAGCTCCTTCTGCATTAGATTGTTTGCCAGGGAGGATTCACCTCACTAGCTAAGTGTGCTCTAAAAAATATGTGATATCTGGCTTTCTCAGGGTCTCCCATTCTTTAGTACTTTCACATTTTATCATCATTCTGTCTTAGATAATGTTCCTCTTTCAATATTTGCATTTTTCCTTTGCAGAGAAAGGAAAATAACCACATAAACAGTGTCAGTTTGAAAGTCAGAATGTTATCAAAATTTGTGGTTTTTTGCTATTATTTCCAATGTCATTAATATCTCTTCTGTAATTTATATTTTAAAAAGCTTTCTCTCTCCATTTTGATGATGTAATTCTCCCCTTTTGGGAAATTAGAAATTAATATATGTTTGCTGTCTTCTATGCATTTATTGTCTTCTGTGATCATTAAGGAAATTCCACAAGGATTCCACTAAAGCAGGTGAAGTTGACTTACCAAAGGGATTTTACACCCAAGATCATAGATTGATCTCTTTTTGAAAAGCAGGAAATTTCACCCAGAAGCAGTTTTCCAGTTTCTTCAATTTTCTTTTAGATTTTATTAATTTGCCCTTCAAAATAGTTTTTATTAATGTCTTTGAACTTGGAATCTGATTCTGCCAAGGTCATTCATACTTTAAATTGCCAACTGTCATCTCTTTCAAAGCTTTTATTTAGAGTTTGTGAGAAAAATGAATCTTGCGTACATCTGTGACAACTCCTTATTTTAACTTTTTAAGGTTTAGGGGTGTTGGCTGTTTTTTGAGTTGGTTTTTTTGGTGGTGGTGGTGGTGTTTCGTTGGTTGGGGTTTTTGTCTTCTCCAGATTTCAGTCTAAACACACATGCCCAGTGCTCAAAATCTGAAATAAAGACTGAACCTAAATTCATGTCTGATGGATTTATACAATTCATCTACCTGCAGCTGGATGAGAAAGAATGAGATCCTGTTGTCATCTCATTGGTATACCATTCACTATATGAGTCTTCACAATGAAAAGACACTATTTCAATATGAATACATGGGGACAAAATTCTCCCTGGTATTAAATTTTAAAATTAAAATTAAATGTAGGAAAGGACTAATCTTACGACAGTTTTTTGCTGTGACCATGGGTGACTGAAGGACTGGGGCATGTGAACTTTAAGTATGTTAATTTCATGTTTCTAAACTTTTCTGTGAGATATTCTATCAGTAAAAAGATAAAGGAGTTTCCTGTCTAAACAAGCAAAGTCATTCTTTTTAAATAATAGACAAAGAAAATATAATGATGACTTCATTGTAGCAGAAATCTACAATACCCAGGTGAAGTCCACTATGTACTAAAACAGTTTTCTAGTTTATATTCTATTTCATGAATGCACAATAATGTTGTGTCCGGTTGGAATTATAACTTCTGTGTCAAAAATCTTGCATTTCATGGAATTTATTGCTGAGAAGTATTCTATTTCATGAATGCACAATAATGATGTGTCCGGTTGGAACTTCTGTGTCAAAAATCTTGCATTTCATGGAATTTATTGCTGAGAAAAGAAGAGAAAACCTGGTTTTTATGTATGTCACATACAAAATCAATTTTTTTAAACTATCAGTGTGTGAATTGAAGTCCAGAGTATCATGAATTTATGCAGGGCAATTTGTCCTTAGAAATCCAAAGCTATCCACATTGATAGTGTAAATTATTACACTTTCCCATAGCTTAAAACAGGGCTTTTAAATAATTCTGTCATATCCCTTATCACAGAATATGGGATAATAATTCTTGTTAATTGTCCCGTACTTTCTGAGTTAGTTTTAAAATTCTGTTTCTGTACATGTGTGCTAATTTTTTATTTGTGGTTTCAACTACATCCCACATAATGTGAACACAGAATCACAGTATATGTCTAGTTGAAACGAACCCCAGAGAATCACTGAGCCAATCCCCTGCTCCATACAGGACTATATTGCTAAAAGCATTGTCCAGACACTCTGTAAACTGTCAGGCTTGGTGCCATGACCACTTCCCGGGGACACCATTCCAGGATCATCCCCTCAGTGAAGATACATTTCCTAATGTCCAATCTGAACTCCCGCAGTCACAAATTCTCTCAATTTCCTTGCAGTCACTAGCAATTGAGAGATCAGTAGCTCTGCCTCTGTGATGTGGTACAGGCTGATTTCAACCACTCTTTGTAAGTCTGGCCTTCTCACCCCTCAGTGTTTGAGTATAAGGATTTGTTCTCCAGTCTGTCACAAGCTGGCCCTGTCTACAAGCAAGACAGGGAGTATAGTAGGGTACTGGCCAAATTGATTTTATATCCATACTATTGGTGCTTGAAAGAGCAATCAGATATGTTCACCATTTTTTCCCCTCTAGAACTGATTCCACAAAGAGACTTCTTAACTTCTTATTTCAGTAATTTTTTTTCTTTTGTTTCTTTTTTTTTTTCTAACCACCTGTATCTTTTTCCACTAGAGACTGCTTAAAATAGATTTTTTCCTTCCTGAAGTGGATGTGCCAAATATTTCTCTGTTATAAGACAGAGAAATGTAGAAAACAAAAATACAGTTAAGGCACAGCACTGGAAAAATTGTAGCAGAAAAAGATAGTGAATTTAATGCATATGTTCAAATGAGAGGGGAAACATCTCTTCTGAATCTTTCCTTTTTACTATTGAGAATCAAAGTTGTGCTTGATAGTTTGACTCTCAATAGTAAGAAGCTAGATAGCTTCTTACTATTAAGAGTCAAAGTTGTGCATAGACAGTGGAAGAAGTCTACTACAGGATGCTGTAAAAACCCCAACATCCACCCCAGAATATCCTTGAACTCAAGACTGAAGAATTTAGAATTAAATCTCTACTGCAAATCAAGTGAGAAAAAAGTTCTGTCTGGAAACTGAGTCACACACTTGCATGTTGACTTAGTTTTCAGGAAATCTATGTATTGTTTGATTGTTTGATAGTTAGATTGTAACTAATATTGTGTGATCCATTCTAAATGGCTGAGTGAAATCACTGTAAGAGTGGCCTGTTCTGGGAAAAGAAAGAGCTGGGTTGACAGCAGCTCTAAGCCTGAATTTTCAGGGATTGTAAAGTCTAAGCAGATGGCATGTATGGAAATTAATTTCCATGGGCTTCATGTACTGAGGGGTACAGAGCCTGGATCATCTTGCAACACTAGTTTCCTGAGGGCTATGGGGTTTGATGTGTCAGAGAAGGTTCAGCTATGAACAAAACATGATGCTCTGTGATGTGTTGCTGTCACCCAACATAGGCCTGATCCTGCTTTGTAGCAGGCAACAGTCAGGAGCTTGCAGAGCTGGGCAGCTGGAATATCCTTCAAAGTCTGGCTCTCCTCATTCAGTGAATGAGCACTCAGTCATAGCTATGGTTTCACGTGGGTTCCACATCCACCCTTCTGACATTCATTCTCCATGATAGCACAAGGACCAAGCAATATACTCATGGCAATGAGGATCTATGAGAGTAAGATAAAACCACATTCCAGCCAAGGACTGAAACTGCTGCATTTTCCATACTTTTCACTTACCCAGCTGATCTAATGCCATACAAGAAAAAGCTCTGGAAGCAATCAATATTGCTTGGGAACAGTTCTATAATTCAGGTATTATAAAATGGGTAGGGTATATTATATAAATTTGAATTAAGATTAATTATCTGTAGTTATTAAATAGATAAACTAGTAACTCGAGCATGCTCAGCATCTTTCTCTGACTTGGTGCTAACAGGAAAAAGGGTGTTCTAGTTGAGTCCTATTAAACTCTTGAATTTCAGAGAAGTCTACCAGAAATACTCTGCAGCTTACAGTGCTGCCCAGACTGGCTGGTCGTTGTTTGGCTCAGCATGTTATGGGCCAAAACTCAGTCAGACACAACTAAAACAAGTTAGCACAAAGTCAGTCAGGTTTAAGACCCCAGAAGTGTTCCTTGTAAGTGCACACTATATTATGGCCTGTTTGCCTGACATCAGCCAGGGAAGTATTATGGAAAATATGGACATGTGAATTAGATGTTACTGCACCTATAAGTGACTGCAGAAAATATTGGCAATGACCTACAATTCTTGTAACACCTCAGCAATACTCGTTTCTGTTGATAAATTATTTAACCCAACATGAAACTGAAGGGGGAGAAGGAAAAGAAAACAGGGTAATAAATGTGCATATATAACACAATATTGATATGAAAATAGTTGATCATGAGGTAAATTTCCACTGTGATTTCTTATGTCTCTATTTCTTGAAAATGTCATGGAACCAGATACCTGAAAATGGAGAATATCACCTCTGGAACTGCCTTGTGGTATATCTGGAGATAATAGTTGGTATTGCCAGTTTCTAAATGTTTCTTCCACCCGTTGTCACTTTGCAGCAGTTATCTTCTGTAGTAAATGAGGAGTGACCTCAACACAATTCACCATAAATGTGAACTCTTCTTCAGTTGGCTCTTCTCCCGCATTCCTAGTAAGATTATCTGCCTCTAGTTATTTGTTCTTTTCAGAGGCTGAGTGCAGTAGGAAGCCATTCATCAGCATGCTGAAGGTTAGTTCAGACTCCTGTAATTTAATTTCTTCATTTGCTTCTTCTCTCTGTATCTGGTCTGTGGTAAACAAGACAGCTTGCTCCCATACATCAGTTTGACCATAGCTGAGCAGATGAAGATTGTTGTAGCAGCTACTTTATGTTCATCTTGTCAGAATGAGCAACAGATGAAAATAAAATTTGAGTTGATAATTCCACAGTGCAGATGGCCACCTGAACCAGCAATACTATGTTATTGCTCTTTTAAAAGCAGCTTGCTTCTCAGGTACTGGTCAGCTTTGAAACTGAAGGAAAATCATAGGGGCATGCCTGGCATTCCAGACTGCAAACAGATCACAGAGGGAGAGATGACAGCACTGAAGTTTAAGTGCACTGACTGTTGAAGACTAATACAGATTAAGTCTAAGAGTAACAGGGTCAAAAATCTCAGTTGCATGCTCTTGCTAATTTATCAATATAATTTAGCATGCAATAATGAGTCTGAACTTGCTCAACCCTACCAGTGGGCGGTACAAGCATTAACTTGTTAGTACTAGTTATTTTCTTACTCTGCCAATAACTTCAGCTTTGAGAATGTTAACTGCTGTTTTATTGTTATGCATTGATATTTTGTGTAATTCTGTTATTTAATATATTGTGATAATTAAGCTAAAAGCAATAGAACTATTAGTTTTTTGATGCTTTCTTAGGATTAATATTGTTTGCGTGGCCCAAAGTAAGCTGTTTACCAGCTTTCCTACAAAGCTTAGTAAAAGATATTCCCTTTCCTCGCAAGCCTTTCTTCTATCACAGAAGAATCCTTTAAATCTGAAAAGACCTCTTAAGATCTGGTTTGGTCCAACAGCTCTGCTTGAGCAGCTTGCCCAGGCCCTCTCCAGTCAGGTTCTGAGCATCTCCACAGAGGGAGACTTCACAACCTCTTCATGCCAATGTTTTACTACCATCACTGTAAAAGAAAGCCTGCTTTCTTGTGTTCAGGTGGAATGTTATGCTTTGTGTGTGTTTTCTTATCCATTTTTCTCCATCATCTCTTCTTCTGTCAATTGGCACTATTGAGAGAGCCGGGCTCCCTCTTTACCACTCCCTTCCACCAAGTATTTATTATATACATGGACAGTTCCGCCCCAAGTCTTTTTTTTCCCAGGCTGAATTTTATCTACATAAACAAAGAAATAATGAAGAAGGTCTAAAAGTGAAATATAATACACTTTTCTCAACTGAAGTTAAACCTTTATCTGGAGAGATTTGTACAATAATTAGTAGAAATTTTTCAGTTTGATAGCACTTGCTGTATCTTTTGTTCCTATTTTTTCTTTTATTTTCTTTTCTTTCTGCAACTTTCTTACTCTTTTTTTCTTTTTGTTAATTTGAATTACTGCTATTTATTGTAGCTGTTATGTCTAAGTTGCATTGTATCTCTAAACTAAGGAACTATTTTCCTGGGGTTTTTTGTTTGGTTTGTTGGAGTTTTTTTCAAATCTTCACCAATGCTTTCTTTTCCTCCTACAGAAAATACCCACATCCTGTGAGTTTTATGAACATCACCATTTAGAAGGAAGACCTGATGTTTTTCTGTAGATATTCAATAAAGTGGCTACTGTTAGGAATAGCCCTGGTAAAGTACAAATAAAAGATTATTTGTGGTAGTTTTATTTCTAAATGCTAATAGCACGGCATCAGCTCATAAATCATCAGTGATGAGCTCCTAATTATGTGCCAGCATCACAGTGGGATCCAACCTAATACCAGAAATTTACATATTCATGAATGCACCCATATTCGTGCATGGAAAAATGCAGAATACAGCAGAAATCAAATAGTCTTAGTTTTCCCCAAAGTCTTATTTGGATGAATTGCCTCCTGTCCTAACGTGCTTTTTCCATCTATTTACCTATGATATATATTCAAATTCCAAAAAGTTTTCTTTGGAGTTCAGTTTTAGACTGCACATAGTTTCAACATGTCCAAAAGAATGTGTGTAGTCTGCAATGTTACAGGTAATGAATACCTCCTATAATTAGTGTCCACTCCACTTCTACTTGCTGACATGAATTTTGACTTTAAAATATGGCTGGTGTATGTTTAGTCTAGAACTAATGGGCTATTATCTAAATTTTCTGTGATGTAAGTTGCAATTAATGTTTTTTTAAAAATATACTCTTTCTTCAGTGGATATTTACAGTTGTCTGGAAATGGGAAAGTTTATTTTGGATAGTGTTGATACTTGAACAGATCAGCTACAAGGGATGACTTGTACCTGCAAGTGGTAAGATCTGGAGGGAAGAAGATGGGCTTTATTTGTTGTGTTCTTACAGAACCTCACCCTACAGGCTCTAGAAAACATCCTTTGTTGATGTGAAAGCAATCAGCTTTTCCCAGCCCTGAGAGAAAGTAGTGTGAGAATTTGTCTTTAGGCACAATTTTATTCTCCAGAATAAAACTTGAGGAAATATTAAAATAAACACTTTTTTCATGTTTACTGCAGGTTCTGAGCCCTGGAGACTTAGAGTGTCTTTTCTTTTGTGCCCCTTTGAGAGCAATGCTCTCTAATTTGCCCTGCTCAATATTTGGATCTAATGTGGCAGCTCACCTGTAGACCTCTTTCAAATGAGTCACTTCCTACATCTGTAGTAATTTTCACCTATTTAATTGAAAACTTTAATTGATAAAGATGTGCAGACACCCAATGCCCTGTCTCCTAAATGGCTTTTTCTGTACAGATTGCAAGTCTCTGCTTGGGCCTTGTTGGCTCTTCTGCAATTCAGACCAGTTATAGCAATTGTTAATTGAATATATCTATGACCAGTTATGTGCATTTCCAGAGAAGCTAATATTCAAAGACCTCTAAGCAGTTTTTGCAATTATGAATTACTAAGATTCATATCAAACGTGCACAGCATGTAATGATATTAAGAAAATCAGTATGTCTAGCACTGAGCAATCTCTATTTTAGAAAGTAATGTCTTGTAAAAGTGACTTGCCAAGAAATTCAGAATGCCTCTTCTCTTCCCATCTGCTCCCCACCCAGTCCCACAAGCTGTATACCTGTATCACTCTCACACATGCCATAGTGGCATAGAGTCCTTGCTGCCCCACTGGCCAGATGCTGTTGGTCAAATCCTTGGGAAGCTCCTCCTGATGGCACATTTTCCATGTCAGCTGAATCCCTTCCTTGTTATTCAACAGACTCTCTAGCACGAGACTCAGAATTGGGCCATGTGACAGGTCTGCTGAGGCATGAAATGAAAGTTCAATATCTAAGGGAAATTGCACAAGGAATTTGTTGAGTCATGCTTACCCAAAGTATGGCAGGGTGAAAACTAAAACTGCCAAGTTGTTCTGCAGCAGTGGTTTGCATAGTCCAATAATCTGTCTTTGACAGAGAGAAGCGTTGGGTGTTTTCATATCATGTGCTATAAATTCAGTAGTTATATGGTAAGGAATAAAAAATCTGATTAAATGAAAAAGTCTTTTCAGCTCATAATTTTTAAATGTGCTTCTTTGCTCTCACTTTCCTTAGATTACCAGAGCAGTGTGATAGGAAATTATTTTCCAATTGTCTATTCCAGTTTATGCTTGAAATTGCACACAGAGTCCTGCTGATCCTCTCCACTAAGTATTTTTCCTGCATGCAGAGTCCACAGTGGTGTGCCACTGAGGTTGTGCCTGTCCTTTGGTCCTGGACAGCTCTGGTTCTATCTGGAGGAGGCTGAAACGTGGTCTGAAACTGCCAGTGTTCCAACCCTCTGTAGTGGTTCATGATCTTCATCAGAACAAAACAAAACAAAAAAAAATCTGGTAAGGAAATGTGAGGTTTTTTTATTATCCATGGTCCTAGATTGTTCTCATTTTACTCAACTAACTTTCATTATTTTTGTGACAAAAATCCTAGCATGCATATTGAAATGAAAAATAAATAAAAAATATTTGATTAATTGTCATTACACATCCCTATTGTATAGAAATTGTACTGTTGCATAAATTAAAATATTAAAACTATACTGTCACATAAATTAATACATTTTAAAATATTCTTTAGGTCACCTTTAGCTTTATCAAATTAAAGCATTTGACAGAGGGCAATTAATGTACCAATATACTCTCCAGATTATATAACCAAGTAGACTTCTAGTGCAAGTGCAAGCGAGATATTTTTCTGTTTATATGATGCTGCCAGTGGAATGCAGCAGATGTTGAACTAAAACCATGTGAGGCAGCATTGTAATATGCCAGGCTTACCTAAGGTTTTGCCCTGCTGATGCTCATTTTTGTTTATATAATTTAGAGGACTTTTTATAAACTACTTTTACAAAACCCACTTTTATTGGAGCAGTTTCTTCTATGTTGGAATAATGTGCAGCTTTAATATCTAGAAAATCTATTTTTTAAATAACTCTAATAAAGATTTTTTTTAAGCGCTACTCTAAAAAACCAAACAAAAAACAACATTTTTATTTTTCCAGCTTATCCAAATATAGCTTTCTTATGCCTACTTGTATCCCAGTGATATCCCTGTAGCTTTTAATCCTCCATTCTGCTGTGTATATCGCTGGTCTTCTTACACACTAGGGAAGCCTTTTAATGTACAGAAAAATCTCCAGAAATGAGATGTGGCAGCTCAATACTGCAAGGTCATTTAAAGTGTTTTCTCAGCTGACTTCCTATTTTCCTACCTCATGACAGGGAAAATTTCTTTGCAGGATAACCTTCCTTCTTGGTGCAGAAAGATTAAGAATCTTGTCATATATCAAATTGACTTTTTTTTACATGATCAGAATTGTTTGAAGTTGAATAATTCACACAAAGAACAAGACACCCCAAACTAGGTTAAGAAAGGGGATAATACTTGCAAGGCATATTTCTAAGCAATGAAGGAGTTTCTAGGTTTCTGTAAGAGATCTTGGTTCTGCTCTGGTCAAAAATCAGCAAATTGTTCAACATCTGTGGAGGTACTGTCACATGAAATCTCAGAATTAATAATGTTTTTAGAATAAATGGGAGATTTATTTGAATGATTCCACCAAGCTGTCTTGATTTGATTTTTGTGGTCCTAGTCTAAATGTCATGTTGTTAGGGTTAATTTTTAAAAGTTACTAAAAGTAGGTAAGCTTTTTAAACAGTGGAAGATAATTGAACAGTTGTGCTTTATTAAATCTGGACATTGCCTACATTGAAATTAGAATAGTAATAATAAAACAAAATGTCACCCCAGGACATAAACCTAAAACGAAAAGGTTTGAAGGGAGCTCTGGAGGTCCTGCTCAAAGCAAACCTAAGTTCAAAGTTGGGCTGAGCTGCTGTAGGACTTTTCCAGTTGTGCCTTATGCACCAAAGACAGAGATTCCATGTTGTCTCTGGGTTGTTACATTCCCATATGGAAGAATTATATACCTACAGGCTCTTACAGACAGTGCTTGTATAGATTCATAATGGTCTGCATCATGTATTTTGCCTGTGGTTTTACAAGCATGTACAATACTTAGTTTAATGACCCCCCACTTTGGCATTCAGCTCAATTTTTCTATCACTTTTCTATAATTTTAAACTATAAGATGTTCCTAAAATATTTTCTGTATACATTGTTTTCCACTAGTAAGATAGCAAATAAGTATGTCACAAAAAATCTTGACCCACCCAGAAGTTAATGGCAAAGATCCCATATATTACAGTGAGATTAAGGTTCCATTGAACATATATGTAAAATATGGCCTTTCTTGGATAACTGTAAATATGAAAATATCTTTGGCAATATAAAATAATGGATATTTTCCTTACCACATTATTTACCTTTATTGCAATATTTGTACTATTTCTGACACTTCATGTAGGAAATTCCTCAAACACTCCATAAATTTAAGGAATGATTCTGGTAAATGTCCAGTTCTTGTTGGCTCCCACTGTAAGATGAAACATAGGACATATAGTACTATAGAGTGCTGTCCCGACAAATAAATATTTCTGTTTATGCCTTGGACATCTCTTGATTCTGAAAACTTCTTGAAGTCAAGGTATCACAGCTAGAGCATAATTTCAGACATTTTTTCCTAGGTCAGTGACAGAAACAGTCTTTCTTGAGTTTTAAGGAAGCTTTTAATAAAGTTTCAAGCACTTGTTTGAGATTTAAATGAAACGTAAAGGAGTTAAGGAACATGCAAAGGAGCTGGCGGGAATGACTGAATATTGCCATAGGTATAAGAAGAAAACAAAAAACATTTTGTGCGGGAATAGGGGATACTTGAGAAACTTGGGAGAAATCTGATCTAGAAAAGGTTGTTACATATATATGGAAAAAATGTGATGCAATTTGTATGCATTTTTTCCACTGACTGAACTGTAAAGCAGCCACTATGGCCCCTGACATATTTCTTGCTCAGATCAGACAGCATCCTTACAAACAATTTCTAGCCACCTTTTAGAAGTTAAAGTTGGGCAATACTTCCAGAAAATTCAAATGTTACTGGCCTGTTTGGGGGAATAATATTGTGCATAGGGCTGGATATGATTGGTATGGAGGCTGGAGCAATTGCTTCAGTGCAGGCAGTGATAGAGTCACAGAATCTTGTCATAATTAAAGTTGAAAAATACCTCTGAGATCATCAGATCCAACTGTAAACCTGAAACCACTGTATTCACCACAAAGCCATATTCCCGACTACCACAACCACACATCTTTTGAACAATTCCAGGGCTGGATTGCTCCACTTCTCTACGCAGTCTGTTCAAGTGTTTGACAACTGTTTCAATAAGGAAATTTCCCCCTATATTTAATCTAATCTTTCCCCTGTGAGACTTGAGGACATTTCTTTTTGTCCTGTCTCTTGTTACCTGGGAGAAGAGGCTGTCCCACACTTGGCTACAACCTCCCTTCAGGCAGTTGTAGAGGGAGATAAAGACCACCCAATCCTCCTTTCTTCCAGGAAAAAAACCCCCAGCTTCCTCAGCCACTATTCATAAAGCTTGTACTCCAGACTTTTCAACGGCTTCATTGCCCATCCCTAGACACACTCCAGCATCTCAGTATTTTTGCTAGCTGCAATTAAGTTATTAGAAAAAATGCATCCTTAGAGTGCTTCTTCTAGCACATCATATCTCCACTCTCAACTTAGAGTCAACATAAAGTTTCTGATTACTCTTCAGCTTACTTTCTATTTGAACCTTCTCTACATTCACACTGTGACTTTCAGAGTGGATGTTTGCCTCTGAAAACATAAAGTCTCTGTCTCAGTGTGATCCCTAGTTCTTTGTTTTGCACTGTGTTCCTCAGGTACCCAAGAGATACTTCTCAAATGACTTTGCTGTATATGGACTTGAACAGGCTGTGTACTGGGTATTCCTCCCAGCAGAGGAATAGAGGAGTTGATATAAAGAAGGTCCAGAGGTGACATGAACTTTTTGTTTGTTTGTTTGTTTGTGTGAGACGTCCTGAGCACCTACCACTACCAGAAAATTGCTGCTAATGTGGGACATTCACACTGTGTAGAAGGAGAACAATCTGTTATTTAGTTTGATAGATGGAGCTGTGAAGATTACATTTTTATTTATCAGCTTCCCTGTTTGTAAACATAACATATTTTGCTTATAAGAATAGTTTTCCTGGCTACAAATAAAAGGTCATATGTTTCACCATTATTGTATTTAATAGCAGTGTGGGGATGCAGAGTTTAATGTGGATTAGCTCATGACAGCTGGCATTGCTAATAGCACATCAATCATCCTATAGTGGGTTACTGAAGTTCTTATTGTTTGTAACTGCAATGCTCATTTCTTGTATCTCTGCAACTGATGAGGATTACATTCTCTGTCACATGCATTTATCTCTGATTACATGTAAGTCTGTCTTTTTCCATGCATTCCAAAGCACTCAAAATTTGGGCATGGTTTTCAGGGAGTGTAAGCAGTGCTTGGTGGTTTCTGTTATGGTACAGGCCCCAGTGGAGGTGAATTCTTCTGAATTCTTCTAGACAAAGTGTATCTTTTCAGCAAGTTCTCACTTTTGGCTACTCCAAAAAAACCCCTCACAAAACAGTATGACTGCATAGATTTAATTAATTTGCCAACTATAAAAATAATCTCTGGAGCACAGCTTCACATATTTTGTGAGGGTCACGCAGATAAACAATCTAATTGTCCCTGACTAGATTTATAGTCTTTGCAAGTGATTTTCACTGTCTTCAACAAGAAAAATGATGGGTGCAACAATTTCACTTTCAGAAGAAAGACAAATAAGTATTCTTCCACAAGCTTTCTTGGTCATCAGGATCTCCAGGTCCTCTTTCTATTTTCCAGTATTTAGGAAAATTTCTTAATTAATCAGTAAAGACGTGTGACATTATAGGAAGACAAAGAGCTTTTGAAAACAGAAAATACTATGGTGAGAGCTCTAGTGCATTAGCAGTAGAAAAACAGATTGGTTTACTTTAAGCAGTATAAGTGCGAGACACTGGAGGAGTCACTCTTAATTTACACTGGTATAGATGAACAAGTTACCTTATCCTGATATACATGAACTTAGATTCTACCTTTTTAAGGAAAAATAAATGTTGGAAATATCACAGTGGTTTTGGTGGTGTTTTTTCAGTCTCCAGTCAAGTAGAATCATGATGTATGGACTCAGTATTTGATTACTGTTTCCTCACTGTGCCTTGGATGGCAATCACTTAAACTAAAATGTAGTATTAACTAAAATTCAAAAACACATGGCAACAACTTAGTCCTTTATGATACAGTTATTTTCAAATTACTTTCAAAAATGTGCACCCCTGTAGCCTAGCTTTTAATTTGTATATTTTCTTAAGCACATAATAGTATAGACATCCCACTGTAAGACTGGCACCATTCATAAGTTGAGGGAATGAAAATTCAGTTTGTTTTTATTAATTCATGCAGGAGCAGCCCATGTCTGGTATGCAAAACTTACATTCACCAGTTTGTATTTAAACACTGAAAGAGAAATACACTCTCTCTTTATTGCTACAGTTGCCTTAAATTAAAATTGCAAAGAAATACAATGCTAGGTAGCACAAAGATTCTTTCACTTCTCTTTAACAAAAAGTTTTATGAACATGCTGATGTATTTTGTAAACATAATAAATTTTGTCTGGTGAATCAGTGGGAAAACATAGCCCCAAGGCTGAACTCTTTTGGTGTCTCTCTGAAATGATACTGCTAAAGTTATTTGCTAAAACTGTCATAAAAGTAAGGAGGAAAAACCTTTTAGTGAGTGCTTGCAACATTTTAATACTAATGGCATGGCATTTGCTCAAATGAGAACATTTTGGTAAATGCTTGCAGAGCAAAAGGCACTGCATTTTCTTTAGACAAATTAAAGAGAAAGCAGTAAAGGTCATATATAAAACTTTGCCAAATAACTCTTTGCATTGGTTTTACAGTTTGTTAAGAGGTGAGTCTCTAGTCTGCTTGTGACGTGGAGAAGGAGTGCTGGTTTGACTGTCTCTGTGAAAGTGAAGTATCAATGGAGCAAACCATGGAGTGAGAAGAGACAAGTTGTGCAAAGACAATGACCTGGGCAAACCTTCAAGGTCTAAGATGACAAAGAACAACCCCAAAAGCTCATCAGTGGATATTGCAGGTTCCAGTGTTAATTGATTTTCTGTCCTGGGCTTTGCCATGTCACTGTCATTCTATCCTGAGGCTCTGGAAAAACACCAGCCCCTGTGGGGGATGTTCCCAAGACTATCTTCGAAAAGCTGAAGAAGGGGGAAAAGGCAAAGAAAAACGATTGTAATTTCTCTTGTTAATGGCCAGTAGGGCTCTCAGTCATTTGTGATAAGAAAAATATCTTTCCTACATCTGCAATGTGTTCTATGGTTCTTTGGACCTGAGGTTCACAGTAACTTGTCAACAATAATGCAGTTATCTTCAAGCAAAAGATAAGGTCAGACCTCCACAGGTGTTTCCAAGCTGTCAAAATGTCTTCTCTATTATTTGGGTTGAGGTTAGAAATCTCTTTATTGCAAATGTTTTTAAAACCTCATTATAAAGACTAGTCTAGATGGACAGTTATGCTAATTTTTTCTCCATTTTTCATCTACAGGAAAGTAACACTCTTTCGTATGATACATATTGAGAAAGAAATTATTTTAGGCAGGGTGTATGAGAATGTAAAAGAAAACTAGAAAAATATTTTTTTTTCCAGACTATGTTTTGCTGAATCTTTTTGTGTGTGTGTGTGTGATAAAACTGCTAAAAATATTTCATAGTTTTAAGTGTTAAGTGGATATTTTTTTTTTCATTTCTCTTGGAAACTGAGTTTGCTGCTAAGGGTTGCTTCTACCCTCAACAAGGAAGCCTTGAACAGAGGTTTTGAAGACTTTCTGAAATACACATTAAATATATCAATGCTGAATAGCAAAACTAGTATTTATGTTGCTAGTTACCTAATATTTACCTTCTATTAAAAATTGATAGCTATTACAAAATATACTATACTACATTACAAGTAGATCAATCTTGCCAAATAAAGTTCAAACACAAGAGTTTTTCAGTTTGATTTTAATTTGAAAGAAATCCCTAGTTTTTTTGCTTTACCTAAACGTGATTGCTAAGAGCACTATTAGATATATTTTGTATTGTGTCAAAATCATCAGAAAATAACATGTTTTACTCCTATAAATAATCTGTTGGATAGATTGAATTGATTTACCTAAAAGTAATTGCTAAGAGCACTATTAGATATATTTTGTATTGTGTCAAAATCATCAGAAAATAACGTTTTACTCCTATAAATAATCTGTTTGATAGATTGAATTTTATTGTCTCTTGGCATGACTGTTTTCTCCAGCTTGAATGATGTTCTTGCATACTGTAGTGTCCCTAAAGTAATTTAGACAGTTTCCATTATATCTCCAACTCATTTTAATTAATATTTGATATCTGAATGAAAAATTTAAGTGAATCCAAATGAATTTTGGTGTAACTCTGATACCTGAATTGAAAAACTTTGGATTTGGAGGTACTTTGTCAGATTAGTAGAATAATAATCACAATATATACTGGCATACATTGATTTAAAATTACAAATGGGGTGGTAGAAGGAATGTCTTTCTATAATTATTTGAAAGAAAAAAATAACCAAAGCCCAGAAAAAGTATGTAGTCATTTGGAAATTAGCTTAAATAAATATTTAGGTGAATGTTGAAGGGAAAATGTGCTATCAAGCAGCTTTCATATGTTATGCAATAGCTTTTTAAAGAGAAACAGTTGAAGTCTTCTCATTTGAGACATATAAGGTTTCAAGTGACAAAAAAAAAATAAATTATACTGTAGGAAACAGTTTCAGCATGGTAGAGATACATGAAAAATGGTCCAAGAGATGTTTTCCTTTCTCGGATTCTATGCTCCTGTGAAAATATTTCTCTAATATTAGAGTATCTATCTGTGTGAAAAACAGTGGCAAAACAAGCTGTCCCCTTTCTTCTGTATAGGAGATGGAAGGGGAATTGAGGACTGGATAATATAAAGGGAGAAATGGTTAGACTAGTTAAAAATATAAAAATAGCAGTCATATTTGAATCTACATATATTGTATTGACAGCACCACACACAAAAGAGACATTTTGGAATGTTACATCAGGAAGCAATCCTACTCTTAACCACTGAAGAACAATAATCTCAAAGCTGCTCTGATATTTCTCAGCCAAGCTCCCTCCTGCTATGAACACAAACAGAGAGAAAATGAAATAAAGTTATGAACAAAATCCATGATACATGAGCAGGAGAAAAAAGGATTGGTAGGATAAGAAAAGTGTCTCTTTTTTTCAAAAGTGTCTCTTACAATTTTTTCAATCCCAATTCTTCCCAAAATACAGTGCAGAAAATGACTGGTTGCATATGCTTTCAGAGGGGAGAAATATGTGATAAATTAAGAGTTCACACAGAGGAGGTTCTGTCCTAGCCTATCCAAAACTATCCTCACCTCAACAGATATGTGTAGAAGCCATTAGAATGCCATTATCCTGTCTGTCAAAACTTTTTTAACATCTTGTGGTAAACCCCAAAAGGAATAGACTGACTGTCTCAACAGCATCGTCTTTCTCCTTTCCTGCAGAATGCAAAAGTCACCAAATAGATGAGCACAACTCACCAACTGGCTCATCATCAACAGGATTGGCACTGCTTGAGATGCTATTTTGGGTAGCTGGAATCTGAAGGCCCAAGTCTCAGATGAAAGCAGTAGGTAAGAAAAAAGCACTCTAAAATTTACCTATTGGTGATTCCCTTCACACAGTGCTCTGATGGAAATCTAGAACAATATTTATTTTAATGAATATTTATCTATCCATCTGTCCACTGTCCCATGTGGAGCTCTGAGCAATCTGATCTAGTGAAAGGTGTCCTTGTCCATAGCAGGAGGATTGGAACTAGATGATCTTTAAGATCCCTTCCAAGGCATTGAATGATTCTGTAACATAATTGGAATGACCTGCATGCTGCTTATCTCTCAATTCCCATTTGAATGGAGTGACAATAATAAATAAATAAATAAATAATGTGCTGGAAAGTCATCTTTCAATTAAAATTTCAAAATGCCTCAACATAAGTGAGTAATCGATTTTTGTGTTACAGGTCAGGAGACCAAGGAATAGAGAGGTAGTTTAAAAAATAATGCTTTGTATGCAGGGTTATTCTAATCATTTAGATGTTGCATTCCACTGAATATGCAATTAAAATTCTGACTTAAAGAATGGAGTAAATTAATACATCCTGCCATATATTTTGAGTCAGTCACAAAAATGAGAAAAGGATACATCCAACTTGTCTAACCTTGCAATGAGACCATGTCCTCTCCAAAATCTAGTATAAAATACCCATTGTCTTGTGTTTTATCCACAAACATAAGGGAGTTTTAACATTTTATTCCGTTGAGCTGAGTCAGATGATTCAGGTTTTAAATAACAAGCATCTTTCAAAGAAAGTAGATGCCAGTGCTTACTAGTCAACTTTCATAAAGGAGCAGCAGAGCTCTTTGATTCTAAATAAAGTGAGAGAAAATTTAGAAAAGCTTGAGGAACAGCTGGTATCATCTGATCAATTTTTTAAAGAGATTTTGGAATATCATTGAAAACCAGGAAAGACGCCAATGGGGCAGAGCAGAAGAGAGAGGTCAAGAATAGCAATTGTGATTGTTGGGTAACTGTCAGAAAAGAGGAAGGATGTAGGCTCAAATTGGAACCACTACCTTTAAAATGACATTTAATAAGAAGTTTATGGATTGGCTGTTTAAACTTACATTTGGCTTCAACTTGTAACACAAGCTTCTAGCCTGATTGCAATTTTTTTATGTTAAAAATACCTGATCCTAGGTTAATTTTAAAACCCAGATTAACAATTTCTGTATTTAAAAAAAACATCCTCTGGAAAGAAAAAGAAATATATCACATTAAATGAAAAGCAGATAGTAGATATTTCTGTGAACATGTGTTCTTTATTTGCTGCTGTTATTGACCACATTGGGGTTCCAGAGAAGTAATTTGCCTTTTGAAAAACATCTACTACATCTGGGTGTTGGTTGCCATATCACAATCTCTCTACCTGATTACTGCTGACATTGATCCACTCTAGCTGCTGACGCAATGTTTAATTTTCTTTTCTGTGAGATTTTCACATCATAATATTGCTGCAAAAAAGAGTAATAGTAAATGTTCTGATTCCAAGTCCAGAGATATTTAAAATTCACTTTTTAAAATGTAAATTGTTTTGTTCATGCATTTATGTACTGCCTACTTATATGGAATGAAATAAAGCAAAGAATATTCATATTAAAGTTAGAGGAAAGAAAATTGTATCTCATTATCTTGTCCTTGAATAAAAAAGAGTGGAATAAGTAAAAATTTCCAAATACATTCATCCTGTAGTGCAAGAATGGTGAAGATGGAATGGGTTGTGTTGTTATTACAGGAAATGGCCTTTTATCCACATTCAAGTCAGGGAGAATGGAATAGACTCTTAAGTTGAACATGCAGGGTTTATCCAGAAGCTTTACACAGCATGAGACAGTCATATCATACTGTACCTTATGTATGGCCATTAAATTGTAATCATACTGTTCTACAGCTGATTCTTATGACTCCAGTTGGGCTGTGGTGCTGTAGTAGACACAAGAGTTCTATCTTAAAACCGTGGTTGCTCCAAAAAGTCTGATATCTCAGGCTTTCCCATCTCTTGATGGGACATTTTTAAGCTAATTTATCTCCCTATTTTACCTTAGAGTAAAGCTAACTTTTGGAAGAACATACTTGGGCCCATATTCAGGGTCCAAGAAAGTCACAACATAATTGTTGACATGATAAATACCATCAGATGAGAAATCCTGATGATAAACATGATAAACAACTAATTTGCATATTGAGTCATGTCTAAGACTGAAGGTTCTGGTGTTTAATATTAGTGGCCATGAGCAGATACCTGGGAAGATGAAGAAAGGAGCAAGTATACATGGTACTACTCCTTAGCAATTTTCTAACTGTCAGTTATTTCATATCTGGGAATTCCTTATTCCATATTATTTTCTTAGTTAAGGAATCCCCAAATAATTTCTTTCCATGAATAAAAGAAATCTTCCAATTAGCCTTATTATACAAGCTTTAGCACAGTATAGACTAACTGGCACATTAGTTTATCTCATGCAGTCTAAAGAGAAAGAAAATAATAAGGGAAGTGTAACATGTTTCAGCCACACATTTCCACCACAGGTGTTTCTGTACTCTTTCAGTCTTATCTCTGGGTATGAAATAAATAGACTGCAAAAAAGCTCTGAACGTTCTTTGATCCATCTTCCTTACTAGATGAGTCCTAATGCAGAGTGACAGAAATACAATCCACAAGTTAGCTCCCAAATGAGGACAACTATCAGTGACTAAATACTTCTTAAGGGGTCTTTTTTCTCACTCTCTGTATTGAAATAGTTAGCTAGACCCTTAATTTCACCTTAAATAGTAAAGGGAAATAAAAGTGATATAAAATGAATGTTCTAGGTGGATTTTGCATTAGGTAGGCTATAGAAAATGTAATCAAGACAGTAGGTATTCAGTCTTGAATTTGCTGGTATGTTTTTAGTACCTATTTTTATGAGTATAATATACACCCTAAAAGAGCTCGTGATAGTTGTGAACTGAAACTGCTGTTTTCTACATGATTAATTAATCCTTATGTAATTAGTTTTCTGTGGTTCCTTTTGAACACATAACTTGGGTACCTGCTTTGGAAAACTTGCTCAGAGGTATATATTTGCAGTTTCTCAGGCAATATCTTCTTGAATGAGAAAGATTTCATTTAATATGAATGCTCTAGATCAGAGTTTTATTCTGGGGTATGCCAATATGCTGCTATATACATATGGAATTATATATTCATATATATCAACAATAGAACTGAAAAGAAGTTGCACCCCATAATAGCAAAAATCCAGGTCAGACAATGCTTTTTTTTTTCCTATATGGCACCTGGGAAATATTCTTAAAGATATTTTCAGGAGAGAAATAATTCTCTCTGTAGTGATTAAAAGACAAATAAACCTCTCCCTCCCCTCAGAAGATCACTAGTAACAGAACTGGAGAAAAAAACCTACTTTCTAGATTTATACAGTTAGACACAAAACATGAATCTTCTTGTCATGACAAAGAAGTATATGCAGAATTACACGCAGACAAAGGTTAACAGAGCTCATTAATCAGATAGTTGAACATATTTATTTAAGGCAAATACAAACTTTAATGAGTACTGGAGAAACAATGATATACAACTTCTTAGCCAAAATTATCTTGCAGACATAATTATTCTCACTTTCCTGATAGTGTTGATGTAATTACTATGAAATGACAGTAAGTCTTATGTTGATTTCTATATGTCAGTGTTTTAGTCAAGGTTTTAACTTAAAAAATGTTTAAATTTGTATGTTAATGGATTCAGTCCTTCATTTAAACTCCAAACAAAAGCTAGTTACTTCACAGGAAATTGTAATAAAGATAAAGTCATTTTACTCAGGGAAAAAGAAAAAACCTAAACCCCTCCTGTGGAGAATAAGAACCCAGAGGGATTCTATTAATAATTTAAAGATCAATTAGCACTGTGCTGCTAGGATCTTTTACTAATTCTTTACAGACAGAATGGGTTTTTTTTTTCTGCGCAGACAGCAATAATTTCTATATTATTTATAAAAGACAACAAATTATTCTAGCTTTTAAGACATGGAGTCATATCATTAATCAGTTTCAGCTGTAAAATAAAATTAAAGACTTGGCTTTTTAGCCAATTTTATACAGATTAATTTACTTAGAACAATAATGATACCCAGATTTAAGAAAGAAAATATGTGAATGGATGTATCTTTGCATATATATGAAATCCAATAATTATATCTTACTAATTGTATTAATAATAATACATTTAACAATGCATTTATTATAATCATAATATAATACATTTAATAATAAATTTCTTCCGAACAGATAAAAGAATGCAAGGCAATAGTCTTCACCCAAGTGAATTTATCTCCCAAAACACATATATATGTAATATGACAGACTGGAATTTCTCTATCATTAATATGCTGAATTGCTCTTTTGACAGATGGATGAACACAATTTCTGTTTACCTGTACAGATTGTACAAGCTTCATGTAAAGGAAGGAGGAATGTTTTTTGCAAAAACTGGTATGAACTAAATTCCTCTACTTCAAGAGTTGGAACAATTATATGTACTCAAAATAATCCAATGGGTCTGCCAAGAAGTTAGTTCCCATTTTCTTGTAGCAGCATATTCTGCTGATTAAGGAGTCTACATGTGTGCGTAATTTAATATCAGGATGTTCAATTAGATACAGAGGGGCAACCCTTGGAAGTCCTACCACTAACTCAGTCAAGGAGCATAAAAATTCAAAGCCATTTGCAAACCAGACCATGTGTGTTCAGTTGGAAGACATTATTAGTGCAGAGATGACATGTCTGTGTGAGCAGCCTCTGGATTTAGTCCCAAGGGAGGTTTAGTTGAGATCATGTGGCCTGTCTGCAGGCTGCCTGGTGGAAGATCCCGTTTCTCCCTAGCCATAGCAGGTTTTCTGGCTAGCTGGGCACATGGAGCTGAGTGGTCTTGAGGACAGCCTCAGGTCTTCCCTCCAGCAAACAGCACA
Organism: Passer montanus; assembly: GCF_014805655.1. Taxonomy (NCBI): domain Eukaryota; kingdom Metazoa; phylum Chordata; class Aves; order Passeriformes; family Passeridae; genus Passer; species Passer montanus. The sequence continues at coordinate 2,207,656 of NW_024374368.1, forward strand.
CACTTGCACAGGGAGCCTGGACAATCATGTTTTGAGCATTTGTCTAAATTCTTAGGCCTGCAACTCTTACTGCCAACCATACAGATAAAACTTATTTTATGTGTGGGATGCACACCTTTTGCAAATATTAAGACTGGTATAAGATGCATAATTAGGAGCTGCATACGCTAAACTGTTTGAAAAGTGAAGGAGATCTTATTCAACCATAGGTTTATGAATAAAATGTTTTGTGGTCCTGAAATACTTACACTGTAGCAGAACTAGGAACACAGTTTCAGGAACTGATCTAATATTGTCTTTATGTTTTTAATAGTTTCACAATAGAATTACCTAGCAGAAATGCAGAAAAGACAGCATGGAGACTGTGTAGTACTGTAGAAGGGTAGTTGCAAGTAGATAATCTTTTAATGTGCCATGAACTATGGTTAAATATTTTTTATGTCATGATTTCCTTTTGGACTAAGGGAATACCAGCCTGGTGAGAGGGCTCCTTTTGCTCCCAGTCTGACACCCAGGTGCATTTGTGACTTGACCCTCTTTTCTCTATTCTGCTCTAACAGATAGGTACCTAAATGCATAACCCTGCAGTGTCCACCTTTAGATTCTCTCAGATCTTTTTTTGAAGCTGTCTTCTAACTAATTTTTCAGTCATTTCAAAGTAGCAGACTTTTATTAGCAAAACACACAGATTAAATTACTGGTTGGGCATAAAACAACAGTGTATGTTTTAATGCAAAGACGAAAAATTTTGTCACCTTCATTTTTATTACTTTTAGGTTTTCAGTGTAATGTATCCATATCCAATGTTAGCATTTTGGAAAAGAGGTTTAACCTCATGATGAAATGAAAAGTATTTAATTTAAAATTCATGCTGTTCATTATCTCTCATCCTCATAAGCATTTGTCAAATTTCCTTACTGCAGGAGGCCGGTAGTTTGCCATTTCTCTTCCTGGAAAGACATTAGCACAAAAAAATGTGACTTTTTTTCTCAAGAAAATCATAAAAGAGAAATTAAGTCATTTCCTACATGTATAAAAATATATAGAAATACTTCGCAGGTATAAAAACCACCTGCTAATATAACTAGTAGATAGGAAGTCTGTGAGCACTGATCAACATAGAATATACAGTAATTAATTACATTAATGGAATTAAAGTCCAATTAAAATATTAAAAATTGAAGTTGTTATGAGCAATTTTAAGCAATGTGTCCAAGATGAAATTTCAGATGTTGGCAAAGGTGTTTGGAATTTGTGTACTTCTCATGTTCCTGTGGATTTTTATTCCTTTGAAATATATAGGAAGAAATATGAATTACAAGTGAATCTTAGGTAATAAAAATAGTTTGTCACCACAGTTCACCTCAAAGTGAACTTTGCATTGTATTATAAGAAAAGGTCAACATTTTGTTGCTTGAGAACATTAATAATTTATTTGAAGCATTTAAGGAAGATTAACTAAATGTAGGTCTTACTTCTGACTATTTCCTAGTCAGAAGTTCTTCTATTTTACCAAGAATAATAATTTAACTTATATTTTACTGGTCGCATCCAATGTATAGTTATTTTTCTCAGCTGTATGTTTATTACTCTTAATTAATTCTAAAATAATGCATCTACTTTTGAGAGTGTATGTATCTGTGTCATATTGCCATATGTAAATGTGTGTGTTTCGGAAGATAAAAAACCCAACCTGTATCTTATATTTCTGTTACAAGACTTAGTTCCTTGTTTGATTCATAAGGATATTTAGTTCTGTACCTCTATACAGATCATATAATCAAGAACTTTTGCATTTTTTTTAAGAATGTACATGTTAAAACCACTAAAAATTAAAGCTGATAGAAGCTATGCATCTACAAAAAATTACCCAATAATGCAGTTATGGCAGGTATTCTATGTACTAGCAAGGCAAATAAGCCAATATAAGGTAACACCTGTCTGTGAAGTGCTGAGGCTGTAATTTTTTTCTCACATCTATAGGAAAAATATTGTTTCAAATTTCAAAAGTTAAGTGAAAAAAGGAAAAAAAATTAGCAGTGCTTAATATGATAGGCTACTGAAATATCTATTTTGTAATGGATATTGGCAAAGGTGCTTTCCCTAAAGACAAACTGTAATTCAGAGGGAAAGAGGTGTTGTCTACAGTCCACAAGCTGAAGACCTACACAAACATTTATCAATCAGAAAATAACCATGATAGAAGACACTTTTTCTGTAATTTATCTGGCAAACTCATGCTATTTACAATTATCTTTAACTTTTCCTCTTTACAAAGGAGTCACACTGATACATGTGCTGAGAAAATGTTGTTCTCTACACTAGAAACAAGCTGTGACTGAAAAAAACATTAAATTTTGACTTCCAGATATGTATTAAATTCCACTATGAATAGAAACAGACCTATTTGACAAAGACAAAATTATGATTATTAAACATCATTTGCAGTGATTTAGTCATGAAATGCATAAAAGGGAAATCACACTCTAAGCTCTTATTAAAATACAGTATTTGAGAAGAGGACCTTTGCTTTCTGTTTTTTAATGCTAAAAAAGAAATTAAAAATAACCCATGGTTCATGCTGCCTTTAGTCTAATAACTTTAGTTTGAACCTTAAAAATGTAATATTTTTTTAGACAAGGCAAATGTCTTAGTAGGAAAAATGTCGTTGCTTGTTATGACAAAATATTTTAAAAATACTGTATATGTCTCTAAGTGTGAATAGTATTATGGTTTAAATCTTACTGCACATTCAATCCTAGTGTTTTTACTTCATTTGAACTTGTCAAAGACTGATTTTTTTCTATTTATTATTATTGTTAAATTTTTTATCAGTAAAAAAAATCTTAAAACATTGTCTTGTGAAACATTACTGCATTAGTTCAGAAACTACCAATACTAATGTAAAATAATTTTTTTGTGTAGTATAGAATTCTACTACTCTGAGCAAAGGTCTCAGGACTTGTATTATGAGGACAAACAACAGAAGAAAGAGAAATGTCTGTTTAAACTTAATGTTGACACTAAAGATTCAAATTAATTGCACATCTTATTGATAATTCAGGTAGTGTCTTTTATTTTTTGGGAAAGCAGCATATTATATGTCAAAGCATATAGGAGCAGTCTTGAATCTTTTACAGGTCATATTTGAACGAATTTATTTGTCAGTTTTATTCTAATGTTGACACTAAAGATTCAAATTAATTACATGAACAATTGCACATCTTATTGATAATTCAGGTAGTGTCTTTTATTTTTTGGGAAAGCAGCATATTATATGGCAAAGCATATAGGAGCAGTCTTGAATCTTTTACAGGTCATATTTGAACGAATTTATTTGTCAGTTTTATTCTTCACAATTGCATTGTATTTCACATATAAACTTTCTGAAGCAGTTTATCACATCCTTAGTCAGCAATTCTGAGCATTACAAATGCTGTATAAATAAATCCAGTGCAATGACATCAATGGATGATGTAGTCCTACAATAGATAACCTTTTGGTTAGACACCATATTTGTTGTCTCAGAAGAGCTAATTCTATTTCAATCTTTGTTGCTAGATTTATTTAGATCAGTAATATTATGTGATGAAAGTAACAGCTACAAAAAAAAGAAACTTTTTTTGCTACTAATTTTCTAGTTTTCTGTAAGTACTTTTTTATTTTGCCCTAGTGTTTGGCAATGGTGGGAGAAGATTTGGAAATTTTTGTCAAAATAACTCCTAAGAATATTTTTTGCGACATTGCAAGATATACTAAATCAGTTAGAACTGGGAAGATTTAAAGCTGTAGCTCATAGAGTTGTGGCTACCGGTGTGACAAACTAGCAAAGTGACAATCATTAAAAAAAAAAAAAAACAAAAAAAAAAACCAAACCTCACCTAAATATCCCAAATAAACAATTAATCAAGAGGATATAAGATTATTTAACATTTCCAGTTACTCCTTAATGTACTGTTTCAAATTTTAACCAATAACAGTAAAAACGTAGTGAGATGTGATCTTAAGGAAACAATTTTCCCTGCTATACTCCACACCTGGCTGCAACTTCTTGTCACTTCACAGCCTTGAATAGCCCCATGCTCTTCAGTGCTGATCCTGCACAAGCTGAAGGCAGCATTAATTCTCACATAGATTGTGACAGAAACACCATTAAGTCCTTACACTTTGATGGGCAGGCATGCCTTGAATGAAATTTGTTATGGAAAACTTAACAGCCACCTCATGGCTGATTAAGGAACAACAGCATCATCCATTTATTTGCTGAAAAGATACTAGTGCTGACAAAAAATCCTTGAGGTGGGTTTAAATCAGGCATATCAGACTTCCATTAAGTATATATAGTGTTTCCTGGAAAAAAAAATAGGACCACTGAACTAGTAAATATGAAATATTGAGGAACGTCCTCTGACAGGAAAGCTCAAGGACAGTCAGTCAGAAAGCTGAGTAATCTGTTCTGTCTGAAACACCCTCTCACTGGACAAAATAATGTAACTATCAAAACTTTCTCCCTGGCTAAGGATCACATTCTGCTGTGAAGAGAAATCTTAGGAACAGAATCATGTGCAATAAATTACAAAAACATGGCTCTGATCAGGAGAAAAGGACAAGGCAGCCTCCAAGTCAGACAGTGTCAAAGACAGGATCTGAACTAGGTGGACTTTCAGTCTGGTCCAGAAAAGTGTCTTCTGCAGTCTCATGAAAGCAAAAACTTTTGTAATTTGGACTTTTGTGGATAAAGAAGATGCAGGAGAATTTTGCTAGCCAGAGTGCCCTTGGGAATCTGCTTCCACAGTTGTGTGCCCTTTTGTTCATTGCCTTACACACAGCACAGAGCTGATGACTTTTGTAACTAGAGATTCCTCAGCAATTTTATAGGCTTCCCATAGAGGTGACATGCCGTTTTCCTTCCCAGAGAGCAGGAAACTCTTCTCAGTGGTACAGTACTAGGAGACCTGAGCATTGGTAGACATACACATCCTTAGTGCTGGCTGCCTATCTAGAAATGCATTATTTCATTCTACATGTTCTTACAAACCATCTTGCTGATACTGTTAGCCCATAAATAATGGTACACCATGTACTTGCCTATCTTTCTTGGAATTTCCTGCATTGTATCCATGTATTTATGGAGTGGCAGTTGCCTTTTATGAGTGAAAAAAGTAAGGAATAATGTACACATAAATAATGTGTACTTTCTTCAACCTCAGTGTAAGAAGTGGCAGACTGCTTTCCAAGGATGCTGAGACAGTGAGTAATTTAAATGCCAAGTAGCAAAAGTTGTCAAGAACATTTCATACAGGTAGACTGGCTTTGAGTTGTAATGTTTCATTTAATTTATTTCATTACATAACTTCTTTAGGAACATCTCTTAGTTGGAACCTCTCTTGCACTCTATCATTGATTACTCTCTATTTTTTTCCATTGAAACTTTAGTCAAGGTGAGATATTTATTCTGGGTAAAATTATAAGTTCAGCAAAAATATGTCTTTAAAAGCTATGTTTATTGTATAATTTCTGAAATGGAATGATGTTTTCTTGTTAAACTTTGCTAATTTTAACAGAGATTTTTCTTTACAAAAAGTGAGTTTCCTGACCCAGAATGTCAGATTTTCTGACTACAGACCTTAGGTTAATGGAAAATCTAACAAACAAGAGCATGTTTCTTTAAAGTCAGTAAATTGTCCATTAAATATTCTGGTTTTGATGGAAAAGTAAGTGTATGATGTTTCCTGTCTTCCTAGGAAGACATAAACTTCTGCTGCATTTTCTCCTTCACCAAGGATGAAAATGCCTTCAGGTAACATGTCAGTTTTGCAGCCCTTTATTGTTAAATTCTCTTTATGTTCAACAAGCATCTTTGACTTGCCTTATTTCAAAATTATTCTTAATATATATGAGGCCTAAACATCTCTTCCTAAAAGAGATAAAAATATAAAGTCTGATATCATCCTCTGTTGGAAATGAAGCAGTAAAATAAACAGCTCTTAGATTTAAGTCTGTTGTTGCCAAGTCTAGTGTAAATTTCATGATTTAACAACCTGAAAAGCATCTTTCTTTATTTTATTGTAAACCAAGAGCTAAACATTAATTTCTTCTTATTTATCTTAAGTTTTCTCTCCTTTTTGACCTCTAGATTCACATTTTTAACATTTAACTATGAATGTGTAGGGGCTTTTTTTCCCTTAAGACAATACTATTCATCTCTCCTTAAATGCTGACAAATTTTCCATCTGACTCTGTATGGAAATGTATATACCTGACGTGCTGGGTAAGAGAGAATGACAAAGCAGCAGTGAAAAGGCTCTACCAAAGACAGTTGTCATCAAACTGTATCCCTGCAGAACATCACTGTGAATTTCAAAGCTGTCATATTGTTTATCATTGTATGAAAGCGTGGCTTGCCTGTCATCGTGGAAAAGTTGAATCAGAGTGAGGAGAGCAAGGACAAGAGGATATGAATAGATGAGGAAAACATTTCTTATACAGTTTCCTATGGTTTTCTTTTGTCATAATCACATTGCTTGCAGTTGCTTAAAAAGAAAAAAACATGTCTTATCAACAAGTATTTTCCCACACTAAATATCCCTTATCTTCCTGGAAGAATGTAATCACAATCATATCAATACTTTCATTTTCCTCTGGATAGCTCTGGTCCATGCCCTGCCCATACCACATGCAAGGACATTTCTGGTTTGTGTTTTTTCATTAATTAATAACCTTTGTTTTTACAAAATTTGTAAAGTTTTGAATCATCATAGCTAGTTTCAGTCCTCTTTTTTTCTTTGGAAGACAAGCAAAACTGGAGGTATATTTCAAATATTAGCGCTTTAGCTGATGTTCCTCCTAATGCACACTGCTTCCTCCCCATGCTACCAAGTGACCACCTCTTCAGTCACAAATAGATGTCTCTGTAGGAAGGTCTGCAGTGGCCAAAGCTACAATTTTTATTAAGTGATGTCCCACAAACAATATATGCATATGAACAATATTCATGGTAGTAGGTACATAGCATTGGGTCTGTTTCCTTTTAACAGCGATTGTGTCATGGTTTAGAAAACAAAATTTGGACTTTTAATAGTAAAAGCTCTCTTTTATGTTATATAATCACTCTAAATCTTCATGCTCAAAGAATGTTTGTATTTTTTTTTTTTATTTTTTTTTATTTTTTTACAAAGATCAAGCCAATAAACAGATTAAATTAGAACTCCTTCCAATGAGCTCTTGGTTGATTTGCGATTAGCGTGTGTCACACTTCAGTAATGTCAGTTCAAACCTTTTATTCTAGTTAGGAGAAGATAATAAGATACGACATTTTTTAATATGGTGTGTTATACGTTTCTTGCAATGAGGCATGTTTGACACTGAGCATGACAATGAAAAAGCATCTGGTATTAAAGTCATATAAAAGTAAAATAAACAATATATAAAAAGCAGTGTTACATAATCAAAATAATGCTGCAAATTAAGTAATATAATATCTTAGCTAATGTATCATACTCTAATATAATATGACATGCCAGTAGTGTTAATGCTTAATATGAAATGACGTGATGTCTAATACAGAAGAAAAACAAGTTTTAAAATGTTGGAATTTCCTGTGCAACAGAAAATTTGACTGCTGTCTGGCTCTAAAGACAGAAGAATGGTGAGGGTCTGAAGAAAAACTGAAAAAATAGGAGGGAAAAGTTTGAAGAAAGGGCCAAGGTGGTGTGGCTGATACCTTGGGATTAGTGAGATTCATCTCCACCAAAAATTTATAACCTTAGGTAACATCTTCCTGTGTTGTCTTCCTCCCTGCACGGAGCAGATGCTGGAGCTGACAGCGCCAGCCTGGGGCTGTAGGAGGCAGGAGCAAGGACCATGAACAGCCTCGGGGATAGATCATGCCTCCACAGGAAAAATGCCCCAGCGCCTAAAAACATTAGAACCTACCCTGATACAAACACTCCTGCTCATTATCATAACCCACTAGAGCTCAGATTAGGGGTTGTGTAAATGAAGTCAAACCAACAAACAAATAAAAAATGAAAATTGTTCTAATTTCTGTCAGGCAACTATTTTTATTGATATGGTAGAAAAGCAGATTAAAAAATGCTTGTTATAAGAGCCAGGAGTAGCAAGATAAATTTGGATTACCAGTTTGGAAATTAATCTCTGGAGATGTGCATATTAATGATGCTCAACATAAACTTGTTGTCTTAAAGTAAAGGAGAGATACTACTTATCAGATATTCTGATCAATGAAAAGAGAGATCTATGGACAGGCATGCTTTTCATATGCTTGTTCATTTGAACATTTTCCCCGTCCACAGTGATGTTTGTCTGGAAATAAGAAGTGCAAGGTCTCTACTGTGGATAAACTCAATTTAAAAATGAGGAATTCTCATTTACCGCCTAAATTATCAGTTAGGCTTGGTACATTTTTTTTTTTCAATTCACATGTACTAAATTAAGATTCCCTGCCATTTCCACATTATGTAACTCAAGAACATTTATGTCATCCATAGGAAATAAAAATTAAAATTTATCCTTCTTCTTGTTTTTTTCCTTTCCTTTTTTTAAATGCAATTACTATTTCTTCCAGCATCTTCAATTTTAGTCTGCTCCATTGCCATATAATTTAAGAGCAGTGCAACACTTTGTTGTGGTAGATCAGAAACATTTTGAATAGCATTGCATTTTCCAATGGACTGGCTGGTTGCCATTTTGGAATTCTGAAGAAACTAGGAAAACTTTGAGAATTATAAAACTACTTAATATTAGGCTGAATTTTAGAGATATCCTAGATCCATCAGGATGAAGCTGTCATTCTATGTCTGAAATTAACAACAAAATTTCCCCCTTAAACTGATGTATGTATATTCACAAGTCTCTTTAGGTTATGTATAAATGAATTGTCAAAAAATCAACTACAGAAAAATCATATTTATTTTTAAAAGTATTTAACCATGTGATCAACAGATCACATGGCCATAATTTCTGGATAGTAAGGATTTTTTTTACCTCTTACCAACAAGATCTGGTGCAAGCAGCTGATATTCATTTGAAGAAAATGGGCTTATATAAAATTTGAATTTCACCCAATATTATCTTTTTTGATTGGATTTTTGAACTTAAAACACAACTGGTTAGGACCTTAATTAAGTTTGTCAAATATCAAACAAAGAAATAAGAGCATTCTTACATATATTGTCTTTTAGACTGAAGTGGTCAGAATCTAAAAAATTATCAAGATTAAAATAATTGCTATTATTCACAAAATTATAGATTGTGAATAGAATTCTCATGGAAATATTGTAACAATATATTTATATTAGTATTATAGACTATTAAGTGCCTAATTTATAAAGCAATGCTTGTTCATCTATTATTAGGCTTTGAAGATTTTTGTTATGGCATCAGGAACAAAGTAATTAATAATAATGACAAGAATTATATAACAACAACAGTAATGTGAGAAATAATATAAAGACTGTCATTTTAGGAAGTATGCATTTGTCATGCAGTGAAGCTTGCTTGCATAGTGACCATTAAATATTTCTAATTTACTGTGTTCATTGTAACTAGTTGTAACTAGTTGGGCTCAAAGGGGCAGGAAATTCCTGCCTCATAGAATGGAAACTTGTATATATGGTTGGCAGTATTTAATAACTTCTTTTTCTACATAGGCCTTCACTTACCGGAACATATGGACAGCATTAAAAATTATGGTGCCCACAGAGTATAATTCAGAGGAAGATAAGTCCCTGCTTTTGTGTTTTGTCCAATTGGTGCTCTCTATTTTTCCAAGAAGGTGAAGTTTTACAACATATTTAGACTTCAGAATCATTATTACCTGTCTCTGCATAACATTTGACTAAGAAAGTCCTTACATGCTTATTATTAAAATGATGTCTGCCTTAATGAATTCTAATTTTTTCTGATTTTATTATAGTTACAAATTCAATTTGCATGCTAATTTTTTGGCTTTCTAAGGAATCCATTATAATCAAAATTATATTTTTAAAAATTAATAATTTTAATTTTGTAACTGGCATTCTTCAGTCAAAAATGCTTTAGAAGATAGAAATTGATGACTTTTCCTTTTTGTTTACTTTTACCTAAAATTGCCTTGAGAATTTCTTAAAAGAAAAAAATCTTAAAACAGTACACTCAATTATGATTTCTTTAAAGCAGAGGAAGTACAGGTTATGTGCTTAATAATATGATAAACATTCCAAGTAATGTATAGCATGGTATATTTTGTATAATACTTCTTCAGTTTATTTCAGTTGTTAATCTCATACATGCAGAAAATAAATCTTCTTGGGATTCTGTTACTCCTACTCTGTGTATTCTTTTTGAGTAACATCTAATTCTGCATTCAAATTAGTAACTTTTTGTTGCCTACATACACAATCTGTATTGGTTGAATTTTAGTAAAACAGAACATTTTCCTTTAGTATGAAAATTGGACATTTTGTTCTATGTCACTGTAGTTTTCTTACCTGCTTTTCCTAAATCTCTTTTAAAGAATTTTCATTTTGGTATAATTTCAGAAATTTGGGCGGTAATTCCTTATGATTCCATAGAATTTTGTGAAAATAATTACTTTTAAATTTCTACAGGTTTTACTCCCAGCAGCAGTAAATGAAGTCATGTTGCAGTGCAGTGCCACAGCTGTTAATGGCAGCCTTTTCATGGACAGCTTCTACAGCTGAGTCACTCTCACAGTGGATTCTTTTTTGCTGTTTCAAGTTTCTGCACTGCTCTGTTAGGTTTATTTTCTTCTAATATAGCCCTGCCATGTCAGTATTACCAAGAAATTTGTTAGAAATAAAATGCATTCAACATTCTATTTCTTTCATACACATCTGTCTTCACATTTTTATACATAGTACTATACTAGATATAAATCCAGCTATAAAAGTCTTCAGTGTGATATCGTGAGTTATAAATTGCAAAAATAATTTCTGAGGCAAAATGTCACATTAAGAGCATTCTTTATTAAGATTTAAGACGTTTAACAAAAATTAGATAGATGAGCTGTTAAACTGATATATTTGCAGTTAGCGTATTATAAAGGGAGAACCATATTTCAAAAAGAAGTTTTAAAAATAAATGTAGTAGCCCATAATGTAAATTGTTCATCTTCATAAACATTTTTATGAAAGAATCTTCCTAAACCTGATGTGATGTTTCTCTCTCTCAAAAAAAAAAAAAAAAAAAAGAAAAAGAAAAAGAAAAAGAAAAAGAAAAAGAAAAAGAAAAAGAAAAAGAAAAAGAAAAAGAAAAAGAAAAAGAAAAAGGACTATTAAACACTGGGGAGAATTATACACTAAAATGATCCATAGAAACTTCAAGTGAAGGAGAGGCAGTAGCAGTCAGTAGCTCATGGATGTTCAGAATTACTAAAATCTCCATAAGGTTTGGGTCTGCCCTGTGAAGAAAATCAGGTTATTCTAGACATCAAAAAGCGTTTCAAAAATTCTAAGAAGAACACTCATAAAGAGTGGCCTCAACTAGAAAGTTATAGATAGAAGGATTCTGGAGAAATTTAAGCTGTCAGAATATGTCAAAAAAGAAAAATAGTGATTGTACTACTGAAAAAATAAGCTACAATATATTTGCTTTCCAATACTACTCAGTCAAGAAGGCATCTAGGTCTAAGTCTTATCTCCCCTTATCAACATTTTTTGGCATGAACAAGTTTCAGTTATTCAAGTGATTGTGTATGAGGAGGTATTGGTCTCATGGAACAGAAAATCACTATCTTACAATAAAAGTCTGTGGTTTCAAATTTAGATATCAATGATATTACCATGTTTAAACTGGTCTGAATGAACACTGTCCCTTTGATTTGGACATATGATTTCCTGAGAAATCTACACTGTATGCTCACTCTGTGTTTGAGTGCACCACATCTGGGTGCTGCTTTCTGCTTGCTGTGATTTTTTTAGATATTGAGGAATATATGGACTGATTGATGTAAGAGGCAAAGCTGTCCTCCATTCTCTGTGAAAATTGCTGTTTTCTAAGCTGTGAGCAAATGTTTGTAATTGATTTGTAGTAAGTTGCTTCTGAAGGAGAGAAGCTTGTTTCAGCTCTGGTCATTTGAAACTATGGTTCTTGTTTGATTTCCCTCTGTATCTAAATGCCTCTGCTGAGCTTTTTTTTCTCCCCTCAAAGTCTCATAATATTTCATTTGGTCCAAATAATGACTTTGGGATCCTTGGAATGGGTTTAAATAATTTAAAAACTGGTTTTATATCACTTTGTATGATTTTGGAAGCCCAGTCAGGTATATTTGACCTCTTTACTTCTTGTTTAGTTGTGGTGTAATAAAAGTAAAAAAGATAAAAAAGAGAGAGAAAAAAGCTGTCTGCAAACACATTTTTTTTTTCTATAACATCTGCCTTACATTTTAAAGAATTAAAATGGAATAGGCATAATATCTTTCAAGGTTGCTTGAGGTGATAACAAATCTGTATTCTGATACCTAGCAATCGGTAATCACCAGTAATTAGTTTCATTACAGCAAAATTTGTGTAGATGGCATGTGCAGTTGAAATTCAGCAGGATGGCTGACAGGTAAAGTGAGTAAAAATGTAATGACTTTTAGACTATGCCTATGAAAATCAGTTTGGTGGGCAAATATGATGGAAAGTGGAAGAGGCAATACTTCTGAAGATAAAGAAAACACAGAATTATAAAGAATCACAGTAGTGCAAGAACATCCTCAGAAGATAGAAAAGGGATGAGAAAGAGTGACAAAACCCAGTAATTTGAGGAGAAATATTGAAACTATAGTGAGAAATTAAATCAGATATAAGAAAGGAAAAGATGAAATAAAGAGGAAGGAAATAGGGTTTATCTTAGTTCCTCCAGAGAAATGATTCTCAGTAAGGGCTCCCTAAACTCAGCACCCATTGCCAGTGCTGCAATGGGTACTGCAGACCCAGAATTCTTTGTCGTTTACACTCATCACTCTCCAGACAGAAGTCATCTGCAAGTGTTCTCCTCTGCATTTGTTGCAGCCTGCTTCCTTGTCTACCCTGCAGTATTCTCATGGACACAAAGACCAGAATCTCTTTGATCATTCCCACTTTCTTCATGATCAGTGGGAAATCTGATTTGTCTCAAAGTAGTTATTGTCTCTATTCCATAGGATTCTTCTTGTACTTTAGCTTTAAATTGCCTAAGCCATGGCAATGATTCGTCATTTTCAGCAAGGAGGTGGAGGTGGATGGACTGAAAAATGTGTCTGCGTGATGTGATTCACAATCGCCATCAGAAATCTTTTTTTTTTTCTTCTTTTGCACTGTGTTCCTGATTCCTTTTATTCCTTTTGCTATCTTCATGGCAAATGTAAAAGGCAACAGGAAGATTGTTTCCCTGTTACATTGTAATATATTTTCCTGTTTGGAAACATCACCAATTGTGGTGAGAACAGAATGTTTGTCTTTGTCTATCAGCTTCCCACTTTACAAGACTTACGGACGTATATATCTTCCTCTCTGGACTTGGGTGCTCATCTCACACACAGAGAGGTGTTCTTAGGGCCCAGTTACCAAGTGTCACAGAAATTTGTTCCTCAAAGTGTAGATTGTAATGCTGAAGCAGGATGTGAGCAAATATTGTCCAGAATATTTCCATTACTGACAAATACATATTTATAAATATAGTAAACTTATTTAATTTATTAACGGCCAAAATTAAACATATACCAGGGATATCAAGAATAATAAATAGTGAGTTAATATATATTAATATAAAGTTCAGAAATACAGTGATAATAGTCTCCATATATCACAAACAAGCTGACCTTAGCCATTCTAACAAATAGAATTTATGTGTTTTAGTAATTCACAAAAGTCACCTACACTGCCTTAGACAACATACATCTTTTATGTCTTTAATAGAGGTAAGCGTGATAAGCATTGTCATGATGAATATAGAGCAGTGAGAAAGTGTAGACATGCTCTTAATCAACTGCTTGATGCTTTTGACACATTTCAATTTGTGCTCAGTGAGTTTGACAGTTGAGATCTAGCCAAGTGCTTCCCAAAGTAATGTATATTTCTGCTTTTTCATACAACAGTTTTTTTGTATTTGCTGCTTGTATTACTGTGGGAGAGATTCCAGCATAGAGTTTCAGGATCCATCCTTTGGTTCTATGTGTAAAAAGTAATAAGAATACAAATGTGGAATGACTTACTAACAAAAACAGCAGAAAAGGGTCCATTTCATTGGATTAGATTCACAAGCAAAAACCAGTGCATTTTCTTCAGTCATCCTTGCATTTCTAAGCATCCAAGCCTTTTGTCGGTGAAATAAATACACTAGTGATATCTAGTAAAGTCCATTAATAGCTTATATTGTCTCCTTTTCAGAATAAACATCTAAATAAACATAATTTGAAGACTTCACTGGCTTTTTGAAGGCTGGTCCATGATTGAAAATTGTCTTGTAATATAATCAGAGGCATGGTTTGACTGTGAGCTGGTGGCCATTCTTGGCCAGATGGAAGTCCTTTCAAAGGCAGTCAGCTTTTGGATGCATTCAAATACTCCAACATACAATTTGGCTGCCAAACACTCTTGGCTGAGAAATTTTTGTGCCCAACATCTTGTTCCCGTGTTTCTGTTATTACAAAATAGATAACATGGATTTTGATGGTTTGCGAGATCACTAAAAAGAGCAAAACCAGAGTAATTTATCTGTCCCTATTCACAGTTCTATACCTAAGGGTCAGTTGTACCTTTTCCTGAAACATATTGCTTAATGCCCCAGAACATGAAATTGAGATGCTGCTGCCTTGCTGACAACACCCACAGGGGAAATTAATCTGATTCATAATGTAATGATAATAAATACACTGGGGAGGAGTTAGTAAGAGGCTAAAGTGGAGCCCTCTTAGAACTGATAAGAAAAAAAATATATAAGAAGCACATTATTTTATTATTCTATTAAACAGGTAGAAATAAATATGTGTTCAAGTAAAATCAGTGAAATAACACCACCATGAAAGTAGAAGAGAGAAATCAGGTTTAGGTTCCTAGTCTTTTTGATGATTAGAAGGACTAACAAAAGAGCTCATTAAGAAGTAATAAGCAAGTCAATAGGGATGATAATAGCTAAAATGCTGAGAAAATAATCACGGAACTCTATTAACAAGAATGTTTTTCTTTGTTGATTTCAGCACAATTGCAGTGTGAAACTAGATTCATAGAATGCAACATCAGCTAAATTACCTAAAAAACAAAAGCAGTTAACTATTTCCCATCAAAGATTAAGAGGTATGCATAAGTAAGGAGATTATGGAATTATTCCATACAGTTGAAATAGGCAAACATTTCAAACATTTCAAAATCTTGGTGTTTACTTTGCATTACCTTACTTGCCCTGTTTTTCTGTCATTAGTTTATTTGACATTATGTTTCTTTCTATTCACTTCCTTTATCTTATTATGAATGAATGAAAGACTAATGCGACCTGAAACACCGAGTTTTGTGACGTGGAAACTAATTAGAGTGATTATTGCTAGTAACAAACAATTAGTTCCTCAAGTGTGTATCCCAGCATCACCAGGGACAGAATATCTTCTCTATTTTACTCTAGGTAGATAAGTAAATTGCTCATACCTCTGTAAAGATGAAGGAGACATCCTATTGAGTCTTTATGAGACCTTTGAAAATTCTATACCCAAATAACTTGGATCCTAGTTTGATTCTGTCCTGTAATTTCCTATAATTTACTTTAACTAATACAAATCCCAACACAGGATTAACTCCATCTGTGTTTACATGTGTGATAACGGAAAGATTAATAGCAGAGGACTCTCTTGTTGATTATCAGTCTTTCCAAAGTGCAGGCAGAAAAAAACCCTTCTTATAACCCTAAATTAATATCTCAAATATCCAAAACATAGATATTAACCATAATACTGCACATTTATCTGATTAAAATAACTCAGAAAAAAAGATTAATATAAGGGATTTGTATGACATGTAGACAGACCTATACCTTTACATTTTATTACAGAGTACAAGCAACTTTGAGAATCTTAGTGTTGGTGTTTTCATTTTCATTTAATTTTCTAAGTCTATTCACTTAAGGTCAATCCATCTCTGATGGCCTATTAAAAAAAAAGAAAAAAGGAAGAAGTGAGGCCTAACTGAAGAGGTAATGGCTCAGAGGCTTTTTTCTGAATCCATATTCCCAGATGAATTTAAATGACACAGCAGGACTCATTTCTAAGTGAAGGTTTTGAATCAAGCAGATCAGACTCAGGGTTTTCTGATTTATTTTTAGTTCAGAATTTGTAGGGCTTAATTGTTAGACATTTATGAAGAAAGTGAAGTGCCTGGTTCTGTACTTGTGTCATTATAGCTGATAACTGTAGCACTGCACATAGTAAGATGTAGCTTGCATTTTCCATTCGTAGGAGAAAAAAAAACCCAGAAAGATATGGCCAAAGTTTGAGCAACAGGATTTATTGTAGAATATCTGCCACAAAGTAAATTTTCTCCTAAAAATCAATGGCATTCCATTTTAGAACAGTAATGGGGAAAATAAATTGTTTTTCCATGCTCAGTCATTATTTTAAATAACTAATTCAGTTACTATACTTCAGAGTGAAAATTTAAATCTGGTTTATGAATGGTTGTATGCAAAAAACTCTTTAGATGTGGCTAAGTTGAAAGACTCTAAATCTCATATTGCTCAAAATTGAACACACTGAGTTCAGAATTCATTCTTCTTGATCTTCACTCGACTGCCCCATGTTCTCCTGCAATGAGTAACTACTGTGGTCTCTTTAGCAGCCGTGAGGGGTTGACCCTGGATGGATGACTGGTGCCAACAGAAGACACTCTATTCCTCTCCTCCTCTGATGGACAGGGGAGAGAAAATATAATAAAAGGCTTGTGGCCAGTAGAAGGACAGGGAGAGATCACTCACCAATTGCCATTATGGACAAAAGAGACTGACATGGGGAAACTGAATCAATTTAACCTATAAAATCAGAGTATGATAATGAGAAATAAAACCAAACCTTAAAAATATTCCCCACAAAAACCAGATCACTCACCAGTTGCCATTATGGACAAAGGAGACTGACGTGGGGAAAATGAATCAATTTAACCAATAAAATCAGAGTAGGATAATGAGAAATAAAACCAAACCTTAAAAATATTCCCCACAAAAACACTACCTTCCCTTCTTCCTGGGTGTAACTTTACTTTCCATTTTCTCTTGCTCATCCCCATCAGTGTCAGAGAAGGACAGGGAATGGGGGCTGCAGACAATTTTGCACATGGTGTCTCTGCCACTCCTTCCTCCTCAATGGAAGGCTCCTCACACTCAGTCCCTACCCAGTGGGGTTCCTACCATGGGAGACAGGGCTCCATGAACATCTCCAAGGTGTCCATCTCCCTGCCACAGGCTGCAGTTCTTCACAAACTGCTCCAGCATGGGTCCCTTCCACGGGGTGCAGTCCCCCAGGAACAGACTGCTTCATTGTGAGATCCCCACAGAGTCACAAATCCTGCCAGCAAACCTGCTCCATGTGTGCTTCTTTCCATGGCTCCACAGGTCCTACCAGGAGCCTGTTCAGCGTGGGCTTTCTGCAGCGCCACAGTCTCCTTTGGGCATCCACCTGCTTTGGTGTGGGTCTCCCCCAGGGGCTGCAGGTGCATCTCTGCTCCACACGGACCTCCCTGGGCTGCAGGAGCACAGCTGCCTCACCATGCTCTGCACCAGGGGCTGCAGTGGAACCTTAGTTCTGGTGCTTTAGAACACTTCCTCCCTCTTCTTCTTCCTTGTCTTTGGTGTCTCCAGAGTTGTTTCTATCACATGTTCCAAGTCCTGTCTCCAGGTGTGATTGCACAGGATTTTTTTTCCTTCTCCTAAATCTGTATTCCCAGAAGTGCTACCACAGTTGCGGGTGGGCTTGGCCTTGGCCAGCAGCTGCTCTGTCTTGGAGCCAGCTGGCATTGGCTCTGTTTGACATGGAAGAAACTTCTAGATGCTTCTTGCAGAGCCACTCATGCAACCACCTGCTACCAGAATCTTGCTAGGAAAACCAATACATAGGCCTTGAGCAAGAGAGAAAGACAAAACAAAATCCTGGTCAAAGCAAGGATGACTGGATTTTCAGAAAACTTGTCAAAGATTTTTATGAGACTTTTTCTTTTGAGAACTAAAATGGCTTTTTCTTTCAATGTTTTTTCCTGTTGTCCACCTAATTTCCTCCCATCACCTTTTTCTAGTTCCATCAGACTGACTCCCATTCAACACTTCTTCCTAAATTCCTATTTCTTTCTCTGAAGTTTAATTAGTGTTTGGATATCCCCACCCACATTTACTTCCATTAACTCACACAGTTTGCTGGTATCACTGTTCCTACTCTGTGCCGAAAAAATAGCTAAACAAATATTTACAATTTTATTGTCTAATAAAACTGAAATCATTTGGCAAAAGAAACTTATATTACAAACTTTATAAACAAGACGACAAAAAATTACAATGTGAAAGGAAAACAGAGGTTGTAGAGAAATAATGGCAATTCTAAATATGCAAATAAAAGCATTTCTTATATTGTCTTATGTGCCTTTTTGGGTACTTAGCAAATTTTTGTGATTGCATACATCCCTATAGACATGCATTTTCTTTTTTTTTTCAGTTTCATGACTTAAGTACTGAAACAAGGCTGCATAAAGAAAAATTAGTTTAGTAATATTTTCATAAAAAGATATGTTAAAAATTAGGCATCCCTCTCTCTTCCATGCATTTCCCATTTAAATACTCAAACATTTAGATCCTTTGCAGTATTTTTACACTTTTAGCTCTACAGCCCAACTGATGACCTGAACCAGGTTTTTCAGCTCTATATTAGCAAATATTTTCAAAATATATAATGAAAATAAAACAGAATAGGCACAAACTTACACACATACTACAACTGACCTAATTTTAGATAGCTGTCAATACTATTAATAGAGCTATTAATTTTAATATACTACTAATACTTAAGTTACAATTAATTTTTTTAAAATATTAATGGTAATGTAATTGACATATGATAAATCAATACAGAACTAATAATTATTAGAATGCTACTTTTATTTATTTTAAATAAAAATTATATTAGAATATGTATAGTAGAAATAGCATATAGTAGAAGTAGCAAAAAGCACAACTCCACACTTAGTGTATTTTATGTGAAATCTGAGTGAATGACTCTATGAGATAATAAATTTGTTTTCAACTGTTTCAACAGATTTTATTTATTTCAGTTTACTACTTGTTTCTTCTAGGATATTTCTTTTGTTGAAGTGACTAAACTAAAAGTGCACTGCTTGCCAGCAGTTGTCTTTTTTTTTTTGGATTAGACATTCATAAAACCTACTGAGAAATACATTCTAATCTTTTCCTTAATCCTAATCTTGTCAATAAATTTCAGAGGTTAAATTGTTTTCAAAATCACTTTTTTAAACTGCATTTTGCTCTGAGGAAAAAAAAAAAAATCTTTACCTAAGCAAAAAGTTCTCTGATTGCTTCATTTTCAGAGAGAAAGTAACTTTCCTTTGAATTTTTTTAACAATAAACATTTCAACAAGAGCTGGTGCTGAAGCATATTACAGAAGAGAATCTTCTGATACTGCTCTCTGAGGTTCATTTGTTACAGAAAATCAATGCAGAGAGTCTTGTTCTCCACCATGTGAAGCTTAAACATTTCATCCATTGTAATAACATAAAAAGAAATTAGGACCATAAGCACTAGCTCTCTACATTCTTGATGAGCTTCTGCTATTACACATTTTCTTCATAAATTATCTGCTGGCTCTAAGCCACATTCCGCCTCCACTTGATGCTCTGATCTCTAAATTGCCAGAGGGTTTGAAATACAGGAGGATTCAGCAAGCTGAATTCTGTTATCATCCCAGTAGCTGAAGTCTGGCACGGCAGCATGACATTTGATTGGTAGATTGCCACCTAATAAATTAATGTAATAGATAATAGGATTTAATTGCTTCATTCTCTCCTTTCTGTAGCATCAGCTAACCTGATGAGTAGCTTGCATTTTTGCTGACACGGTCAGCAGTTCTGTTGGCCTTTATAGTAGTAATATCACTTTTTGGCCAAGTCTGGAGAAAGTCTTTAAGGATTCACCTAACTTTTGTATTCCTGGCTCAGCTACCTATGCAGACCTTGTGCAGGCTCCATTCTCTAGACATCCATTCCTTATGTGGGAAAATTGCTCCTAATTAATCATCAATAGGAGAAGAAGAGGAAGCAACTATTTTTGGATGACCATAATTTGGGAGCCCAGTAGCACTCTGGCTCTTCCAAATCCCTGGGAAAAAAAATGTGCTGGGATCAAAAGGCATCTCTTTTTACAAAATTTATAACAGATTCTGCTGAAACTCCCTATTTTGATACTACTGTGTAGACACTTCTTATTTCACACTGTAAAAGGAATTATATTTTTGAGACTGGGCTTTGTAACTTAGGAAGCATGCTATTTTCTCTTTTTTCCCCACCCTGTCCTCTTGAGTCACACCAACACTGACACATCTATATTTTGATTACTCCATCAGTAACATTAGAAAGAAGTTGCACATACTCTATGTAATCCTTCCTCACTGCTGGTGGGAAGCAATAGCTATGCAGTTGAGGCATAGCGGGCATTGTAACTGCATCAGACACTGATCATAGCAATGTGCCAAAAAAATTTGGGAGTGAAATAATGTAATAATAAAAAGGGATACAGGTGAGTAGAGGAAGATCTCTGAAAAACGAAAAGGAAGTCAGGTGTGTGCTGATGCACATTCCCCATTAAGGAATGTGCCTTAATTAAGGGCATTCTTTCAGTCCATTAAGGGCAAAGGTAATTTATTCCAGCTTGATAGGACAAAGATTTTTGGTAGCAATCCTATGGTTATCATATTGGTTATATCTACTATATCATGAAGGATTTATATTTCTTAGATCTCAGAGGTTGGTTTTTTGGGGGTTTATTTGGAGGTTTGTTTTTTTTGTTGTTGTTGTTTTTTGTTTGTTGTTTTTTTTAATGTGGGTTTGTAGCAAAATCTCAAAGGAAAAATGATGAAATGAAATATGCAATCTGATCTAATATCTAAAGTAGATAATGTGAATTTCCAAAATAAGGAGAAAACCCTGGGCACTAATTTTGGAATTACTGAGCCAGAAAGTTTACTCCAGATTTGGTGGCTGGAAAAATCACCAGTGTCCAGAGACTTGTTGAAGAAATATTCCTTCTGTAAGTTCTGTTTGCTTACCCACTCAGTAAAAGTCAGGAACCTAGATAAGGAAAAATCTGTACACATATTTTTGAAAAGGGGCTCCTGTTTTCGGTTATGTTCAAAAGCAACTACAAGATAACCTCTCACTTCTGCTGCCTACTTGGGAATGTTCACATTTGACATTGTGCTAATAGCTGTCAAGTATGGTACATGGACACCAGGCACCAGGAATTTTCTGGTCTTAGCATGGAAAGAATTTTTTTAGAAAAGAGCATTTTTGTCCCTCCTTGACATATTTTAGACCCAACTCAGCACTGTTGCTCCAGCTACACTCCTTTTCTGCCCTGTTCTTCATAAATGGAAGACACAAATCTTAATTTTTGGTGGTTTTGCTAGCTATTCAGCTGGTAAAGGTACCACATGCTCTCTTTCCATGGGGAACTGGGATTCATCTCAGATTAGTGAGCTTTTTTCAGAATGAAATCTGAAATGAAGCCAATTTCTAGTTAGACCTTAAGCTAATTCCTTCAAGATGTGGGTGTAAATTATGTTCTGTTAATCTGGAAAATCTTTCATTTTAGCCCCATGTTACAGGCAGCAAATCTTTGTTTCAGCAACGTCACGAGATATAAATGCAATCTCCTGATTTGCTCCAGATAAGAGATATAAATTTTTCTGCTTTCTTCTTCAGAGTTCTTGTGCTTACAGGTTTTAGGGGTTGTTTTGTTTTTTGCCTTTGTAAAAATTCTTTTTATGACTTTTTAATTCTTTACTGCTACTGTTCAAAATATTGCAAGGAGTTGTAGATACATCTCTTCTATTAAAATGATTTTGCATTGTTTACATGAAAAGCTAAACTTTCGCAAGTACTGTATCAGTAGTGTGTTATCCAAGGTAGTGCTGACCTTAATACAGAGATTGAATATTGGGACCTGGACCCTGAGCCCTAGATTATTTTTTCATATATCTATATTTATCATAATTATATCTGTTGACTGGTTATCATTCCCATAACTGGCTAAAGAATTATACCAATAGCTTTAAGTAGTTACTATCAACAAGCAGCCTTCAAGGCAGGATTTGTTAAAACTGCTTAAGATGATGAGAAAATAATTTTCACCTCCCTGTGCTTCAGTTATCTCCTCTGAAAACATTGGATATAAAAAGACATCTTTTGAAATTCACTGCAGTGCTATGTAAGATTTAGTCAACAGATTTTCTAATTTTGGAAGACTGAAAAGTATATAATGGAGAGGTATAAACAAAACAATTCAGATATTAGTATTCATTTATATATATTTTTTAAACTTGCATTACACCTATATTAGCTACACATTTTTGTGTTCTTGCATGAACTGTACAAATACTGGTATTAAAAGTCTACAGGAACAAATGAGTACTGAAAAACTTCAAAATAGTACAGAATTATGCAGGAGATCTGTATAAAATTCATGTATGTGTGTATATATATGTGTGCATATAGATGTATATATATATGAACATCTCTTTGAATTAGTAGTGAAGTTCTACATATCACAGCTGGAGCTGTTTTGTGATGAAGCAATATAATAAAAAAACCCCAACTTTATAAGTAGGGCTAGAAATGGTAAGAGAGAAACACTCCAGCAGTGTACGGAAACACGAGTGCACTAACAGGCTCGTAGCCTCTTCCCTGCTTTGTTGGGCTTTAATGGATTGGATATGGTGAAACTGTGCAACCTGGGTTGGGTAACCATGGAAAAACATCTTGGAGAAATCTGTGAGAAGTATCATCGGGGGTTTTCCTCATTACCCATTTCAAGAATAACATTTTAACCTCTCCTTCTCTTGCAGAACTGTCCACTCTTGCTGCCCTTGACACTTCATGAAAAAAACAAATCAAGTATTGTAACTTCATTTTCTGCTCTAGGATGTGTAGCAATGGTTTAATGAATAGATTCCAAAGAGAGGCTTATGGTCTCTATCTCTGGCTGTGATCTAGTAAAGACATTTTTAAACTGTATACAGATGTTCAGATATTTTCATACTGGATTTATACATCCAGCCAATCTATTTCCATTACAATGTATCAAAAATGTCTCCATGGATATAATCTCTACATAAACAGGTTTCCAAGGATTTCTGCTAATCTGAGGTGTTGAAAAATCCTCAAGTGACAAATTTAGGTTTCTGAGTAGCATGAAAAATGTGTTCAGAATTTCTTTCCCTAATCAAAGATTGCATACTGGGACTTCAATTGCAGATAGAATTTATTTTTTTAAAGAACCTAATTTATTTTGTTAAATCTGTTTTAAAGAACCTAATTTATTTTGTTAAATCTGTTTTTTAATAGATGTTTTCACTGTGCATAAAAGCAAAAGCAGTATTGAAACTATTACAGCTGGACTTCTAAAGTGCTTTGGCATGGAAAGTAAAGTGGCTAGTTGTTTACTGCTACATTTAAAATTGGCCAAATTATTTAGGTCAAAAATATTTCCAAATATCAAGGAGCTCTTTCGCTTCTCAGCTGTCTGCCTGAGCCTTCTTCTACTAGGCTGTTTTTAAGCTAGCAAATATGAGAGCCTGAAAGATAAGGGAAAAAACCCCAAACACAAAAATATAAAGACTATTTTAAGATATGGGAAAATATATTTGAAGTCATTATGAACAAAATGTGATGTTCTTCCTTAACTGTAAGTTTTCCAAATTACAAAAGAATAACAGCGAGAATAGAGAAATATAAAATAATGCATGGGCTTAAATGTCCACCCGTTGCAAAGTTTCAGACATTAATATATGTGGCTTATGTTATATAATTGAGGAAAGCAGCAGCTATGTGTTGGGGGAAAAAATCCTATTCACAACTGAACCTCTCATATCTCATAAATTTGAATTTGAATTCTTTTCAGTGTAAAGGATGCTGAAGTTTAAGTCTGTTGAAGATAGAAATGTTGTGTTTAAGGTAAAGAAGAAGACAAGAAATTTGCAAAAGGAAAACAGTTGTAACTGCAGAATATGAATTTACTCACTTGAAAGTTCAGTACTTTGGTTTCATGGGTAATAGTTTTAAATAGGAACATATTCACAGACTAGAAAAATCATAAAGAGAAGATAAATCCTTTATTAACTTCTTTTCTAATAAAGTAGGACAGTTTGAAGGTCTTTTCTTACTGAAATATCATTGTAAAACTTAAATAGAGTTTGCCTCTAGTCCAGACTCCTGATCAGAGCTGGGGCAGCTCTCAGGTCAGACTCCTTTGTCCAGGGCTTTACTTGGCTGGGACTTGAAAACCTCCAAGGAGCCAACTTCTCTGGGTAACTTCTTCCACTGCCTGGCTCTCCCTGTGGGGAAAAGGGATGCCTTATATCTGGACTGAATCCTCTGTGCTTTTGTTTCTTCTCTCATAGCTTAAACTCCTGCAAAGAGCCTCAATGACCTTGCTGTAAGTGTGGGACGACACTGGTGAGGCTCCCTGAAGCCATCCCTTCCTCCAGGCAGAACAAGTCCTAGTTTCTCAGCCTCTCCCAGAATGGTGAGTGTTCCAGCCCCAACCATGGGTGGATTGACTTTGGCTGGATGCCAGATGCCCACCCCTGCTACTCTCTTGCTCCCTTTCCTTAACAGGAAATATGATTAAAAACTACAGATTGAGATATAGACATGAAGATCATTTACCAATTACCATCACAGACAAAACAAATTTGCCTTGAAAATTAATTTATCACTAATTAATTAGTTTTGAACCATAAGAAACAAAGACAAAATTGAAAACCCACCTTCCCCTCAGTCCAATTTCACCCAGACAGTTTCACTGCTCTCCCCCCTCCTCTGCCTTGTCAGCCCTTAACAACATAGGGATGGTGGGGACTGGGGGATTATGGTCAACCCATAACTGTATCTCCTTACATTTGCTCCCTGCTTCAGCAAGGGCTCTCTCCATGGGCTGCAGTTCTTCAGGATGATCCTGTTCCAATTTGGACTCCCATATGAGCTGCAGGAAAATTACTCCTCCACCTTAGTCTCCATGGGCTGTAGGGGCTGTCCCCAGTACCTGAGTATCTCTTTCACCTTCTTTGAAACTTGCACTCGTGGGATTATTTCTCACTTTTTTTCCCCCTGCATTCCTCACTGCCTGTGCAGTTTTCACTCTTCCTTAAATAGATTTCCCAGAGCTGCCAACAGTTTGGCTGGTGGATGCAGTGTGCTCTATCTGGTGTCAGCTGGAACCAGCTGTATCCAGCACATGGTGGCCACTGGCATCTCCTCACCAGGGTTACCCTGCAGTGCCCTCATTGCCAGCATCTAGATGTGGGTGGACACAGGCACCATGTACATCAGCCTTCCACTATACATGTAAATATCTCATCCCTCACTACTTTCCAGTAATATCTTATTTTGCTTTTCTCTGATTTTTTTTACACATTTTTATTTTTGTGTGGTAATGATCAAACTGAATGAATATGCTGAAAACCAGGCAAAGGAACATTTTGGGTAGTAAGTGGGACTTTGGCCAGCCTCTCTAGACCCAGGTGGCTCACATGCCTGCACCACAGGACATGGTGGCCAACAGGCTGTGGAGCCCTCAGCTGGGTTGGCAGCTGAAGAATACTTGAAATACAAGGAACTATTTTGTCCCCACTGATGAATACAAAATAACTAGAATCTCAACTATCATGTCTGATGTAGTAGATATGTGACAGCCTGTTCAATTAGTCTTGTGTCAGATCTAGAAGTCATACTTCATCTCCATAGCTTGAGCTCCAATTTGATCAAATATTGATACTAATAAAACAACCTACAGTATGCCAGCAAATTGTTCACTTGAATGTGAAACATGCAGGAAGAAATTATCTTAAGCCTTGATTAAACACCCTGTTCATGTTTACAGGTGTTAACCAGGACTGCATGCAAACAATTCTTCTGATATCAAGAGCAATCCTATAGCATTTTGACAGTGTTTATTTACCCAGTAAAACAACATCATTTTGACTTCAGTGGAAGTTTTTCTGGGGTGAAGATTAAGGAATGTGAAACTTCATACTATCATGGAAACAGACATACAGTGCCAATTTCTGAGTCTAATGACACAGCATGGAAGGTCTCAATAATCTTGAATGTATTAATAAACTGCTTTTTAAAAGGCCATTTTCTCACAGAGACCAAAAAGATCATTCTGAGCTATTTTACTGAGATCGAGCTATTTAAAACCACAAGACAAAAATCTATCACCTTCTTTTATTTTATAAAACTGGCAAAAATGCAACATTTCAGCTATGAGCTTATTTTTTCCACCTCGTCATTCTACTTCACAGTGCTGACAATCAAGATGTTTATAGTGCTATTATTACCAAACCTGCATATGTAGAGTGACTTGGGAGTGGTTTTGATCCAAATTCTGCAGAAATAAGTGTGCTGAGGACTGAAAATGAAACTGGAGATAAAATGTAACCTTTATTGCCCTTAGAACGCTATATTAAAGCATGTAATCTATCCTACAACAGTAGGAACATTTGGTTTAAGAATAAATTTCTTTTTAAAAGTAGTTTAAAGATCAGTCATATTATTCAGCTTGATAATGTTCATTTACAAACAAGGACATCATAATTATTTTCACCTCAGAAATTGCCAGGTGAAAATATATGGCTTATGTTATAGTGGTGAGTAGATATAAAAACATTTATTTCTCTCTTCAAGGGGTCAAAGCATTCCACTCCTTTCTGAACAAAGAGCCACCGATAGCTACAATTAAAACAGCTGCAGGTGACTAACTGTAGGTAACCACCAACCTTTTGGTAATATTAATGAGGACAGCTGGAATGATAAACATGTCTTAATCATATAACTAATTATTGTTACTATTGTTGTTGCTACCTATAATTTGAACCTCTGTGTTGAGCTTTACCCTGTCCTAGACATGGGGAAACAAATAAAGACAAATTCTTTTCCCTTGGGAGTTAATGATCCAAAAATAACACAATGACATAAAATGTTTCTGCCAGGTGCAGGTGCCTGCATTGGTGGGTGGTGGCAAAGAATTATTCTGTGCTCATTCTAAAATGGATCAATAGATAATAGATATATTTCACTCCACCAGATTGATGAGCACATTTCATGAGCTTTAAAATCACTTGTGGATACTGCTAATATTAAAAGCAGAAAATCAACTTGGTTTAAAAAATCTATAATGGTCTTTTCTGAAATGTTATTTTGGAAGAGTTTTACAATGAAAAAAATCAGAAATTTAAAGGACACTGTTATGACTTTTATATTGAGAACATAAAAAATTAATTCTTTGTCTTTTGCTTTTGACTTTGCATGATACACTATTAAAGGATACAAGATTTTTCCTGTGAGATTTTACTTTCCTTTAACATCCTCTTTGCTTTTCTGTTTATTTATTCCCTCAGATTTTACAGATTCACATAGAGCTTTTCCGTGAAGTTCTTTTGCAGAAGTTTGTTCTGAAGAGGCAGAGGTATAACCATAGGAGAAATCAAGCAATACAGAGAGAAGGGAAATGTTTTCATAAGAAAACTTGAAATTTCACAAAATAAGAATTTTTATATTTAACTTGGCTGTGGTTTTATTTCTATTTTCTTTACCTTTCTCATTCTACCTAAAACAAAACCTCAGCTAGATGTAAAAAATTAAATACAAATAGCACTTATTATAGGTCAGAGAGGACTCTAGATGTGTGCACATTTAAATACTGATTTTACATGATGTAAGATGTCTTGAATTATTTTCAATTATTTTTCAACAACTGCTTGCCAGTCACGCAGAAATTTTGGTGTAATTTCTCTCTTAATAGTAATAAAGAAGGAAAAAAACTTCCAATCATAATATAACCCTCCTTTTTTTAACAAATAAGCATATCCTATGAGAATTATTCTCTTTGCTTTTATCCCTTATCAAACACAATTATATAATTACACTGTGCAGCAAAAAAATAAAAACTCCTCCAGTTTCATGTGGTATGATTTTATATCCATCTCTTTCCAGTGAAAGACAAAAAAGATTGGTCTTTATTTTTGTTAGTAATATCCAAGTAACCAAATAGAGGGATTATGATGGTGCTGAGGGAATTACTAGATTTTAGAACCCATTTTTCCTTCTTTGTCCTTCATACTGCTGTCAGAATAAATCAACAAGACTTTAATATTCAAAAAGCAGGGTAAGAGTCAAAAATTAACATCTTCTTTCAGTTCAATTATTTGTCCATTTACTATAAAGAATGAAAGAGTCCTTGAACAAATGGTTTTTTCTTTTGAGTAAGTTTTCTATGGAATGAAAGTGGAGTTCTTCATGATGCATTATAGCACAGCAATGTCTTAGAAGCAAGGCAGTATTAGTTTGTAATCGACAGAGTATGGAATATTTAATTGTGCAGCAAAAGACTGCATTCCTAGTGGTCCTTTCTCTTATTATTGTCCCCTTGGCACAAATGTTTAAAGGTTGTTGAGATGAAGTTTGTACAGATCACATGGTGAATTAGGCAGTCATGTAAACAGGGTTTGTGTTGATTTTGTGAGCAACTGTGAAATAAAATGCAGTATCCACTAGCATGAGTATACTGCTATGCATTTCAGTGATGCAAGACCCAAAATTACATGATGGGGAGATTTTCAGAACATGAAATTTTATATAAAGGTGCATTAGCAGATCAGAAGGGAGTCAAAGAAGCCCTAGAATGACCCACAAACATAAAGAAGAACACATCATTGTTACCTGCCTTTCTGCCTTTATTGATGAAATTAGTTCAGACAGTGCTTGACTTTGCTTATAAAAGCCTTTATCCTGAGCTTACAGCACCCTTTACAAAAAGTGAGAAATACAGTAAAATCAGACTGAAATGCAATAATGTCTTTACACAACCAAGCCAAAAAAAGTAATCAGCTGTAAAGAAACCAAATCCAAGAACTATCTCTTTCCTCCACAGACACAAGCTCTAAGCATATTTTTATCATTCACAATGTGTGAGTATTTCAGCATCTCCTGCAGACCAGGAAATATTAGGAAGCAATTTGCTCATATTGGAAGTGAATGCAAATCATTCTGCTCGAGTAAAATGACTTTGTAGAGGTGGGGTGGGACAGGATTTGCCTTTATCTAGGAAAAGAAGCAAGATGTGGATCCTTAATTGTGGGCTGCTTTGCTTCTGACTGCTCGAGTTTGCTGCTCAGAAGGGGTGGCACTGCATCCCACACTGCCTCTCCTGCAATCTGTTCATGCAAGGACCGTCCATCTGCTGGGTTTAAACAGACCCCCGGTTGCTTCTGTGTTTGTTCACAGATGTAGGTAGGAGGTTTGACTGTGGTTTCTAAAACTCGAGTCCAAGATTATGAGACACATTTGCAAACATGCTTGCATATAGCAGAGTCTTATCTCATTGCTGGGAAATGCTCTATTGTTTCCACTTGCAAATCAGTTCCATTTAAATTGAAACGTGGTAGTGATACTTGTGCATATAAAATTAAATTTGCACAATATCACTTCTATTTAGTCAAGAACTGTAAAATGTACAATGACAGGAAATATTGAAGACAGGGCCCATGAAATTATTATACATGAAATAGAAATTATTTGACATGAGAAAAATTTGCAAGGGGAATGTTTCCAAGAGAATTAGTTCTCAGACTATGGAAAATGTAGCACTTGAAAATAACTTTATAATTTCAATTGATTCTCAAGGGTCCTCTACAAGTAAATAAATTGCTGTATTTTTAACAGTGGAATGAATTGGCCACTTTATAGGAAAATTACAGTTTACTGCAAAAGTTTCATTGCATCAGAAAGAGCTTTCTAATCCTTTCAGTCTTTCCTTGGGAATGTCTCCTTCTCCTGAAAGCAAGTTCTTGGTATTGGAAAGTTAGTGTGACATAGGACAAGGGTACAGAAAGGGTACATAACAAAATGCACTGACGTTTCTTTTGACAAGAAGAAAACACTATCCTGTTTTGACAAGAACAATCTTTGTAGGAAGATGTTACTATAGGTTTGGGTTCACTTGCAAGAGGAATTTTATAGGAGGACAAGGCTAATGCTCTTACTGACTCTGGGTTTTATGGTTCATTATTTGATACCTTCTATGCACATAATTTGGTTTGCAAAAAAACTTGATCAGTGAATCACAGGTGATGTATGGACACACAGATGATTTCACTTTCATCCTAAACATATGTTTCTAGAAATCCCAAAAGGAAAAAATCCTCATTATAGAATGAAAGAGCAGATTCTCAGTTCTCCATGTATTTTCTCAACATATCCAGAGTGATTCAGCTGCTGAGCTGCAGAACAAGTCCAACCTGCCCAACATCCCTAGAACAGTTAAGTTCGCAGATTCTGTTTTGCAGGATGATCGAAAAACAACTGAGAAATAATTCTGTCAACTACCTAGGCAAGTTAGACCAATTTGTCAGTCTATTTCATTCACCAGTGGATAAATGTTAGATTTTGTTATTAGTTTTATAGGTATGTTGATTCTACTTTACATCTTCAATTTTTTACTGATGTCATTTTCTTGATGTGAATGAAATTAAACCAGGATTTAGGTACCAAATTTGCTAGGTACTGAGTGTACTTGAGAAGTGAGTAATTTCAGACCTTACCAATATAGTAGGATTTGGCCCATAGGCAGATGGAAGGAACAGTAGAGTAAAAGCAAGATTTCTTTATAGCTAAATGTTGCTGCCCATCAATAAATATCTCTGGGAAAATCCTGGAAGCTGGTAACTGATATTTTATAGAATTAGATAGTGGTTTGTGTTCAAAAGGACTTTTAGAGTTCATATAGTCCAAACCGCTTGCAAAGAGCATGGGCATGAACTACAAGTGGTTGCTCAGAGCCCCATCCAACATGATGATGTTGAATATTTCCAGGGATGGAGCACCTACCACCTCTCTGGAAAACCTGTTCCAGTGTCTCACCACCTCTTCATAAAACAACTCAGCTTAATATCAAGTCTAAACCACAATTTTTCAGTTCAAAACCATTACCCCTTGTCCTATCACAATAGGATCTACTAAAAAATCTGTCCCCATCTTTTTTGTGGGCCTTCTTCAGGTACTGGAAGGCTGCAATAAGGTCTCCCTGGAACCTTCTCTTCTCCAACAGTAACAACCCCAACTCTCCCAGTCTTTCCTTGTAGGAGAGGTATCCCAAACTTCAGATCGTTTTTGAGACCTTCCTCTAGACTCGCTCCATTAGATCCATGTCCTTCCTGTGCTGGGGATCCCAGAGCTGGGTGCAGCACTCCAGGTGGGGTCTCGCAACAGCAGAGCAGAAGGGAAGGATCACCTCCCTCGACCTGCTGGCCAAGCTGCTTTGGATGCAGCCTAGGATATGGTTTGCTTTCTGGGCTCTGAGTGCA
The DNA here is from genome assembly GCF_014805655.1 of Passer montanus. Lineage (NCBI taxonomy): Eukaryota > Metazoa > Chordata > Aves > Passeriformes > Passeridae > Passer > Passer montanus. The sequence goes on from NW_024374368.1 coordinate 2,239,257, forward strand.
CATGGCTGGCTCATGACCATCTCTTCAATCCAACAGAAGCCACAAGCCTTTTCCAGCAGGACTGTTCTCCACCCCTTCATTCCCCATACAGTATTTATATCAGGGGCTGCCCTTACCCCGGTGCAGCACCTTGCATTTTGGTCCTATTGAACCTCATGATATTTACAAGTACAAAACACAAGTGTATTGTCCTTAACAAACTAATAGAAGCTGATTTCAAATACATTTGTGACTTAGATTGCTCTTTGTTACCAAAGTAACGTTACTAATACTTGCTTTGAGAGACCTAAATTTGCTTTTATGAGAAAAACTGACGCAATCAGTACAGAGCAGCTACAGAAATAAAAGTTGCATGCTTCAGACAATAAAATCCTTCAATAAAACCAACATACCTGAGTTATATTCAGCAGGATTATGTGTTTATATTCAGTATTCATATTATCTTCATAGACCTGTTTGCAAGTGTACAACTAATCTGTACTGGTTAAGGCAAAAAATGAGTATGTTTGAAGCATTTTTGACCCTGAACATCCCTTGAGGTACCGACTGTGCATGAGCACTGGGCAGTTTCCATCCCCTGAAAAAAGATCCTCTGCAAAAACGCTGATGAATATTCTCCTAACTTCCATCTAGCTATCACATAACATAGAATATTTTGTATTTTTTAAAGTATAAAAAAAAGAATTGGTGGAAGGGGGTATAAATTTAATATTTTTATTATTTTAATGATTTAATATTTAGTTGTTAACCAGCTTGAAGAACAGTTAGCATTTTTCAGGAAGCATTGAATGTGAATTGGATGGCTCTGTATTACAGGGGAAGAAAATACCACACAAAAAAATCCTATTTAAGATGCAGCTAGGATGCTCACTCTAGAGGAGAACAGCTGTGTAGAACTGTTATTATGCAGTAAATTCCCAGCCTGGCACTCTAACTTTGCTGTGTAGATAACCCCCAAAACCATTCAGGCAGGTCAGGGAAGTGCCTGCTTTTTTGGCCATTACCATGAGTTACAGCTGTTTACAATTGCTGCAGTCTAAATGGAGAAAGCAAACATTAACAACATAAAAGAATGATCCCACTATGAAATGTGTCTCTGCAAAATTTATATTTGAAGTTCAATGTCTGTCATGTATTCTAAGTTCCTAGTTCAAACATGTTTAGCTTAAAATTAAAAAGCTTTTTCCATCTGCTAGCCCTGCATATTCAATTTTAAATTTGTAAAGTGAGGCTGTTTCTTCTTGGTTCCAGCACCATTTATGGTGAAGATTGAACAGAATAAATTCTCCTTATATTTCTGTTCATGACATGTGAATCAGAATTCTACCTCTGTAGGTATGCATGAGTAAAAAAGAAAAATAATATGTCATTGTTTCAGGAAAGAGACATGGCTTTTGTCTCTCACAAAAGGTAATTACATGTCAATAATAGTAATTTTTAAGGATAGAGCTTCTGAGATTCTTAGCTAGTGGCAAGTTATTCTGACAAATAATATTTTAATTCATCTCTGTCAATATCAACCTCTGGATCTGGCTATGAGCTTCTGTTTCACTTGAGTATAATGAGAGAAGTTTCCCAAAAATTAAACGATCCAACTTTTCAGTTTCAAATTCAGACAATTAATATTGATGCTTAGTGTTGCAACTTGTGTTACACAAGATGTAGGACAATTTATAGCTGGTTTTGAAAATCAGAGAAATTAGAGTTATTATTTTTTCTTCTTTAAGGAAAAATCTTTTTTCCTCATAATAGGGAAGGGGATTAAAGTTTTGAATAAAATATCCTTATTTTTTATCATAAGCTCTCTTAAATGCTTGAAAAACAATGGTCATCTTGCCACAAGGAAGATCTGGAGAAGATGACTGAAGAGCCATAGAAAAAGAAACGTCAACTTACTGATATCATCCTATTGTATTCTTATTTTTGTTTTGGTTTCAGAGCAACAGAAAAGACCAATTATTCTTAGGGTTTCATATTTCTCCCATCTAGTTGACAACAACAGAAGAGTCTGAAGAAGTGACTAGGAAAATAAATGCTGGAAAAAAAAAAAAAAACAAGTCAAAATTGTCAGAAAGTACTTTCAGGTACATCACAGGCTTCAAGACGACATATTTTCGATTTCATGACCAAAGAGTGAAAGTCATGCTATAGTGGAGTAATAAGTAAGTAAGTAAAAGCAGCATTTACAGTGGTGAAACCAGCATTATGTTTTAGCTGAGCAATATGTGCTGACATAGCCATCACCTTTCTCCTGTGCATAGCCAGGAATGAGTGCTGATAACTTGGGAGACAGACTGCGTGAGCAGATTGAGAAAGAAAGGCAGTGCTAAAATGTGCTGCTGACTCGTATTAGGTATAAAAGACAAAGCCCTGTGCTGAGTGACAGCCAGGGAAAGTATCACTATCAGACCAGATAAATTGCCAGATTATCTGTGGATTTTCTGTATAGACTTGCATGTCTGCTTGCCAAGACTATTTTACACTTGACAGAGAAGTAGAAAGAACAGAAAACTCTTTGTCTGCAGATAAAAGGTGTAAAAGGAGAGAACTTTTTTTTTGTTTTGTTTTGAAACAAGACAGCTAATTGTCCTTTTGTTGTCCTGACTAGAAAAGTGCAACAGGACATTCAATATGGATATTATTTGAAACCAAGGAACAATTCAAAACTCATTGTCTCTTGCTGTACAGCTTTTCGGGTTTTGGGTTTTTTTGCAATTATTTTAAGTGATGAATCATTTAGCTAAGAAGCTTGAAATATTAAATTTAATTATTTTTTCCAGAATTGCCTGGAAAAGAATTTAAAACTTTTGGGACTATGAAATGAAACCAGAACTCTGAGGAAGTTAGATTCCTGTGTCCTAAAAACCAGAAAATATATGGGCTGTATGGATGCAGCTTGGTTAATTATGACAATCTCTGTTTGAATCTGAGAATCAAATACTTTTAAAGTGCTACAATCTACAGCCCAGAGACTCTTTGCTGACATAACTTTTTGTTTAACTTAAAATACATTATATTTGATAAAGACATAAATTTCTCACAGACGTTTTAGGAAAGACAGTGCATAGCATTGTCATAATTAAGGATGATGTGATTCAATATGAATTATTAAGTCACAAATGCTAGTCATTGCTAATATAAAGGCTGCATTGTTTGCAACTCAGAACAGTTCGAAACTCGAACTTTGGTGGCTGGAGATGTTTCTTGTCTCTTGACCTATAGCTTGTTAGTTGTTGTCTGAAACAGACTATTATCATCTAATAGACATTCAGAATTTGGGAATGGTACAGGATGTGATATGAACTTTGACATTTTCCAACTGCTTTACTGGAAGTTTGTTGGGAAATGTTGCTGATAATATTGCTGAGTTAAATTTTCCCACTCTCCCCAGAAATGTATTTGTATGAGACTGCATCTAGGGAGAGTGGAAAAAGAAGTATGAAAGATATTCACATTTCTGTGACAACATTTTAATATTTTTATCCTTTTTATGTTTGAGTTATTTCACAGGATAAGGGACAGATTATCGGTTCCTCATTTTCGTGTTTCTTTTGTTACTATTAAGCAGATCTGCAATGGCTTCAGGCAAGAGTTCTGTTGCTGAAATTATTGTTACATTCAGTTTAAAAATATTTTTTTTTTATAAGTGGTTACTTATCTGGGGATAAGTATAAATCATACATTATATTATACATGACAATAAATATTATTTGTAATATATTTCTCTGGTGTGATAAAGAATATCAAGCAAAAAATAGAAATTCTTAGATATTAAATAAGTCCATAGAATTGGTGAATAAATGCTGAAACTCATATTCTATGGTAATTGGGTGTGCTTAGCATTTGAAATGTGGTAGTAGAATATACTGGTACTGTTTAGTAAACAGTTGTTCTCAAGGTCTCAAGGAAAAATAGGTATAAAAGACAAAGCCCTGTGCTGAGTGACAGCCAGGGAAAGTATCACTATCAGACCAGATAAATTGCCAGATTATCTGTGGATTTTCTGTATAGACTTGCATGTCTGCTTGCCAAGACTATTTTACACTTGACAGAGAAGTAGAAAGAACAGAAAACTCTTTGTCTGCAGATAAAAGGTGTAAAAGGAGAGAACTTTTTTTTTGTTTTGTTTTGAAACAAGACAGCTAATTGTCCTTTTGTTGTCCTGACTAGAAAAGTGCAACAGGACATTCAATATGGATATTATTTGAAACCAAGGAACAATTCAAAACTCATTGTCTCTTGCTGTACAGCTTTTTGGGTTTTGGGTTTTTTTGCAATTATTTTAAGTGATGAATCATTTAGCTAAGAAGCTTGAAATATTAAATTTAATTATTTTTTCCAGAATTGCCTGGAAAAGAATTTAAAACTTTTGGGACTATGAAATGAAACCAGAACTCTGAGGAAGTTAGATTCCTGTGTCCTAAAAACCAGAAAATATATGGGCTGTATGGATGCAGCTTGGTTAATTATGACAATCTCTGTTTGAATCTGAGAATCAAATACTTTTAAAGTGCTACAATCTACAGCCCAGAGACTCTTTGCTGACATAACTTTTTGTTTAACTTAAAATACATTATATTTGATAAAGACATAAATTTCTCACAGACGTTTTAGGAAAGACAGTGCATAGCATTGTCATAATTAAGGATGATGTGATTCAATATGAATTATTAAGTCACAAATGCTAGTCATTGCTAATATAAAGGCTGCATTGTTTGCAACTCAGAACAGTTCGAAACTCGAACTTTGGTGGCTGGAGATGTTTCTTGTCTCTTGACCTATAGCTTGTTAGTTGTTGTCTGAAACAGACTATTATCATCTAATAGACATTCAGAATTTGGGAATGGTACAGGACGTGATATGAACTTTGACATTTTCCAACTGCTTTACTGGAAGTTTGTTGGGAAATGTTGCTGATAATATTGCTGAGTTAAATTTTCCCACTCTCCCCAGAAATGTATTTGTATGAGACTGCATCTAGGGAGAGATAGTATGAAAGATATTCACATTTCTGTGACAACTTTTTAATATTTTTATCCTTTTTATGTTTGAGTTATTTCACAGGATAAGGGACAGATTATCGGTTCCTCATTTTCGTGTTTCTTTTGTTACTATTAAGCAGATCTGCAATGGCTTCAGGCAAGAGTTCTGTTGCTGAAATTATTGCTACGTTCAGTTTAAAAATATTATTTTTTTATAAGTGGTTACTTATCTGGGGATAAGTATAAATCATACATTATATTATACATGACAATAAATATTATTTGTAATATATTTCTCTGGTGTGATAAAGAATATCAAGCAAAAAATAGAAATTCTTAGATATTAAATAAGTCCATAGAATTGGTGAATAAATGCTGAAAGTCATATTCTATGGTAATTGGGTGTGCTCAGCATTTGAAATGTGGTAGTAGAATATACTGGTACTGTTTAGTAAACAGTTGTTCTCAAGGTCTCAAGGAAAAAGTAAAATACTTCTATATAAATTGCATATTTTAAAATTACTTTAAATTCAAAATTTTAAAGTAGAAATTTTAAAAAGAGCAGAGTGTAGAGATTTTTTTTTGTAACTGAGTTAAAACCAGTTAATTGTGCATGAAAGAAACAGTTGATCTAGTGGTTCTTTAATTTTAAATTTTTTAGTAAATCTTGTTCTCCAATGTCTTTGTTTACTAAAATTTCTCCTTAAAACAATACAGGTAAGAAATTAAGAGATAAGATAAAGATAAGAAATCTGAATTTGCCCTTTTAACTGCGATGAGTTCTTAAATTATATAGAGGTTAAATATAGACTAGGAGGTCCTAATAAGGACAAGGAGGAGGAGTTACATTTAGCCTGCTGACACCTCATTCTCTTAAAGTTCAAGTTAATTGTGCATGAAAGAAACAGTTGATCTAGTGGTTCTTTAATTTTAAATTTTTTAGTAAATCTTGTTCTCCAATGTCTTTGTTTACTAAAATTTCTCCTTAAAACAAAACAGGTAAGAAATTAAGAGATAAGATGTCCATAGATAAAGATAAGAAATCTGAATTTGCCCTTTTAACTGCGTGATGAGTGCTTAAATTATAGAGGTTAAATATAGACTAGGAAGTCCTAATAAGGACAAGGAGGAGGAGTTACATTTAGCCTGCTGACACCTCATTCTCTTAAACTTCATCTCTTCACTTCATTCTTACAACAAAGAGCCAGCAACAAATGCTGGAACGCAAGGCCCATTGCAGATCAGCTATTGTTAAATATTATTAAAATAACCCCATGAAAAAAAACTTCTGTTTTGATTCAGAGATTAAAAAAAATGCAGCACAGTTTATTTTACAGGCCTTGCTGACAGAAAAAGCCCACTTTTTATCAGCAAGACCTGTAAAATTCAGAGGATGTCTCAACACTGCTGAGTGAAAAAAACTGAAAGCAAATGTCACCACTTTTTCCCATGTTATTCTTCCTGCCACTGTTACTCTGTTATTACAAGAAAATGCTTTGTGAAGGTGGTAGAAATCTGGACTCAAAAAAAGACAAACAGAAGCATGGAAATTTTCAGAAGTCAGTTCCAAAAGCAGATTTGTAAATGCTCCTCAAAAGGAATTTTATGATTACAATCCACTTCATTGAAAAACTGGAGTAAAGATAGTTGGTTTAATATATTGCAAGTATATCAATATACAAAAATAACATTACAGACATACTTGTTTCAAATCCTGTTTCCCAAAAGATACCTTCTCATTGCATCCTGCTCTTCCCAGCAGCAGAGGTGATGGAGGAGGCAGAGTCCACCCACAGCCTCATCAAGGACATCTCACTGTGCTCACTAATTCAGCATGTGATGGGACCAAGGGGTTCACAGCAGCAGGTCATGCTGTGTGTGGCAAAAAGAAGGAAAATCAGGCCTGGGAATGCTTTAGAGGTGCCGACAAGCACTGACCATCACAGCAGAAGTGCAGTCACAATGTAGTGACCAGGCACACAGTAGTTTCATTCTTTTCATTGTTGTCAGTCAGAATCTTGGAGTAGAAACTTGGCAATCTTTCTTTCCTGTGTATAATGACAAGTGGAAAAGAAATGCACTGTGCTGGGCTGTTTCTGACCATTGAGTGAGGCAGCTCTGACTCACTCTGTTCTCACACCTCATGTGCAAACACCCATCATGTATTGGCCCAACACAGCCATAACCTTGTGCTCATGACAGCCCCACCTTTAACCCACTTCTACTACAGTCACTGCCTTGATATTGATAACGTGGACTATTAAAAACTTTATTATCAATTAGACACACTCTATAATCACATAGACCAGACTGTGCTGTTTCTCAGAGTGTGTAGCATGGCACTTTTTGTCTCTCAGAAGTCTTCTCACTACTCACTGGAATTTCAGGGATTGGTTATGTTTCGATTTTCAATTAGTATCTCCTGGGATAAAATATAACTTTATACATGTGTAAATGTGTCAAGTCATGTTCAACACAGCTGACAGATTTTATTTTCATACCATCTTTTAGTGCTTTGTAAACTTAGAATCAAATCATCATCTTAAGTAGTGAAAAACTGGCTTCTTAAATTTATTTAGTAGAAATATGTGTAAACTTCATATTTAAACTGTTTAGTAAAGAAGTGTGATTTTAGAATGCTGCATTACTATGATCACAGAAATATATCAATAGTTTATAAGAATTTTTGGGTCTCTATGCTGTCAGAATGCTCCATTACTATGATCACAATATATATATATATATAAATTATAAATAGTTTATAAGAATTTTTGGGTCTCTATGCTGTGCATGGATATAATATCTATGTATATGTGTCACATATAGATGCATATATGTGTGGTGTGTATAATTATATAAAATGTCATGCATATATATATATATAAATATATATATATTAAATGGTTATTTTTTCCCATTCTGAAATTGAGTCTTTAAGACTCAAATATCTTAATAGATTAGAATTCCAACAACATATTCATCAACAGAATTAAGATATATATATATATGTATATATATATATATAATGGTTATTTTTTCCCATTCTGAAATTGAGACTTTAAGACTCAAATACCTTAATAGATTGGAATTCCAACAACATATTCATTAACAGAATTAAGATTTGTTAGATTTTAAAAGATAATATTTTTCAGCCTTGAGAATTAAAATGGTCTGTTTATAATTTGGTTTTAAGCAGTGAAAGTCTGTTAAAACATCTGGTAAGTGTATAATTGAACTTTGCTCTCTAAGATCATTCCATCCATGAAGTACTTGAAAGGACTATATTATGTGACCTCGGGTCATAAAATAATTATGGTTGCAGTGTTTTAGCCTTGAATGTAAGATTTCACTTAGCAGTGTTGTTTAGGTTCTATTGCTGGGGAGTAAAAATAATTTGAAATTTAATGGGATTGAATTTGCTTCAGATGGGATTTTGTGCTTGTATCTTATAAATAAAATTTTATTTTATTTACAAATAAATGTTTATATTCCAAGCATTGTCCTCTTACAAGCCATGTTTATTTGGTTTAGGGCAAATAAATTTTTACAAGTAGCTCATCTGACCTGAGCTAGATATTCACAAAGTTGGACACTATTTTTTTTGGCACAGATTTTTGTTATGTGACTTGTAGAACAGTGATGGATGATGAATGATGGTCCTTTTATCTTCATAATCTTCCTCTGCAGTCCAGCTTTTCCACTGAATTCTTTCTCCATCCCTCTGAAAAATTTCTTTATCCTGGCTTTCTCTAAGCCTGTCATCTAGACACTTTGCCTAGTTTCTCAGATCCAGGTTGTTTTCATGTCTGGCAGACTTTTGTGCATAATTCATCTAACAGGTAATAACATCGATTTCTTCACTGAAAATTTTCCCCAAAAAAGTCTATTGACCTTGTATTTAAAAGACTGAAAGGTCTTTTCTATTCATTTTCCTCGATGCCTAAAGATTTTTTAGCTTTTTATAAATTTATCATGTTTTTGTAGCCCTGCAAATTTTTAATATATATTTGTGTAGCTTCTAGTATTTTCCTGCTCTCTCTCATAGTTTAGTAAACTCTTGCTAATGCATTCTTGAAATTCTGTTTATTCTTATTCTTAAGAAGAGAGTTCCTGAAAGGAATCCTGAAGGATATCTTATTTTCTCTGACAACTTAAGAGACATAACAAGAAAATAGGGCAAAAATCCCCTGGACGAGCTCCAAGGGCTGACTCAGGGGTGGGTAACTGGGATAAATTATTTCCTATTGGAGGTACTGGCTAGATATACTAATTAATTAACCTTATAAAAATCATAGAAAACCTGTATCACATGTGTGCAATGTCATATTTTGTGCACTGGAAACCTTTCATTAAAGCATTGATTTTATATCTTACCACTTTAACTCTGTTACAAGGTTTTTTGGGTTTTTTTCCTTTTGTTATTAGGCAACCCCCTTACAACATATTTTTTACTGATTTTCCTAGAATGCAGTGTAAAGATTTTTGCTGATCTATTCTCTATACACATGACCCCTCTTCTGAACCTCCTAAAGTTCCCAGTTCTTTCCTAAATCAGAAATTACTTGTCTTTGTTTTCAAGATTTATACAATTTCTCCCCCTTGAGCATTACTACTTCTTCCAGCTTGAGATCCTGAGAGGCTAACTCCTGTGTGTGTAACATCCTCTTTCACTCTTTCCTCTGATTTTCAAACCAAGCCTTTCTGGTTTCTCCTACAGTGCCCTTCATGCTTTAAAAGATCTCACACCGGTACCATGTAACCTTCCTCTCCTCCCTGAATTAAATTTACCATGGCTGAGAGTTTTGCAGAAACTGTTGATGACAAAGCTGCTTCAGAGCGCTCTGCCCTGCCGCTTGCCACGTTGAGTGCTATTGTTTAACGCATCTTTGTCTTCCCTTGGCAGCATCCTTGACTTTCTTCTCATGAACCAGAAGCAGACACTGTCTTTTTGTTTCGTGTGCACCCAGCAGAGATTTCTAATCTTTAACTGAAATTCTTGGGATATGTGATAGCAGAAAAAAATAAATGATATAAAAATAGTTTCTTGAGAGTGACAGGAATATTAACCCCTGACATATGAATAGCAAACAACAGTTTGCTGAGATCCATTATGAATCACACAGTTACTGAGTCTGCTTGTGCATTCTGCGATGCTTTATTCTTTTCAAATTTGCTCCTAAAGATAATTGGGCAGATGCTGGGGTTTGAGCTACAAATAAAAAGTGTCTTTTATGTGCCTGATTTTTCCAGTTCATTGTAAGAGCCTTACAATGGTCTATTTGTCAAATTTACATTTCACAAAGTAATCTGTTAAAAAAGGAACCTCACTAATTTATTTCCTGTAACAGCTTGTCAATTTATTTTTCTAAACATTCATGCATTCCTGCAGCTATAAAAGTGGGTGGTTAGAAGTGGCCATCTCAAATTATAAAGTATTATCATCTTTATGAAATGTTTGTATTTTATACAAATCAACCTAAAAACTATGCAATTTTCCTTTTAAACTGTACTACTGAGTAAACAAACTAAAGTGTTTCTTATGCCACTGCATTTTTTTCCTTGTTTGTCTACTTTTTTTTTTTGCTTATTAGAAGGGCTTTTTAATTTTTGTGAGGTCACATCCGTTGCAGGAATAGTTACAGCATATGCTACAAAAAAGCTGTCTGGTACCTGAACCTTGGGTTTCCTTCCCAGTTCTTTCCCAGAAATCTTAACACTTCTGATTATTTTTTTTTTAATTTCTTGCTCATGTTTTAATATGTACCTTATCGCATGCTCACTTTATCCTCATTCTGCACATCTAAAAGAGACCCTCGTGTGGTCTCCCTTACTCCTGTGCCATTACTAAAAGTGTGTTTTACCCAGAGATGGGTTGTACTTGCACTGTCTGGAAGTGAGACTGCATGAACTGCACCAAAATGAGAGCTACTGTACCTCCAAATTGCTTCAGTGGTCCTTCCATGCACTAACATGTAGTTAGTATTTTCCAAAATCTGTTGTTCTTCCAAGGTCCAAGAGGTTACAGTGATTTTATAGCTTTAACTGTGGCAGTCTGGAATAGCAAAACAAAACCAGAGTGAGATAATGGCAGGGGCAAGCTTTGTAGAGAGAAGCAAAATAACTTTTACTGTGGCTGTAGCTAGGAATATAAACAAGCTTTCAAGCATCATCTGAAGGAGAAGTACCAAATTACAAGCCAGTAATGAAAGGATGAATTCCAAAGTGCTTTGGCTTTATCAGTGGGTGTAGCACAGATTTTATATTCTAAATGAATCTTTACCCTTTGTTTCTGTCATTAGGGTGTCCCTGAGGCCTGCTTGAAAACTTGTGTGGAAATAAGGCTGTTTAGACCAGAAGCAATGGGGTTTTCTACAATTTCTTCACTCATCTACAATGGCACTTAGTGACTGCTGTGCTGAACAGGATTCATCTTCTTCTCATTACCCCTTCTCAGATCTGGTTTGTGTTCTCTCATTCCATCACAGCTAGGGACAGATAAGGAAAGTAAAGACAACATGAAAGAAATGGTAAAGGCAGTTGCCTGATGCAACAATTTCTCAGCTACAATGGTATGAACAGTATTGATAACAGAGTTTTTTCACAGGGAGGGAGAGAAATGAGAAGGGGAAGGATAAGGCTTGAAACAGGAGGGGTTGCTCTTCAAGGAACACAACAGAATGAGCAAAAAGAAGCTGGTAGAAAAAAAAATTCCTTGGAGAGAATAAGAGGGGATGTGAAAAATAGTAAAGGATGTTAAGATGACTCAACCTGAAGGGAAGAGAATTTAACTGAACTTTACAAATAAAATTTGTAAAGAAAATAAGTTGAATAACAGAGCAAAAATAAAGAAGCATATATCTCAGCATTTTTCTTCCTAACTTTAAAAAAAATTATTTCTGTTGGATATTTTTGCCATATATTTCTTTCTAATGACAGCATTGTTATTTTAAATCAAATGTGTACATTATAAACCTGATAAGAATATCTACTAGTGTTGGAGGTATATATTTGGGGATTTCAGTGTACTTTTTTTAAAAGTAAGCGGTCATATAATTAGTAATTGCTTGAGTCTCAAAATATTGACAAGTTTCAATTAGAACCCTTTCCCAATCAAAACATTTCTCTCTTTCCTCAGCCAAGTGAGAAGGTAGCTGATGACTGCGGGGTCCCATACGATGCAGTACCAGGAAGGATTGCTCTGATAGTATGGATTTACATGCAAGCAAGGAATCTGATATACCCAAATGAGTGTAATAGAGGTACCTTGAATAGGTAGCTTGCAAGTGGTCTGGATGCATGCCTGTCCCAGGTGCTGAAAATGAAGTATGCATGCTTAAGGACTAACCTGACAATTAACTGCGTTCTTTTCTTGGGGGAGTATAGAAATCAAGAGGTTTTCATAGAGTGCAGCCCAGGATGGTTTATATTTGGAAGTTCAAATGAACTGCTGCTGCCTTTTTATTAGTTTTCTTCAGAATTTCCAGAGTGAACATTCCTAAGTAAACCTGAAGAAATTTGCCTGTATGAAAAACTGTCCAGGGGCACATATTTAGCCATATATGTGGGAATCTGGATTTACAAATAAAATTGTAATTGACTGATAGAATTCAGTTTACAGCATTTGTCCATGTGATAACATTTACATTCATTTGAGAGAGACCCTTTGATCCTGCATTTAACATGGAAACACTTCATAGAAGAAGAAAAGAGAACTGTGAGTTAGAAATATTCTGACATATCTCCCTTGCTTCCTGTTTTGTTTCTCTCTTGGTTCCTATAAAACTTTCCCAGTATCCAGCTTAAGTCCAGAAAGTGGAAAGCATATAAAAATAACTGAAATGTGCTGAAGTGGAGCTGTAATTCTGCAGCATACATCTGAGGATTGTCTAAGGGTTTTTTAAATGTTTGTTTCAAATATGCTTTGAGGTTTGCCTAAAGGCATTTAAACAGAAATATAGTTTTCCACGCCACTGTGATATACTTAGGATGTGCAACAATACACTATCAGTTCATAAGAGCAGACACATAAGATTTTGTGGCTCAAAAAAGAGGTGCATTTAGTATTTTACTTCAACCTAGCAGCAATTCTTTGAGTCTTCTACTCTTAAATTCCTTAGATGGGTTTTTCACTGTGTAAAAGCTACAGATTCAGAAGTTGTAGCTTAACTTTCACCTTTCTGTTTGACTAAACATACCCAATTATTGAAAGAAATCATGTCAAGGACATAAACATCTTGACACAGGAGGGATTTGCTGCAAAATAATCTTCTGGATAAAACACCTGTGAGTACAGCATTTGCAGATCAAGATGTCTCCTTATTTTGTTCTCTTAAATATTTTGCTATAAATGCGGATGCCAATTTTTTCACTATCAGGGCATTTTCCTTCCTATTCCATTTGATATGAATTAAACTGACATTTATTTCCATATAACCTTGTGCACCCTGTTTTTTGTATTGTAGCAAATGAAAACTGGGGTGTGGAAAAAACATCATAAATCATTGGTTTTTCTTCATGTCTCTTATCTGCTTTCTACAAAATCTGTGAATTCCTGTTCTGTAAAGGAAAGTGTGGTGACATTAACTCCATCCCCCAATAATGCCAATCAATAAGATTGCACGCTAAAAAAAGTATCTGACTTCCACAGATTTCAGGTTTTAGTTTAATTTCTACTCCCACATATTAGTTTCCAAATAACCCATCTTTTTACCTGTTTAATATTTGTTTCTCTGATGCTCTAAGAAGATCCTCAGGAAAAATACTTAAAGCTGAACTTACAGTCTCTATTTCTCTTGTTGTTTCTAAGTTGTCAAACTAGAATAAATTGTTGTGGGAAAAATGCTGATTTAACACAATTTAAATTAAATTAATAATATTAACTGAATGAAAATCGACATCCTTAGGAAACAACTTATCTCTCTGAAGTCCCATTTCCTCATAACCTGACCACCAGGTTTGATAGTCATTTCCAAGTTACACTGACACCAATTTTCCTTCTTTTTAAATCCCAGTAGGGAACTAGATATCTCAAAGCTTCTGTGCACCACACTTACCACCTGACTAATTTTATCAGTTTTCTGCCTGGAGGCTTCTGTGGTTAAATAGAGAACCTGATGACCAATCCTCTTTATTGATGACTCAACAATTTACTGATAAGCCAAGGCTACCAATCAGCGTGAATGCCCATAATCTTATTTTGGTTCAAAATTTCCCTGCTTTTATGAACTCCTTTTCCACAGAAAGTACTGCTTCTCATCCAAAGGAGGTGAGTTATGTGTGAGAAGAAGAAAAGTTGCATTGTTTTACAATTTTAGGATTTAGAAAATAATTTATAAAACTCAAGCTCTATGCAGGCTCAAGTCAGATTGGATTTTTGCAAGGTGTTCTATCTGATGCTATATCCCTTCCTTGTTATGCAGGCATGAATCCTAACTCTTTAATAGCCCATGAAAATAAAATATTACTCTTTGCAACCATGTGAAGAAAATTATTTCTCTCTGCCTGGCGTGATATTGTATTGGGTTTTCACATCAGCTCTTCGCAGAATTTTCAGAAGACAGAGATTAAAGCTGTCATAATAATTTGATGAAATCTCTATGTTTCAAACACATGGTCTGAAGTCCAGAAAATATAAGGAACATGCTTTTGACACCTTTTGGCTAAAAAAGAGGAACCTTGCTGGCTCAGGTGATCCAGGTGGAGACAAGCCTAAGGGGCAGGTGTTTTGACAATACTTCCAGTCGACTGAAGGCAAGTCAGTGGAAGTGCCAGACTTTGTGTGCACTTTGCTTAATGTGGTAATGTGCAGATTTTGTAAAAATTCAATCTAAGTTTCGGTTGTAAATGCTTCAGTATCTACCTGTGAATTCTCTTGGACAGATGAGTGAGGATGCATGGACAAGCAAAAGGAAAGACACAATACCACAAAAGAGGTATCTTCATGGTTAATTAAGGAACAAAGAGTTCTTTGGAATGTTTCATGACAATAATTTCTCCTCTACCACCACATATGTATTTTGGACAGGGATAAGCAGCAATAAATTGTAATAAATAAAGCTATGAGACTGTGAGCCGAAACATGTCAAGCTGCAGCAGTGAAAGGTGACAGTCTCCTCATGGAGATGATCTCATCTAGATTCTTGTTGATCAGGTGTATTCTGAATTCTGAGTTTAACTCCATAATCTTAAAGCAATTTGAAATAAATGGGCAGGAGATCTTTCTCCTTTTAAATGCCTTTATTAAAAAGAATCAGCTCAGGTGGGGAGAAACTGACGGGTCGCGCCCAAGCCGCTGCTCCCAGGCATGGCACGGAGAAGGAGGGTGATGCAGCTTTGTCCGCTGGTCTGCAGGCAGAGCTGGGGATTCCGTCCTTACGGGAGATTAGCAGATTCTTACTTTTTTGTCTAACACCCCAGGGCGTCTCTCTAATTAACATCTTTTCAGGCTAGGGTGAGAAGCAAAAAGGATCCAAGCAGGTACTGGACTATGTTCCCATCCTTAGACATTGCTTAGGTCACTTAGTTCTATGTTGGCTAGTAATTCTTTGGGGGTTTCCTGGAAAACTGCAAAATTCGGGGCACAATGCATTTCTCATCTGCATACTAGCTCTAATGCCACTCCCATTCTCCTTGTACCTGGAGGGTGTCCCTCCCTGGCAAGCATCAGGGTGACAATGGTTAATCGCCAACCATTAACAGGTAATTGAAGAAGAACTCTTAACAATGAAACTAACTTAACAGCACTGGTTTGACTTGTTTTTAACTCTGCAACCTAAAAAAAATAGATAACTTTTTATTCATAACACAATTGAGATGATCAGACCTTCTTGGGCTTATTTTGGTGTCTCCTCAGGCTGAGATGCAATGTCTTTTAGTCTGACTGCAAAAAGCACTCAGAAATAACAGCTGAGATGTAATAATGCTAGTAACACCCACCTCTCTGCCAAATCCACCGGTTGACTGAGTTAGCACACAACCTCTGCTCTTGGTGGGGGAAAGAAAGCATGATACCACAAACCACTTGTGATTTAAATACTTACACCATAGCTGGCTTTCAAACACTGCTTCACACCTACTTCAGTGCAAATGAAACTAAATCACTCCCCTCACTCTTCTCCCCACTCTCTAAACTGAAGCTGCCGGGGCAAAGATGTAACAATCATAGACCACTTCTGAGGGCCCATGGCCTGAGAAGTATGTCACACTCCTTTTTGCTATTTATTGGGAGATCTGCCTGGCCAAATATAACTTGAGATATGTTGGAGGACACTGAAGCCTTAGAAACACAGGAGATCAGGTAAATAAGTGTTGAACAGACATCAATCTCTTTCAGAGACAGAAATTCTGAAAACAAGCCTGCTTAAAGGAAATGATAGATCACAACTTGGCAGTTGGACCTGGACATTTTTTAAGCCAAAACTACTTGGGGAACACAACTCCATGAAATCTTTTTTTGTTCTCTGAAGGCTCAACTTTGAAACCTAGTTAGTTTTTGTCAGCAAAATGACACCATGATGTCTAGAAATAGCCCTGTGACTTTAAAGATCACTTTTGCAAACACAGCACTGATTTTCCATAAGCTGTTTAGCCCATATTTCTACTTGCTAGGGCCAGTTAGAAGTCTATTTTTCCCTGTTAAAATGAATATTTATTGATACAACCCTATATTTCTAAATTTGTTGCTGAAACATCAAAGTATTTCTAATGAGATTTTAAATAACTGCCTTTCATGACATAAACTTTAATGTATATATCAAATTGCCTAAGCATGAAAACAATGTGCTAAGCAAAACCAAGCAATTCCTTCCTCTTCAGTTCCTGAAAGCTTGTAATGCAGTGCTACAATGTAATGCAGATGGCCAAAAGTACTTCCAAGACTTTTAAAGTAAGGTGCCTTTACTGTGCAGGAAGAAGTCAGCTCCTTTGTACTTTAGATAAATTAAGAAATGTAGGCTTTTCTACATTAAATCAACCCCTTTGCATATACTTTTAGGAAATTATTAATGCTGCAGTTTCAAGAGTATTTAGGCATATACTTATTACCACAGGGATCTGAAAGGAAGAAAATCCTAATAAATAAAATTAATTCTGTGATTTTAGGGATTGTCATTACAAACAACAAAGGTATTGGCTAACTTAATGACAAGAGATTGTCTACTTGCAAAATTGTACTGACCTGGATAAATCCTGCATTTCCCACAGAAAATATTCTTCCATTAGGTATGAAACCAGTTTTTCTATAGTAGAATACTGCTGTCTTTGAATTTATAACAGTCTCATCTTTGTCAGAGTTTTCCAAACTCAGGTTTTGTTAGATGAAAATCATCTTTTCCTCAAATGTTTTTGTTCTTCTCTAATGTAATTTAGGATTAGATTGGGCAATTTCAAAGCGAGCTACTTTTACTAAGCTTTTAAACATTTTGCTTATAATTTCTCATCTTCATCAAACATTGCAGACTAAGTCACTGAGCCTTTTTATTAGATTCCAATAATTTGAATTCCTCCTCTCTGCTTTTCAGGTCTCCCCTCTTCATAATGAAGAGACAACAACCACATTTACCATCTCTTAAATTTTGTCTTTCACTTTAGTAGTACTTGTTATTCCTTTCATTTCTATTAGTTTATTATAATGCATTTTTTACTTCCATTTTCCACTGCTGCATAGTATTCATTTTCAAAGGATCCCTTTTTGTTCTCTTTATAAATGATAATGACTATGAGACCAACAATATATTTCCCTGGAAAAGGCAAAAGCTTGGGTTTTGTTACTGAACAACAGGCTTTACGGTAAGAAAGACTCATTGTTCAGTAGTTTGAGATTTTTATTTTTCTTCTTGAATTCTCTGTAGACTTATTATTACGGTGATTTCTTAAATTTAATTCAAAGAAAGGATCATTATTTTAATAGAGTGTACATGCAACTTGAGTTTAGAGAGAAATGGTAAGAAAAGACAATGAGATATGTAGAAATATGAAAAGGAATATAATGGTGAGGTTAAGAGCTAGGTAGCATCCAGAGAATGTAAGGTGCCTTTTTTTTTCCTTCCAAATTTTGGGTAGACCTTAACTACTGGAAATCACCAGTGATGTGTAAACTAGTAAGGAAAGGAGAGACAGAGTTCATGGGAGTGGACAATTCTCTTTTTCTGTGTTGTCCTGCATGAGAAGTTCAACCCAGTCCGAAAACCACATCACTTGAATCTACATTTATTGACGTGATTGTCCCCAGACAAATTCCGAGGGCTACTGAGCTTGCAATAGCCAATAATTCATTCTACCTGAACAAGTGCTTTTTCTTAATAAAAGGGATGCCCGCTTTGAATGCAGGCATGTCAAAAGAGTCCCTTTTCCTACATGATAAGCTCTGTTACACATCTATCCTGCTTTTTCCAGATATCCTTAGGGCATTTGAACTGTTTAGTGATGAAACAAATCTAGGCAGTTGGAGAATCTCTCACTGACTATTTCAGTGAAGGTAATGAAGGTGTGTGGATGGATGCCTTTTCCTAACTGTACTAAAACATGCAGTGTGACATTTCTCAGTGGACCATTTTTCTATGAATTGTTCATAAATTGCAAACTCTTACTGGGTTGTGAAAACTTCACAAAAAAGCACTAATGTCTATCAGTGTCTTCCATTCCATAAGTCTTTTCTCTCAACTCCTCTATAAAGGCAGTATTATGCTCTTCTCTATTCGTCAATAGCAAATAACAGTATTTTTGTAAAGAACTCCAAGTGAAAACTAAACGTAAGACTTACCTAATTGATGCATTGTATTATGGCATCCAAATAAGAAGATTTATATTAATTCATTCCATAGGAAAAAAAAAATCCTTACATTTTCCATGAAAATCAAAACCAGAGGTTTTTGGGAGAAAAACTGTATGAAAAAACAGAGAAACAGTTTTGATATAAAATATAAATCACTCCAATTTATCCATCATTCATGTGTAATGTTGATTTGGTATACCTGGAAGAAAAATTGTATCTGAATTTGGTGTCTTTACTAATAAGATTATGTTGCTTTAAACCTTAGTGATCATTAATACTCAGGCCTCTGCTAGGTTTTCACCTCCAAGGATCAGTAGAGACTTCAAGTGTTAGCAAATAAAGTACTCTTAACATATATTCTATTGGATGTGTTGCCCAGTCATTACCTTGAATTCAAATATTTGCCCATACTTCAAAGTAGCTGTCAGTAACAAAATAATTTTAAATACAATGCTAGTATAAAACCATTCTGGTAGGAAATTTTCCTTTAACTTCAGAGGATGCAAAAAATGCTTACCTGAACTCATTAAGATTCAGATAAATTATACATATATAATTTTGGGACTATTGGATTTCTGTAGGAAACAATCAAGTTAGGAAATGGTGGAACAAGATTTTGGTTCAATTTTTTTTTTTTTACAACTATCTTCTGTGTATGTATTGTAGTTCTTTATCATGTAATCACTTGGTAATCTTTCACAGTAGTTGTGCCTCATTCAAGAACAGAGACTGTGGTATGGAATGAATCATAGACTTACAATAAGTAAGGTCATTAGACAGAGAAATATTGCTTTTTTGTTAAAAATCTGGGGTGTGTAATCCACAAAGCAGGAAGTTTTGCTGTTATAGTTGTATTTTGGGATCTGGATGCAAACTGCAGCATTTTCTCAAGTATTCAATAGGAGTTTTTTATTTTCTTTCAACTTAGCCTCTGAAATACAGGAAAACATTGATAGGGTCTTATAAAAAATTAATTGAGTGATCTTTGTGGAATATTCCTTTGATTTTATACACAATGGAGAACCCTAGGTGTAAGTGAACAGTTTTGTATTTAGTGCAGAAGCTCAAAGGAGGAGCTGTAAATAATACATGGTAATGCATCTTCACTGAGGATAGAAATAATTTTTAATGTTGTAATTGCTCATTCCATGCCACTATTTACTGTGTGCCCTGAATGAAGCAGGAGCTCTGTGGAAAGAGCAATATGCAGTCAGAAACTTGAAGTCTGTGTTGGTAAACACAGGGGGAATTAAAGTTGACCAGATCATCTGACTGAAATTGACTCACATCCACCCACCATGCTTTACACGGAGAGCTAACATATGCTTCTTTGAACTCCTGAATATATAAATATCTTTAGTGTTCTCTTATATAATTGGTTCCACAATCTGCCAATGGGCGTGCTAAAATTCTTTACCCCTTTAGCCCATTTAATGAATGAAGCAACAAAGAGTCTCTTCATGGGTGTCCAAAGTTTATATGCAGAATTCTGAATTATTTCAGTGTCCTCTCAAATGGCATTAAATCTTCAATCTGTCTAGCAGAGAGTCACCTTACACATAAGCTTGATTCATTTCAGAATCACACTTAGTTTTGGGGTATTTTTGCAGACTTATGCTATTGACAAGTATGACACGATTTCCTCTTGTGCCTCTTCCAACAGATGGATTCTGTTTTTAACAGAAGGTCTCAATTACTAAATGCATGTATTTGCAAATTTTGTTATCTGAATTCTTTCCTTCTCCTTTAATTTTCTTGAATAATTTTCTTTCTGCCTTCTATGACATCCTTATTCTCCTTCATGTTATGTTATTCCTGTAGTACTTCTTAATCCTTTATGTACAGATCACTCCTGAAAGACCAATAAGTAGGTTATTTCATAATAAGCAGTTTTAAAAAAAAGCCTCATCTTTTCTACATGAACCAATAATTTCTAATATGGACCCATTCAAATCATCTTAGTGAAATCCAAATTTATCATATTTATTGTAATCCCTATCTAGATTTAAAATCCAATAATTTTGGAAAAAAAAAATCCCAGAAAATTATTTGATGTCTACAGCAATCTTTTCTTTTTTGTAAGTTCAGATTTTATATTATTCTTTAGCTGTCTAATACTGAAAATAACCTCAAACAGACCACAATGTAACAGCACAAAACCCATAGAAAATCATTCTCACTGTTTTAAACCCTACTAAGAATCTTACTTGAATGCTAATACAATTTATTTGACAGTTTTTCCTGCTACTTTAATGCATGTATTAATGTGTGTCTTTTATGTGCTGGTATGTTCTATGACAGTCACTTCTGTTTACATCTGATTCTCTTTCATGAAATTATAATTTATTCATTGCCTATTTGTATTGCATACATTTCCTTGAAAGTAACCTTGACAAAAAGAAAACAACAGAAAAAAAAATACATTATTCTGGTGAGTTCTATGTCTGGCTGCTTTGCTGACTCTAATGTTGGCTTGATTTCATCAACTGCAATGTTTTGGTAGCTGTTGTCTAAGGGTCAATTTGCTGTAGGGCTGTCCTGTCCTTTTAGATGGCATTTAGTTTTCAGTTTTATAAAAATGTTCTGCCTCTTACATGGTGTTCTACAAATGCCTTGTGACATCCATCCTCAATGTCTTTTATGGCAAGGAATGCCTGGCTCCCCTATGTCTTTATTTATTAGACTGTAAAATATATGCAGTGCATTCAATCCTCTATGTGTGTTTTGCATGTTTATAACTACAGATCAGTTCATTTCATATTTCTCTGCAAGTCAGAATTTAAATCTCCTTCTGTACTTTATACTCTGATAAATATAATTGCAGACGCAGGCAGGGCAGATTTCCTCACCCTCTTTTTACTTTACAATTAATGTTATTAATTTTCTTTTTTAGCATATATTTGTAAGATCTAATCATTAGACTACCCTGTCTCATTTAATCACTCTCTATTGTTTTTATATCACATATTAATGGGAATGGCAATGCCTTACTGTGAAAATTATGTATGGATAGGCCCATGGGCTTGAGAGGCTACAATATAAACATATGGTTCTATATACAAAATTCTGTAAACCAGAATGTCTTCTTTTTTTTTTTTTTTTTTTTTTTTCGTAATAAATCACTATTTGGAAGGTCAAATTGGTATCTTTGTTGTCATTTCCAGAAATAAAATTATCCAGCTTTTTACCAGCTACTTTAAAGTAGCTGTGTATGTTATAAAATAATTTCATGGAGAGGATTTATTTTCCTCTTCACAGAAAAAAAATGATAGAGAATTTTCAATTGTACTTCTAAAATTTTTACTAATTCATTTGCAGATATCTAGAAATCATGCCTTTAGTCTCTTTGTCAAGCCTTGAATCAGATAGTACACCTGCAGATATTTTGCAATGAAATACTAAATCAAGAGGTCAGCTCTGATTCTCTCTTTATTAATAATTTATTATATAGTACTAGAAAAAGATGGGTCACTTAGTGTCTATTAAAGGTTCAAGTTGATGCAGTGGCTTAAGATACTAGAGGCCTACAAAATTTTATTGCCATCTCTCTTCAAGACCTTACCTGCAATAAAATAAACATGAAGGATTCAGGTTTTCAACATTTCCAGTGCAAAGTCCAGCAGTTTAGGATAGATTTTCCCAGCAACTGGATACTGCTGTCGAAAACTGTTTGCATACTTCATTCCTCAAGTATGCACACATGGGATCACATAATGACAGCTGGATGTCTGCAATTGCGTAAAAGTTCTGTACTTTTAGCTTAAGCCATATCTAAAGTAACAGCACATTGATTTAGATCTCTTTTCTTGAGATTTAAGCAATTATAAGAAAGGCTCAAGAGGGCTTACATTATTACCATATTTCAGCCAATGGACAGTAATTTACTGAGCCACTGCAGCTTGATTCGAGTAGGCGTGAAAGCTCTGCTTCTCTGCCTGAACACCAGAGATAACGTTCCCTCTCAGTTCTCATGAGGACACTGTGAGGATTAAAGTTTGCACACTGCTTCAAAGTGTAAACTACTACATAGAATGAATCCAGCACTAAAATGATGCCACCATTTGGAAAAGATAAGTGAACATGTTCAGTCTGCCAAAGAAATAAAGCAGTCATGTGCAACATGAACATTTCCTCTCCAAGATGTGCAAGTGTGGATCTCTAAATGCTAGAAAGTTGACAGAAGGGTCAATTCTCTACAGTGTGAGAAAATAAACTAGAATAGACATCACAGCAATGTCTTTGCATAATTAGGTGTATGTGTCTTTATTTTGCTGGTGTGTGTATATGTATGCAGTTGTATAAAATTTCTTATGAATTTTTTCTGACAAATTATCTGACAGTTTGATATGGCTGTGGAAGTGAGCTTAACTCCATGGTCATTCTTTGAACAGCAGGATTTATTTGTCATTTATAAAAGTTTAATATATGCAGTCTGCCTCATAAAGAGTAATAGTGAGGAAAGGGGAGAGAGGAAAAAAGGGAAGAGTGAAGTATACCACAGATTATGCTTTTGAAACTGTCCCAGGCTTACTCTGCTTGCTCTGTCTAAAAAAAAGATGATCAAAGGACTGAAAGTGCAACATCCTTTGAGAGTTGCCAGGCAAGTGCTCTGTGATGACTGTCTTTTGTGCAGCTCAAGCAGCAGTCTGTTCTGTGCACTATCGGACTCTCATTATCGCTCATCTGTCAAACCTGCAGCTGTGAAAAGTGCTGGGGTGAAGGTCAACTTGTAAAGTAGCAGCAGTAGCAGCAGACAAGCTCTACTCTTTGGTGAGTTAGTTGTCAGTTCTTATTCTCTAATGCAGTTAATCCCCCCCTCCAGGACTAAATTGATGATGAATGTTGTTCCCTTCCTTTGCACTCTGACCTGTCCACAGGAGGTGCAAAAGGAAGCTTTTCATTCCCAATGACTCCAGGAACCTGGAAAACGGTGACTGAGACATGATAAATGGATGTAATTTGTCCTTTTGGGAAATTCAGAAGAGTCAGGTTGCCCAGCAATTTTTTTTTTTCAAGATTTAAGTGAAAATAAAAAGGTCCAGTAAAGATATATCTGGTAATTTTGGTAAATTGTGACTGCATTTCTTGTCAAATGGTGGCATTAAAATCAGATTGCGACATTACAGATAGAAAGGACTCAGTATATCAACCAATCAGTTCCCATGTGCAAGGCTGAGATATTTTCCACAGAGCTTATCCCCCTATTGCCTGATCAAAATGCCACTTTGTCCTGGTGGAAGACACCTAGGAGTAAATCTCCTGCAAGAGAGTGAGTGTCGCCTAAATTTTGTCATTAAAGCCCTATTCTTGCCCTCTCACTGAGATTCATAAAGTAAATAAATACCCATTTGAAGTCTCCTGAAAATCCTTAGCCAAAGACTAAAATACCACCAGTAGTTTGGGTCTTGACTTTACCATAACAATTCTTTATAGGTTTGGAGTTTTTTGTTGGGGTTTGTTTGTTTGTTTGTTTTTGATGGGTTGTTTGGTTTGGTTTGGTTTTTTAGGGGTTTTCAATATAAATTATTGAAGTTTAAATATTCATGGAAGATTCTTCTTTAAGTGATGTACATAGTCAGACTGATAATTTCTTTTAAAAGTTTTTCATATATTATGGTTTGTGAAGAAAAAGCACACTACCTATTGACAACTGGGTATTCCTGACAAAAATATTTTAATCACCTTAAAACTGGAAAGCTCTTTAAATTTCTGGAGAAACCCAGAGTAACTTTGATTCTCAAATGCTCCCTTGGGACATTGTAATTTAAGCCAAGAGTTCCCTGTCAGTATTATCTGCTACAATGAGCTTGTTGCCAGGTTTCTCAAATATTTTTTGCCTGAATTTTTTGTCACAGATGTAATGCTGAATCAGTGATACAAAATTACTTACCAACTTTATTTTGATGATACTACACTGTTCAAGAAAATGTTATGAAAATAAAGGGTCTTACTTTATCAGTACCTGAATCCCTCATGGAGGTAGCATCTAGCTTGTTCCCTTTCTTTTAGCCATTCATAATTTCAGATTCTGATCATAGGTGAAATTCCAATTGGAAATGGGAATTCCTGTTCTCTGAAGAATAGTGTCTCAGGTTCCTGGCACCATCACCTATCCCTGAAGCCACCTGTGTCAGGCTGGAACTATGTGAGAGATGGGACTCTACCACTATTAGGGCTCAGAATTGGTGTTTGAGGTGAAATACCCTTTAAAAACGAAACAAAACAAAACAAAACAAAACAACAGTTTGTTGTAAAAAAACCTATTTCTTCACACTAGCAAATTCCACAAAGTTATCCTGATGTTAATTTAAGTCTGTCTGAAAAGATTTCTTGGACCCCAGATAGATTTTGTGAGCAAAAGTCCACAGACAAATTGCCCTGGAGAAAATTGTTGTTAAATGTTTTCATTTAGGATATAGAAAATAAAGCACGAGATCCCTTGTTCCTCAGGCTAGAAATGGATTAGAAACTAAAATTTCATGCATGCTATGAGTATCAGCTCCTCTGAAATTGGCCATCGCTCCCAAAACTCCCAAAAAAAGCCGGTTTTGTTCACATCAGGAACTGAACATAAATGACAGAACTCTAACATTTATCATAAGATGGAAACCTTGTTTTCCATCTAACTGTATACTTCAGGGAAAAGACAGCAAGCATTCATCTTTATTTTTTGTATATAAATTGAGAATGAGATACATTAAAGAACTATTTTATTAGATAGTTCTGTGGGCTTTGGAGTGGTCAAGAGATACAGTAAATGCTGTCTGGAACTGATGTCGTAAAATCATTTTACAATTCATTTTATATAAGCAAAACTTTTGCTATCACAGCTAGCTCTTTCTGAGGAACTGAAGTACATAACACATTCTGGCAAATTATTGAGATAGATAAAGCAACATGGCTCCTTCAGATTTAATGGAGTTGAGCTGCTTTGTACCAAGTCAGCAGCTGTCACCTGTGCCTGGTGAATTTCAGTGGTTTGGTTTGGATATTTGGTCTATCACAAAGTTGAGGTGTGATCTGCTAATACAGAGTTGTTCTTGTCAGCCAAGTTAGACTGAGAAAACAGCCTTGTGTTAGAACTTCAGGAAACAGCTCCACGAATTCCCCAGGATAACCTGGAAAGTAAAGTCCTACAGGTGAACTTGGGTGTTCATGAAACAAAAACATAACACAAATTAATTCAAAACTATCTGATCTTTTCCTCATTCCACTGAAAGAACTGGATGCTTTTTTCATTTCAATATTTAGTCCTGAAGATTCCTCTTGCTGAGGAATAATGAGGAACCGTGGGTGTGGTATTTTGAAGTCTAGTACTATCCCTGTCTGTGTATCACAGTTATAGTTAATGTCAGACATCTGCCTCAGCAAATATCTCAAGGACTGGTGGTTTAAAATTACTTTTGCTGTTCTACAGAGTATTTATTTAACAGAATAATTACAGCCATCTTTGTAAAGTCAGTCCAAGTACAAAATGCCCCTATCTGTGCAAAAACCAATCAGTAATTGAGAGTTGGCATCATTTTTCTGAGTGAGAGTTTTTTGTGATATTCCTTTGCATTTTCCTTTACAATAAAACTGTGGTAGGAGGAATGTTAATTAAAGACCATAAATTATAATCTAGTTAGAGTGAAAAATCTACTTAAATTCCTACAGTCCTAATTTTAGAAATATTGAATAAATCTGCATTGCTTCTAACTGATAAATTTCTTTTAAGGGCTTTCATTTATTTATCTTCAGTACACTTTAATTTCTTCAGGATTTCATGGGAAGATAGAGTGCCATTAAAGTGATCTGATAAAAATTTAACAAAACATAAAACCAAAAATAACTTTGTTTTATTGAAAATAAAAATATATCAAAGGTGATATAGTAATAGTCAAAGTTTAAATATGTAATAAGAAGCAGCTGAATTTCAGCAGTTTACAATCTACATTTTGGGGGTTTTTTTAGCTATATGAATCTCTGATATTGCTACAAAAAATGAAGCTACAGCTGTGAATGCAGTGAATTATCCTACCATGCAACTGCAATACCACCATGGGTATGCGAAGCCTTGAGAATCTGATAGAAGTTGTTTCTTGATATCAATTGTTGCACTTTTATTCTGAAGTTTGGTATGCCAAGTGTTAAAAGGTTTAAAGAGATGTTTGTCACCATAAGCAGCTCCTCCAATTGCTAAAATATTAGGTGACAGTCAAGAATTCTTACACACGAAATATGTTATTTTGGTCTTCTATAAAAAAGGGTAGCTGCAGAAGAAAGGATGGCACAGCAGGTTTTGGACAAAATATTATGCAAAATTATTTCAAGTGGCTGGACTTTCAAAACACCAGACTGTAAGCGTGTCTGGTGCCTTAAACATCTGGGTGTGAACCCTTATTGGAGCCTCTGATAAACAGCATGTGCTTCACATATATTTCAGCAAGTTTTTCTGCCTTTAAAAGTAAAAGCAGTGGGAGTAAGGTTTCAGGTCTTTAAGTGTTATTTCCCTTTTTCACCATACGTGAAAGTGCCAAAAATAGAATGGCCACAATAAATATACAATTATAAATTAGTGATGATTGCAGTTAAAAGATGTTTTCAACAAGTTCATGTGCAGCGTCACTGCTGCCAATAAATGAATCATGTGATTCATTACAGAACCCTCTATACAAAAATATTAAAATTGAAGATTACAATGAAATCATGGGCTCTGTGGCAACTGTTGGTAAGCAATTATTTGTAATGATAGAACCATATTTATAGATTTACTGCATCCCACTGATATAAATCAAGTGTATTATCTCTCTCTTATCTGAATCTTCTCAGAGAGTAGAAAGGTTCTGTATTTATGGAGAAATTATATTTTTTACAATAACGGTATTGCAAATTCATTTGGTAATGCCCTTCTGCATATTTTGATTCACCCATAAGCAAAACACAAATACATCTTCAGGCTGTTCATATTTTGGTTTTTTTGATATTATTAACAAAGCTGTCTGTTTATGGACAAATTCCACCATGTTTCTTGTATCTTAAGAACTGGTACCACATTAAGGTAAAAATTATCTTTATCAAATATGAATGAGTCATCAGGGTGTTGAAATTTCTGAGTACAGTGATGAGCCTGAAATAAATAAAGAACAGAATTGTTGTCATTATTTTAAACCAATTTCAGTAATTTTTTTATTTGTGTTTTTATTGTAAAGAAAAAAATAAATACTGTATTTTCAAAAAAACTAGTATAGTATTTTCTTGATATTGTTATTTGGTAACTGTTAAACTTTTTAAACATGGAACATTTGTGTGATCACTCCTGCAGTTCTAAACCACTGTTTTAGTTTTGCTAAAAGAGTCCATTTTCCAAGAAGAAACAAAAGCAGTTTTAAGAAAACTGTCCTACAAAACTAAGACAGGAATTTTCCATCTCTACCATGTCATAGATCATCGTTAAATTCATAGCAATCAGAGAAAAAGTTATTTTTTTTGTTTGTTACCACCACTGTTGCTGAAGATCTCCCCATGATGTCGAAGTTTTTCTCTGGGTGTCATGTGTTACTTTTGTTGAACTATGTGGGCACAAAAGCATGAATCATGCTGACTTCAGGTCATTATTTGCCAAATTAAGCTAGACTTTGCCAGGAATTGTTGATTGGTTCTTGGAGTTATTGCTGCATGAATAAAGCTGGTGTATTCATAGGCTGACTGACTAATGGGGAATATGCACTATGAAATAAAGGATATTTGATGACAACTGCACACAGAATTGCGTGAGTAATGATTTTTTTGGTTCTGAGGCAAACCAAAATCATTTGAAAAATGCTGAAGTGAAACAGTAAAAGAAAAATTGAAAGGGTCTTTTCCCTGACCAAAAGTATTTTCCATAGGAAACAAACCTGTGAATTTTTTGGAACCCATTCTTCCTCTTCCTTTTTTTTCAGAACAGTGATTTGCTGGTAGATAAAATTCTGCCTAGCAATGTTCAATGCCGATACAGCAAGAAAAGCCTTTATTTATTCAGAACATTAACTAACCACACACAGTAATTATAGATACTGCTAGATACAGCTCTTTTAGAGTTGGTGAAGAATTGAGATTTTAGAGCCAATTTACTGAGGGTCTTTTGCTAGCTCAGTGTCTATATCCAATAGATTCTTCAGCAGCAGTCCCTGGATTCCTCTCTAATGAAATGTACATTCAACTAGATGTTCAATACACAGGGGCTGGTTTTGCTGGCACAGTAGATCTGTTTAGCCACCACAGGAAAATGCATTCACTAAAGTCCCTTTTATTTTTACAATAAATTGACTGTAAATAATTCATTCATCTATCTCATGTTTTTCTTCAAGGCAAATATGAAGCCCATAGAGGACACACATGATGACCAACTGCTTGGATAATGCTGCTTGACTGTCCTCAAGAGGCTCTGATGAGGTTCTCATTTATGTAGGCTACTCTATTCCATATCTTGATGACCTCTTCTTCCTATGTTGACTATATGAATCTTCCCTTGTTCATACATTCATTCTTTTCAGCACATTTTCAATTTTATTATCCCTGCTTATAATATCTTGCTGTCTAAATCCAAGCCATTGCTACTTCTGTCTCCAACTCTCTAACTCTCATCTTCAGTCAGAGAATTGATTTTCTTGCTCTTCCTGTCAAATACTTAGTTCCTTCCTCCTTTCTGATTTTACCTTTAAAACCTCTGTTTTTGTGGTTTATGACACATTCTGGCCAGAATATTGCTATATTTATTTCAATCATGTTTAATCAAAATAAGTGGCACTGCAAAAACATAGTTTGAAAGGGGATGTAAATATATTTTCAGCTTTTAATAAAAATGTACTCCAAGTCAATTAAATTCTTCTTTTTTTTAAATTGCTCAGAATACTGAGAAAATACAGATGGCAGAATATTAATGGCATGTGTGTTTATATTCTTAACTTTAATCCCCTTCATTATTTAAGTTACTTTCAGAACATGAAGTGTAAAATGTAAATAAGCATAAACTAGTTGTCTTGAGATAGTTTTCAGATTTTTTAGCACTCAGTCAGTTTTAAAAGCCTGTTGAAGGTCAAACATGCACATTTTTATGTCATAGAAAGACCTACTTAACATTTAAATTCTGTTCTTTAATTTTTTTTTCAACTATCACATTAACAATGTCATCTAAAATAAAGCCCTGTCTTCAAGTACCACTTAACACATTTTATAAAATGGTTATTTTATCAATAAATTTCTAAAGGCAGGACCAAATTTCTCTAACATGCATTAAGAGGATTTTCATGGGCTGAAGTTCACTGCTGCTGTGGAAGCAGTGGCATGTGATGACTCGATGTGCACAAATAGCTCCATCACATGAGACAGCTCTCCACTCCTTCATGGCCAATCTGATGTCAATGCAGCATTAAGGTGAACTTGAACTCCATCTGTTTTCAAAATTGATGGTTACTTTTATTTACAAGTAGCCAGCTAAATATCTACAAGATAGTTATACCACAACGTGCTTTGGAGTTTTATGCAGCCTGGCCTCTCCTTGTGTCGCTTTCAAGATCTAGAATTACTTCAGCTGCTGTAAGATACTTCCAGATATGCATCATCCTGGACAGTGAAAAAAGCAGCAATTAATACTGATGCCACTCCTCCAAAAACAGATTGACCAGGGATGAGTTCTATTAGTGATGGAAACTCTTTTGCCTCCACAGGACCTACCAGTGAGCAACAACCAAATGAATTTTTAGGATTTGGGATCAAACATGATGTTAATGCCTGCAGACCGTGTATGCATGTTTAACTGAGATCTAACACACAATTGTCCCTGCTAGTCCCTTTCAGGACCTAGATGAGAACACCTAGAGTCTGAATTACTTTAGTTCAGGAAGCAGGAAAGATCAATAACCTTAATTATCTTAATTAATCTTAATTAACAGCAATATTCTTAATTGTAAGAATATACTAAAAACCCCATTGTAAATAGTTTTACAGAAATATCAGCATAGGTCTCCCTAATTCATCCTTTACTTCGATGCTCCTTTTCCTCATCTTGGTCGATATGAGGTCCTATTTAGTTTCCAACCCTTTGCAGCTAAAGGGTAGGAAACTAGGTCCTTTGGCCTAAATTATTTCTACATTATCTCTGTGTGTGACTGCTGGTCTTTCCATAAACACAGTGCATTGTGTTTTAGCAGGACAACTGATCTTTCATTGAGATTAAGGAAAATGAGGAAATGAAAGACAAATAGCCAAGCTCCACACAACAGACAATGCAGTGTCACTCATTCTGACAGTCCTGAGCCAGTCTGCCCTAAATAGAAAGAAGGAAGGAGAAGATCCCTCCCACTTAAAGAGAAAGAAAAGGAGCAGGGAACAACATGAACATCTCACATATATAATGTATAAAACTGTGAAAATTTAAGTCTGCCAAGTTGTCCTGCTTTAGAGAAGTATCCAAGAGCATAGAATGAAATGCTCAGTGTGCAACCTGTAAATCTGAAATAGCTTCAGATGGGAAACCAGAGGGTGTTGTGGGGTGGGAAAAAAAGAGGGATGCATACAGGTTATTTCAAAGAATGCAAAACTATCATAGATATATCATGGAGCATTCAAATGGTGCAATATATACATAATTTCCTTTTCACGAAGATCATGGGATAAAAAAGGAGTTTCATCTCTACACCTTGTTCTCGAATCCTGAGATTAGAGAGTGCCCTGATTGTTGTCAGAACAAACTAGCTAAATCATGGGAAGCATATGCAGACACTGGCTGCTAAACCAGGAGGATTTGACTGACAAAGTGTTACTGTGGATTATGGGACTAGAATTTAGAAGGCTAAAATCCAGTTCCTAACTTGCTAAATTAAAAAAGGTATTCTATAAAGTCAGAAGGACTACAGGTCAAAAATGCATACAAGGCTCAGCAATTATTCAAATAAAAGGCTTAAATCATGCATAATTTTTGTCCTAGCCTTCTAGGAATAGTTTCCATTGCAAACAGGACATCTTGGAAGGACCTTGACACTTATGAGCAAGTAATGTTCTGAAGTTAAAAAATAAAGGGCTGAAGAAAAATGGTCAAAACTTACGCTGATTCAACTTTGAAAGGGAAATGAAAACATGTAAAGCAGAACAAAGAGAAGTGCCATGAAGAATTTATACATTGTTGATGGAATAGGAAGTAAAGAGAGTTAAGTATCATCTAAATCTAAGTCCAAAACTGAATTATTACTTTCCTATAGTTCTCTGTGAGACATTTTAGTACACTGCAGACAGACATCATTAGAGCAGACTTTGCTCTGAGGCACATAGCTGTTTTTCTGGATTAGTGAGGAAATTGCCACTCCACATTACACAAAACTTTAATTTGTCAAATAGACCTCAAAACTGTATGACCTGATAAACAGGAATGTGATGCTTATGCTCAAGAAACAGGAAGATATATTCCAAATAAACTGCAGGCTGAGATCTCTGATTACAGTAATAAAAAAAAGTCTTTGAAACATGTTTTAGAGATGATAATAAAGCTATAGATTTAAAAGAATAAAGGGATAGGGCGAACAACATTTTTTTGAAAGTTGTGTATTATCTTTTCTAGCTTTCTGCTCTTGAAAAGCCAGTGGACTACTGGCTTTTCCTGTTTCTAGAGATTAATGATGAACCAGAACTAATCTATTTCAGGGAGATTTTTTAAATGATTCTGCATCAGAATTTACGTATTCTAGAGCAGACTGTTAAGGTGGACAAGAAATTGGTTCATGTGAAGAAAAGCATTTGCATACACTGAAAGAGGAATTACCATGTTGAAGAAAGACTAATAAAGGGAGTTCCTCAAAGATCAGCCGTGATACTAGACTGAGCTAATATTTTCATGTGTTATCTTGGCAGATATAAAAAAATTTTGACACCATTTTTTGATGACACAAACTTTTTCAAAGTAAAGGGTAGTTGGAGGAGACACAAAGGAGTTGGATGACCTTGAAAGCTGAAGCAACAATAATGGGATAAAGTACAGTAGTGCAAAGTCATGCACTTGCAGACTAATGGAAAAAGATTTCTCTATGAATTGGAGGATTATCAGTTGAAAATAACAAAGGAATAAAAAACATAACTGAGTTAATGCAGAACAGAGAGAATATAGGCCGTTACACAATGTATCTGTGAAAAAATGAACATCCTAATCTCAGGAAATAGAGTTTGAGGCATTTCTGAGATAAGGACAACTCTACCTAGAATATAAGGTGTAAATAAACCACTCATGTTCAAGAAAGCACAGTTTAAACTGCTTTAAAAAGGGGAGATCTGTGGGTAGATAGCAAGCCTATCTTATGTGACCAAAAGAATTTAAGTTCACTTTAGTAAGTGAAAGGTAAAAAGGAATGTGACTCCTCTCACGGAACAAAAAAGCATTACATGTGTATAAGACAGTCAATATTTGATGGAAGCCTAAAATTAGAGCCATCAAAGCAATAATTTTCCAAAATGTTCTTACCGTATTAGAAAATTTATTAACTTAAAAATACATAATACACATAAATAATTGAAAAGTCTTCATATCATAGAGATACTTATAAGAGCAGGGGACTGGATGCAGTGAGCAGAACTTTGGTTTTGTGTTGGTTGTATATCAAGGAAAGGTTGGGAAACCATGTTACTAAGGTGAAACTCACTTTGAAAGAAACTGGAGTTGTTGAAATCCTGCACAGACAGATCATTTGTAAATTTATGTTGAAGAATGTGCCTTTAAATTTACTGGAAAGTTCTTACCTTCCAGTATAAAATCAATAGGTCTTGGTTACTTACTCTAGTTCCCTGTGTCGGAGTGTTTTAAGTTTCTGAGAGCATGATATCATAGAGTCATGAATCTACAGGACCATTTGGGTTGTGAGGAATCTGTAAAGATCATCTAGTTCAATGACTTTGCCACTGGCAGGGATTTATTTTTTACTAGATCAAGTCCCTTCATTTCAATAAAGTCATTCCAATAAGAGGAGGATCACAAGACATTGATGACCAAATAAAAGAATTTAATTTAGCTGTTCCAGAAAACAAAATACTGGCAAGAATCTAGCAAGTTTTCTTGAGATACAGAAAGAAGGGGGGAAATATCTGTTTTCCATTTTCCATGTTGGATTGCTTATGATGATGCCATTTTAAGTATTTCTTACTGGAGTTTAAAATGTAATTTATAATGGTAAAAGGAGTTGAATACTGGAAGTAATTAACCTAGAGCTTTGCAGACTCTCCATTACCGTACATCTTTAAGAAGGGCAAAACCAACATCTGTCAGAAACAAGACAGCTACAAAAAATCCTGGATTTAGATAAGGAAATAGAAGGAAGCACAAAATTGAGCTTTTATGACTCTTCAGAGCCAATATTACTTTCTTTACCTCTACTTTCAGACTTTGAGATGTATATTTTAAAAATCACTTTAATGTTCAAATTCTGCAGAGCAGATATTCCCAAATAAGATTAAAAGATTTTCTGAAAATTATCATTTTCCATTGTGAAACATTATTTGTCCTGTATTATGACAAGAACCAAACTACAAATTAAATAAATGTAAGTTTATTATGTCATCTTATTTTATATAAGATTATTTTGTCTGGATGATACAATTTAAAATGGAAAACCTTAAATTTGTAGAATGATCACAAAGAGATATCAACAGCAGGCTGTCCTTGTTCATTGAAATTGTCCATCTCATTTAATCTCACTGTCTCCCATCCTTCCTTCTGCTCAATAACAAAAGTTATTGTTAACTTTTTTCACTTATATCCCAAATTTTGAAAATGTATGAAAGGTACAAATACTGAAGAGGTATTTGTAAATTACATGAGTTTCAAGTTTTTTACAGAGACATTAATAGAGAAAATTTTACTGGAATAACAGTAGTTGCCTGTATTCCCTTTCAAGTGTCTCAGAATAAACGCTGAATACATTAATTATTTTGTCTCTAGAGATAAAGTAATTTTCATCTTGCTTAACAAGAAATAAAAATATTTGGTTATTATTCAATGTACTCCTACTTTGCACTACAATTATCCAAGCTTTTTTAAAAAAAGAAATAACAGCTGAAGAATTAAGGGCAGCAATTATCAATGTACATGACACTTGTTAGATTTTCAGGCATGGTTTATTTTGTCTCTAAATGTGTATGACAAAAATCCTTCAATCAGTCAATCAGTGCACTTAATTGTCCTTGAACTTCACTGGAAGAGTAAAATGCAATCATGGAAGTTACAGTATGTGTCTGATGGTCTCAGCCTAGACTAAATCATTATTTCTTTTTAATTTCTGTGCTGTTTCATACCTGAAATATAGAACTTGGCATCTTTGGATCATTATTCTTTATTATTCTAGTCCTCTGACTCCAGACAGTAGCATCCATTTTCATATCTCTAAAAGGCTAATTTGTCCATGTGTGCTTTTGGCAAAATACTCCTAAACAGATGAACACGTTTTTGAAAGTGAGTTGTTAATTTACATTGTATAAATGGGGATATTGCTTATTGGACAAAAAGTCTGAAATGGCTTGTCTGTTTGATATGCTAAGATCAAACTGTACCAAAAGTGCTTACAGCTAATTAAAGTAAAGTAGCACTTTTCCATTACAGAGATTTCTCTGCTTCTCAATTTTTTTTTCAAAGTTCAATGCATTGAAATGAATAGAATGACTCCCATTGTTAGGAGGAAGATTGTTCACAGCCTTGTCAATAGATATAATCTTTTTCTTTCTCTTTCATCTTTTGAAGTGTCAGTCCATGCAGACTATTTAGCTAGAGTATTTCACTTTTCAAAATTTAATCTTTCTATTTTTTTATCCTTCTTAGAATTTTTCTTTTACTTCTTGAATTCAAAGCTTCATTCATGTTAAAAAGCAGCCTTGGACTGCACCATACATATTTTTAAACTTCCAGGCCAGCTTTCTAAATCTGTTTGTTGTATTTGGCTCCCAGTTCCAAGTCTCCTAGCTATCATCATATAATTTTTGGTGGGTTTTTTTTTCTGTTTTTGTTTGTTTGTTTGTTTTTGTTTTGTTTGTTGTTGTTGTTGGGTTTTCATTTAGTTTTTTGCTTGGTTTTGTTTGTTTTTTGTTTTTTTTTGGTTTTTGTTTGTTTTTGTTGAGTTTTTTGCTTGGTTTTGTTTGGGGTTTTTTTGTTTTTTTTTTAACTAAGGTTTTCTAACAGTCTAAATTAGACTGCAAAATCCCAATGTTGAAATCAACTAAGGTTCTCTAACAGTCTAAATTAGACTGCAAAATCCCAATGTTGAAATCTTTCTTTCTTTGAAATATACTCTGCTTACCTGATGCTTGGTACTGCATGAGGATTTTAAGAGCCAGCCATTAGTGTTATTATATAACAGTAAATTGGATGCTTATTTTCTGTGAATGAAATTCATGTCAAGGGGTGAGCATCTCCAGAACAATTCATGAGCAACAGAAAACTCTCTGAAGCCCTCACAAAGCAGCTGATGGGATAGGTAAGCACTTACACAGCTGTGTTTCTGTGGCATAAATCTCCTTTTTACTTGCACAAAATTCTAAAAATTATGTTTTTACTTTACCCTCAGCATAGATACTAATATAAATAATTACAACTACATCTATTTCAGTGTCAAAGATAAATATGCATCACAAAATTCCCTAAGATGTAGCACGGAGAATTCATTTAAACTTCAATTACCTGTCAGATATTTTGGTGCAGATTATGACTAGAGCACATACCAACTGTTTGTGCAGCACTCTGAGTCACAGTTTACCAAAGAATTTCCAGTATAAATGGTTCTAAAGGCAGTAGTTAAAATTTGTCAGTAAATAAGTTATGTGTCAGTGAATAAATTATAAGGTCATAATTCTGTTATCATATTTTATCTTTTTTTTTTTTTTGCTTTCTGCCTCATTTCAATAAATTATTACATTTACAACTTACCTTCAAGATATCTCTTTGAGTTAAACCTTACCCTGTGATAGATGATGCATGATGGAAACCTGTTGGGAGGTTTAGTTTACTCAGTCATGGAGCTAATGCAGAATGTTTGGTGTTTTTTTAGTTACAAGTGTGTTACACTGCCCTCATATGCATAGGTGCTCTGTAATTTGCACAGAAAACCAGCAGGTTGGTCTGTACAATTCAGGACATTGTTTTTAACTTCAGTAATTCTTAATCATTCCCACATGGAAGGATAATACCATCAACTTTTTTTTTCTCTGGGAAGGTGATCTGAGTCACGAGTTAATCACAGAATCAAGGCACTTGGCCTTGATGAACTTCATGAAGTTCACACAGTCTCAACTCTCAAGCCTGTCAAGGTTGCTCTGGATGCATTGCTTCCCTGTGCTGTGAACAACAGCACACAGCTTGGTGTCAAATATAAACTTGCTGAGGGTGAGCTCAATCCCACAGTCCATGTCAACAACAAATATGTAAAAAAGCATTTTTCCCAACATTGGTCCTACTGGTGCCTGAGGTGTCATTGATCCCACATGGGCATCAGGGCTGTTGGCTGCAGCCCTCTGAGTGTGAACATCCAGCCCATTCCTTAGCCATCAAGTGATCTGTCCAACAAGTTGGTGTCTCTCCAGTTTAGAAGCAAAACCAGCATTTGGGACATACTCAAATACCTCAAATACACAACTCCAGGTAGATAATGTTAGTCACTCTTCCTGATTCATGGCTTCTGTAATCACATCAGAAAAGGCCACTGAATTTTTCAGGGATAGTTCTCCCTTAGTGCAGCCGTGTTGGCTGTCATCAGTCACCTCCTGGTTTTCCATGTGCCTTGGTACAGCTCCCAGGAAGATCTGATTCATGATGTTGTTAGCCACCAAGTGAGACTGGTATGATGGATAGCAGCTTAGCCACTTCTACCAGTTCCCTCTGGACCTGTGGATGAATCCCATTAGGTCCCTCGGAACTGTGCACATTCAGTTAGGCGGCCTTGGTCATCGCCTCCTGCCACAGGTCCAGAATTAAACAAGTAGAGTTTGGTCCTACTAAGCCAAGTTGACATTTGTGCTAATGTTGGTCAAAGGATTTCCAATCGGCTCAGAGCAAGACTGTGCATGCCCACAGACTGTTATTTACTATGTTGCACCAATACCATATTACCTGTGGGATGACAGGTTCATTGGCAGTCGGCCATTTCAGCCACAAGAAAAGAAAAGAGGTGGTTTTTTTAATATTTCTTTTACTAAACACAAAGCCGTACAGTGGAAACACTTCAGTTTGCTGAAGGAGAGGGAGTGTTACTGACCCTTCCTGTGGTAGGCAAATTTCTGGTTCTCTCTGTGGACATTAGTACCTGAAGCAAAGTTCATTTTGTCGATATTTAAAGGCTGGCAAGTGCTGTGTTAAATGTATAAGGGCTTTCACAGTATCTTTAGGCTTGTTAAAAACAAGACTGCATTGTTAACCCAGAACTGAAAGCATGTCTTGAACTGACTAGGGCTCTGACTGTGGCTTACTTATATGAAAAATTACTGCACAGGAAGCACATTCCTCTGTAGCAGGGTGGAGTGTGTGGGATGTAATTTGGAAAATCTATATTACATTCCTTCTTTACATGATTCCCCTGAAAATGTTATCAGTCTCCACTAGCTATAGAGTCCTGAGGAGGCTGAACTGGTACAGCTGAATACTGTTTTGTGAACAATCCATCTGTGTATATCTTCAGCAGGGCAGACCTACTGGAGCAGGGTATACCAACCTGTGCTAAATCTGAGCAGCCAAACTAGCACAAGACTAAGTCCAGACTCCCTGGGCCACAGTCAAAACAGAGCCCCACACTGGCATGGCTGTACAGTGTAGGAGTCAGAGCTGGCTGGAGCCTTGCTGGGTATGTGTGAGGGTGGCTGAACTCCTGGGCTGTCTGTCCATCACACTACAGCCATGCCCTTCTTGCATGTCAGAAGTGTCTTTTTAAAAAGCCTTCCATGGCAGGAACTTCATCACACAGTCAAATACAATTAACAAGAGATGGGAAAAATGGATACTGATCGTATCCTGGTAGCTGCTTTCTCTTTAGAAACTGTGTGAGGGCAAAGGAGAAGAGAAAGGACTACTTGTTTGAATGATATTCACATTTGCATCTTGTCTAAAGTGTGTCATTAAATCACAGATTGACCGAATGGGCCAGGTTGGAAGGGACCACCAGTCGTCACCTGGTTCAGCCTTCCTGCCCAAGCAGGGTCATTCCTGAGCACACAGCATAGGACTGTGTGCAGACACAAATGAATATTGACAGTGAGGGCATACAACCCTACAACCTCATTATTTTTCTCAAAATATTTTCTTCTTTAAACTTAATTGATAAAGTATTAGTGCAGTACTTCTGCAAGTTCAGAAGTAATGAATTTGGAATGCAACAATAATACCAATATTACTAAAAAGCTTTACAAAACCATTTTTATTAATGTACGCATAACGCACACCATTTATAGTACTCAGATGGACTGCGTCAACATTAATTAAACAATATGCTGCAATACTGAGAAAAGGTTGTTGCATTAACTGTTCTATTTCTTAGACGTATGTATAGTAAAGGTGTAAGGGAGCAATTTGAAACTGATTTTTTTTGTTTTCTTTGATGCTTACTGAATACACAGGATTTTGAACGCCAGTTGTTGTCTGATCCAGTATCACTTTCAATTTTTTTTTCCTGCTATGCATTTGTCTTCCAGGAACCACATCAGCTTGGTGGTAATTGATCACTGTTTTCCTTCTTTTAAAACATATCTAAATTTTT
Organism: Passer montanus; assembly: GCF_014805655.1. Taxonomy (NCBI): domain Eukaryota; kingdom Metazoa; phylum Chordata; class Aves; order Passeriformes; family Passeridae; genus Passer; species Passer montanus. Next base: position 2,278,739 of record NW_024374368.1, read on the forward strand.
AATAACAAGTTCTTTTCCATTTTACAAAATCTGGTTACAACATGCAAAATTAATGCCAAAGGCCAACATTTAATTATGATGTGCTGTTAGCAGCATCTCTGGTGTGGTACTGGAATCTAGTAATATTTTTTATGGTTTAGTTTCTTGTGGGTTTTTAGAATCAACTTTATCTGTCAAAAAGTAGTTTAAGTGTTGTCGCTAATATTTATGAGCTTCTGGCTAAAAAAATTCTATTTTATTTAGTGCTTTGTAAGGCGTTGAATGTTGCATCTAGAAAATGTGGAACATCTGTAGCTTTGAGGATTTATTACTGCATATTATAATATTTCCTACTTTTCTAAAATCTCACCTACACAAACAGCATTCTGCAAGTGAAACACAACTGTCTTCACAACTTTCATTCCTGGATGCAATCCTTATCAAACAGTGAGGTAGATATGCTAAAAATGGGCTAGTCATCACAGTTTCAGAGAAAAGCTTGGTAAAATAATATCCATAAGAACATGGAATAGCATTAAAAGTAGCATTAATGTATTTAATGATAAAAAAAGACATTTCAATTTTAATCTAATAATTTTGGCCATGTGGTTAACAGCGTAGTAGCTTTTGAAAGGTATATAAATTGTAGAAATTTCCTTCCAAATATTATTTCTGTTCAAATGGATCTTTGCTGACATTAAATTCTTATCTCTTCCAGAGCTGCAGGGAAAAAGTCAGGACATTTTATATCATTGGAATCTGCACTCTCATCTTGTCAGAGAGGCTCAGAACACTCTGCTTCCTGAAGAGACCAAGATTTTAAAAGGTTAGTCATGAGTTATTATTTTTCAGTGAAAAAAACTAAAAATACCCATGTATAAAACACTTGAAAGGTATGTGTTCTGCATGCATAGAAACAAGTGCAAAGTTATAAAATTTTTATCTACACTTTTTTGGGGAAGATTTGCATAGATTGTAGCTCATCCACCTCGAAATTTCTGTTTCTAATCTTTTACTATATGCAGTGCTATCTTGTGTTCTGTAGTCATGAATCCTAAAAAGCATTGAGATAGAAGTGACAAATTTCTAAGTCACATGGAAACTATAGTCCTCATTTCTCTTGCTCACCTCATTTTCACTCTCCTAGTATATCTATCTCAGGGTAAACTCTGAACATTTCACAGCTCTCAAAAGCTTCAACCAGCTCCCACTTTTGACTCTGAGAGCAAGATGTTGTAAAGAAACAACATTCCTCTTGAACAAATGTGGAATATTTTTACTTACCAGTTAGTTCCAAACTTGAGCTTTCCCAAAATCTAAGGTATAGAGACCTTGTTCCAGGAACACTTTCCTTTGCAACTAACATTAAAAAAGTTGATACTTGCCATAGAAAATATCTGAAAGTTACCCATTTCTATGTTTTCCTTGTTAGTATTTATGCAAACACAAAATACATGTGCATGAAGGTAGAAATATTAATTTAACTATGGCACTCAATTAATTTCTGTGTATCACACTTTGCATTGTGGCATAGCTGTTAGACTTGGTGTGAAAGAGTTATATTATGATGTTGCATTGCAAGAAACCCTCCAATGACTTATTCAGTCCTCCATTTTCCAGTCATGGATTTTATGAAGATGTAGGATCCAGAATGACTGATTTTACTACCTAAAGGTAGAGATTGGATTCTTTTTATAGCAGAAAAGCATCGAAAATGAGATGTTTTACATATCTCTTGTTCTGTTGGTGTTGGAAACTGAGCTATTTGTTGTTTGTTCAAACTGTTTTGCCTTTTAACTAGCACAGTGTCATCATTGAAACATGAGGATTTAAATATATCTTAGCTCATAAATGGTTCCTCACATTTATTTCAGAGCAAGCTATCAAGTTTTCAGAGAAATGACTTGTGTTCATCTTGAGAACCTTAGTACAGATAAGATGATAAAATTTCAGTTAGTACTGCCACATTGAACCTTATAAATGACACTTAGGTACATAAACTTGTTCTAAATCTTGTATGCAATAAAAGAGAAATGCAGCTTGAAAAAAAAAAAAGTAATTTTTCTCCTGTGTTATCTTGTTTTCTTTATGAAAAAGATGTTACTGTATTTGGAAGATCGACATAAAACTGGTAGATTTATATGGGCTTTAGATTTTATATAGACCTCTAACTTTCTATGCAGAAGTGAATTTCCCTCTGTGGTAAATAAATAATATCTCTCATGTCAGCTTGATATGTGCCTAGCACAGCAGGGACTTGATTCTGATTAATGACTGCAATATTGTTTGTTTCATTTTGCTTTTGCTTCTAATCAAATAATATAAATATATTTTACTGTTCTCTTCTGAATCATAGAAGATGATCCACATCAAATGAAATATGTTTAATTTTCATAACCATTAAGTCACATGGAATTGTAAAATTGTAAGCATTGTTGGTTAACAGGTGCTCTCAGACTATTAATTTAAACAAATAATATTTAGCTTAATATCTGAAATGTAATGATATACTTTATCATCTAGTGAATGAAATTGAGTAGTTCAGGAATGTTTCTCTCTTTTCTAGGATATGCAGACACGCTCTCATGACTGTTTTTCTAGTATTCTTCCATCTTTGTGATATACAGAGTGTGATCCTTCCAACAATCCTGCCTCGAAGAAAAAAGCCCATATGAAAAGTGCTAAGGCAGATGTGACACAGTGACTTCCACATTTTCACCTCTAACACTAGTGCTGTTCTCCCTCTTCTCAATGAGGATATGATCTTGGCACAGAGCTCCTGGCTGATCCATTATGTCAATGGTGAGCCTGTAGGCTCCAGGCTGTGCTAACATAGTGCATCCACACTATCTGGATAATTCCAAGAAATGAATGTTCAGTTTTTTTCTCTTCTGATATCAGCCTTTCTGTAAAGACAAAGGAGAAGGTGAGATGGATCATAAGCATGTTTAAGCGAGAGGTTTCCAGTCTGCAGGATACAGAGGGGGAAAGAAAACAAGGTGATCACAGTGAGAGTCAGAATCTTCAGCTCAAACAGAGAGGGGAAGAAAAAAGGTAGAAAGAAACAAGAATCAGGTGCTCTGACCATGGGGGCAGCAGAAGATAACAGAGAAATAAACTAAATTTGCTGTAGTCCAAGATGCCTCTGAACTAGTTCAGAACAAGACTACATGCAAGGACATGCTTTTAAGGAAGAACTCAATAAACTTTCTATTGCTAGGCAGAAAATCATTCTAATTTTTGTCTCCTTTAAAGTTTATTCTCCAATGAAACCTACCTTTTCCAGTTTAAGAGCCAATATTAGAGCTTTTCTAGAGGAGATCACATAAAGGACAAGTTCTAGACATATCCAATTCAAAATTTTGTCCAAATCAATGTTCTATCACATTCAACTAGCTTTGACGATTCATACATATTAAGATATCAGAAACTGTCCAGTGTCATTAATGTACTGCACCACTGAAGTTAATGAGGGGAACATGCATATGGTTATAAAGAGAATTTAGCAAAACTAGGACTGTTTTCTTTTGTAATACAGGCTAAGTTTGGTGTGGTTGGCTTGGATGTCTCTGTGTAGTTTTGCACTCCTATATACAATCACGGGCTTACCAAATGGACATATTGTACAGGATATACAGTCACAAGGGCCAAACAGGAAATCAAAGAACACTGTGAAGTATAACATAAGATATTATGTCTTTACTGGTAGTATTATTATGTGTATAAGCAGTTTTGCTTTGTTGCCTTAAGATCATTTATAGAATCTCTGTCCAGAAGTATTCAGGGCTAAAAACCTGTCTTAATTTGAGAGTAAAAGAATGCCAGTCATTAAATAAAATCATTGGACTTAATATAGAGATGAAACCAGTGCAGCTGTGTAAGAACATTCCCCCATTGCCTATATCTGTATCTCTCTTTGAAAACAACCTTCATCTCCTTCAGTCTGGAGCACAGGAACTCACTCACCATCCTATTTCTAACCCTATTTCTAGCACAAGAGAATTGAAACTCAAGGGCAAACAGAGTCCTATTGGAATGATCACTGTAAGTTCCTAATGAATGGTTATCAAAGCACTTAGTTTTTGCCATCTCCAGACAATTTTATGTTTTGTATACAGATATCAGGCTTTTCTTTCTTGGTTTGTTTGTTCCTATTTTCCAACTTCTTTAATTAGAATTTAAAACTATTGGTGTTTCCAAGTACTCTCATCAGGGTCATGATACCAGTAACATTGGATATAAGGGAAAAATAAGTTTACTTATCAGAAAAGCTTTTAGGTAGAGATAAGAATTCAGTACAGTTGAAGGAAAGAGGGAGATAACTGGATTCTGAAGTGTTTTGGATTTGAAACAGATGCATACGCACACATGCATAAAGATTTGAATGAGTGGAATTCTATCAGGCTGTTTGACCTTGTCTCAAAATAAAAGGCATATAAAGCATCCTTCCCTCACAGAGGTGAGACAGGGAAAAGCTCTGGGAGTCCATCAGGCAGGGCCCATCTGCCTTGAGTCTGTTAACTGATATAGAGGTGCCTATCACTGGGAGAGCTCCTTGGAAAAGTCTGGCACTCTACCAAGAGGCTGCCAGTGTGGCTTTCCCAATATGGGACACTATGGATATCCAGAAGGACTTCCAGTCTTCTTTTTCCCCTTATCATGCAATTTCTACTTCTAAGATTTAAATTTTCTACTGTTTATTCTTGTCTCATCCTTTATATATCTTCCAAAATATTAATAACCTCTAAGTTACTCAACAGCCTTCTGTTTTCAGGCAGTCTAACAAATACCTTATGAAAAATAGAATAGTGATTCTTCCTTTTCCTGTAATTTATTCTTTCTCCTAAAGCACGTGCAAAAGTGTCAAAAGGAATGTAAATATTAATTGCATAAATTCTGTTGACGCTGAATGAAATGTAAACAATCCCCAGATTCACCAATTTCTGACATGGAATTTCAGCTTCAAAACCATGTAGCTCTTTTTGAAAATGTTACCTTTTTTCTTTATAATATTTTTACCTGTGATTATGTTCTTTATTTTGTCTAAGAAGATATATTTAAGTCTGATTGAATTAGTGGAATCAAGACATTAAAATTACAGGTTTTTATGTTTTTTTAATTACACATAAAAAACCCTGGATAATATAACAAAATTAATTTAAAAATATAAATATAAATTTGATTTAAGGATAAGTTTCAATCTTCTACTTAGAAAATCCAAATGTAATCTGTAACAAATAATGTTCTTTGAGTTTAAAAATATAAAATTTGTTATTCCTGGATATAATTGAAAATATTTTAAATGAAAAGTTTTTTTGTGGGGTTAAGCAAAACTTGAAATGAACTAATGCTCATGACTGGTAAAGTATCAAACTTTATGTTCTTTTATGCTTAATGTCTTCCTGATGGCGGCACTGGCATATTCTGCCTTGCATGCATTCACAGCAGTTTTGAAGATCAAGATGAAAGGCATGAACAGAAATCCCAGCTACCACATTGTTTTTGAGAAATGTATCTTAGAGTCAAGCTTTTCCATGCATTTCATTAAATCTTAATAAATAGTGTTACTTGCTGCTTCACACTTTTCTGGAAAAAAACTCTTCTCAGTAATTCCACAAAGAAATCTAATTCTCAGTTCAGTAGGAGTAATTCTTGCCCTTCAAAAACTTTTCATATTTTATTATTTTTATCTTAGAACATAGGGCTAATCGTTTTTCACAGAAGGTTAGTGCTCATCCAATTTCATGGGGTTATTGGTTCATATCACAGATGTAAAAAATGCAAGTGTTGGTTATTTCATCTTTTCTAAAAATACAGACTGCTGCAGGACAGAATAATGGCATTTGGCTTATCTCTGAAGCACAAATATAACTTGGAGACCACTGGTGCATTTTAGGAAAGTAGTACCAATTCCTCATGTAAAACGCCAATCTCATTCCAACATTCTCTCAACTGCAGTCCTCCTAAATAGAGTATTAGTAGCAACTGCTAATATTCCTTCCTCTCAATAAATAGAATGTGTATGCAACATTACTGAAGTTTTTCTAGTAGGTCACCTGAGGCCAGCTCTGAGTCTCTGAGCCCTGAGGAGATAATTGTTGAGCACAAGAACAATTCTTAGATTTGATAGATAGGAGCAATTTGAGGTAAAGTTTATCATGTCAAAGAGGCATTTTGGTGTTTTACATCAGGTACACAGATGGGGACTGAGGGACAGGATTATTTTTCTTTAATTTAATGGTTTAAAAATGTGGTGCAAAGTCTGAACAAATCAATTGCCTTGGTTTCTTCTAACCATTGGAGAGGGAGGTGTGGGAATTTCAGTACAGTTTTATGATGGAGTTCATTTTAACATGAGTCCTCGCTATTTTAAAGCTGAATGGAAAATTAGTTTGTCTGTCCAGATGCAAATGAACTAATTTTTCAATGTTTAAGTTTCACTGATACTTCAGTGATTATAACACACATTTATAGAGCCATGTATTTAAAGATATCTAGAAATGAGTGCAAAGAATTTGGGTTTTGCTGCTGGGAAATAGCCTTAGAAAAGCAACAGGGACTATAAAATAATTCAATAAATCTTTACAAAATATTACTGTGACATATTATATGTATGAATTACTTTATGAGTGACAGGCATACAGTGCATGTTTCTCTCAGTACACTGGCCTCAACAAAAAAAAAATCTTATCTATATGAATTACAGAGTAGTTCTTCCGAGTCAGACTATAATGAGGCCAGTGCATAACAGCAGACATTATCCAGAGCAATGCTTTCTGCCGGTCCTTGACAGGCTGTAGGAAAGGCTAAAGACAAGGGCATGAACAAATATATGTCCCTGGATGCTGCTCCTGCCTAAGCAAGCTTAAAGCAGCATTAGCAGGAGGTTAAAAAATAATCCCCCAATGCATTAGTCTGATACTTATCAGAAATTCCAAATTAATTTAGAAATTTGGTTTATTTGCAAAAGTCTACACTTTGTAAAAGTAACCCAATTATTCCTAGGCTGTAGATTCACACCCACAGGGCATGTGAATCCATTTCCATGGCTTTAGTTGCTGCTAACATTTCATTCAGATATTATGAGCAAAAGTGTCAATCCTGTCTCTCACTGGTAGGAAGTCATTACAGATAAGTTTTTGTTTAGAGGTATTTCTTTCCTTAGCAAAAAGACTCCTTTTACCTTTCCTCTTGCACTGCAGCCCTAAATATTACTGATCATTATTAAATGATTTTGCTTAATGATTATGTGCATATTACACTTCTTTCTTATCTGCCGTGTGTTATATTACTGGCAGTGAAGCAAAATCAACTTGTGTCAGTAAGTCATTTAGCTAAATATCACCTTCCACTCAGGTAATACACAATGATACCAAAGAGACAAGATGACAACAGCACTCTGAACTCTGTAGGATGGTGCCACAGTTCCAAGGAACAAGGATATACAATTCTTTCAAACTGAATGGTTAGTCAAAATCCATGGTCCTGTGAGTTATTTTGGTTAGGAGGAAAAGATGATGATGAAACAAGGTTATTTTGATAGAATCCTGTTCATACATGTGAGGCATGAGAAACACTGCTTTACCCTGCACTTGAGGAAATCAAGCACTATAAAATCATCATCACTAACCTCAAAATTCTTTCATTAGTTTGCTTTTGGTTTTTGGTTTTTGGTGAGTTTTTATTTGTTTTTGTTTTTGTGGGGTTTTTTGTTGTTGTTGTTGTTGGGGTTTTTTTTTTTTGGGGGGGGGGGGTTTTTGTTTTGGTTTTGGGTTTTTGGTTTTTTTTTATTTTTACCCAAAAAAAACATTTTTCCCCCCACTTTTCTGTATCTTTTGCTGTCATATGTCTCTCCGATTTTCTCTTTTGTATATTTATCTGCACTAAAATATACCCTACCTCTAAAAGAGCATCAGTCCTGATTCTTAGATTAGCCAGGTGCTTTATGAAAGGAACCTCACTTGATTCTGCAAGGGACTAGTCAAATCACCTTGTAAGTGTAATTACACTGCATTAACAGCATTGCACTGATATGCATATAAATATGCATACTCATATACATTTTATATGAAATTTAACACAGAGATCAGTATCTGTAAGTACTTTGAGGTGTCTTAGAAGGGAAGACTTCTAATTTTCATTGGATGCTCATATGAAGTAGGCCAAACATAGTCTATACAATCAGGACATCAGCACAAAATTGAAGTATTCACTCTAAACGCACTGGTACAATGAATACCTCACGACTTTCAATAAAACTAGTGCTTGTAATAATATGATGTTGGTATATAATTCCAAACTGGGTGTAAATTGATAAAAATGCAATCAGCACAACAGTATAACATAAAAATAAAAATATAGTAGTGTCAGTGTTGGTCCATTCATACTGCCAAAAATTTAAAAGTATGTGAAGTCAGAAGGAAGTGCTGCAATAAATATTACAGCAGCAGGTGCAAATACATTTCTGCCATCTGCAAAACTGATTCAGCAATGCTAGTTAAAGGTGTTGTTTTGATTTGATTTGATTTGATTTGATTTGATTTGATTTGATTTGATTTGATTTGATTGATCTAGTGCTTATCCTCTTAGACATGTATTCATTTTCACAGTACCCAGCAAGTGAGAGAAGTATAACACAGAGAAATTTGTCAGCCTAATATTAATAATAATTTAATGCTTATATGGAGCATGTTATATATTCAAAGAACTGTACAAATAGTAACCAACTAATAAAAACTAATGTTATTCCTTCTCTATCTCATGATATTAATGAAGCCTATTACTTATTCTTCATCTACTGTTTCATGTTTTTAGCTCTTTGCACTTGAGCATTTTATGGCAAACTCTAGAGATCAATTTGTACAGCTAAGAAAGATGCATACATGCATAATACATTTTACAAACTGCTGCTTAAATAGTGTCTTCTGCAGAATGTGTACAACAAGTCTTAAAATGAGGTATCCCAGAAAGACACTGGCTTTGTGATATTGTGAATTAGTTATTGGTAACTCTTAAATGAGCTCAGGTAAAATTAGAGTTGGTCAGAATTTTTCTGAGACAAATTTACTCTCAGAGAATGATGGTGTCTCAAAGTCCTTGAATGCATAGTCCAGCTTGTGTGTGGAAAGAAAGCCCTGGGACAGGGGTAAAGGACATCCAGCTCTGAGTAGCCCTGTAAATTTATGGGTCCAGTGTAACAAATTCTCTCTGCACCCAGTGCTGGACCTGGAAAGGTGCCTTTCCAACTTTCTCAGTATTGACCTGGAGTCTTTTGATTCCTTGCAAGTCTGAGCATTTATACTTTATTTTAGCCTCCAAGTGTGCTCATGAGCCACTGTCCATGATTGCTCACATTTCCTGCATGCTGAATCATGATCAGGCTTCTGAATCCAGGATAAGACATCTATATTTGCTGATGGGGAAGACTGGAGATAAAAGAGCTGATAGAGAGTCCCTTGTGCCCCAGCACTACCCTGTAATCAGAGACAGCAGCCTGTGAGCATTTGAAACTGAGCTGAGTTTCACCACAGTTACTGAAAGTAGCAGTGAGGTTTTTTGACATCTGGACTTTGCTCTCAATGGGGACAACCAAAATTTTTTTCATCCCTACATCTCATAAGTCCTGGAGAAAAGGGACTGAAACATGAACTTTGGAAAATGTCCTCTTAGATGTAATTCCAGGTCTAAATGAAGCATTTTATGTTAGAAATTTGGAAGAACTATTTTTTTGGTTTGAGGGGTTAAGTTTGTCTGGAGATTTGAGATTTGAAATGTTTTTCATCTGAAGCACATAATTTGTGTTTAAAATTTCAGATTACTGAAAAAGAACTCTAATTTCCAAGATTAAAATAAAATCTTGTAAACTTTGTGACAAAGATTTTCCCTTCCTTGTTTCAGTCTTGAGCCAATTTTTGAGGACAATGATGGGAAGAAAAGTGGGTGTTTGAAGCGATATTATAGAACAGTTGGGTAAATCATTGTGTTGAACAGTTGTGGAAAATTAATAATGGCTTGTTCATTGCCTTTGTGTTTTGAAGATGAAAATATGACAGGAATACTAAGTATGATTACTCCTAAGCTTAATCTTTTATGTCAGGTTTCCGTAGTTTGCATATTGGCTTCAGTGTCCTGGACACTTCCCAGTTTGCCTAAAAAATTGCATTTTGCTCACCGGCATTTTTGCCTACAATTTCAACTGCTTATGTTATTTATCATTTCCTGTTGTGCTGCAATACCATGGCCTACTAATTCTTTCATTTTGATTCAAAGTTCAAGTCATCCCTAGTGAGTATCTGAGAGCAGGAGGAAAAAAAATGTTATTCTCTTTTGGAATTGCTAATAAAATAAACTCAGATGAGGAATAATAAAAGAAGTTGGAAGATGTGGGAGGATGGACATTCACTGTAGTATGTTTAAATGGTTACTCAACTAAAAGCAGATTGTGTTGAAGAATTTCATGGCTTATTTTAAAAATAAAACAAACAAATAGAAACATTTACACTTTCATCTCTTAAGAGTTCCTACCAGTTTTAGGAAGCATGTGGAAGTATATGAATAGTGGAAGTTTTACCTGACAAGCTAGCTCAAGCATAGTGATAGAAAATAGGAAAATTCAGGCACAGTCTTGACCAAAACAGGATTTCAGTTTTTACTGATATGGGCAGATATGAAAGTCTGGGAATGAAATATAAATATGACAAGGTAACAGGGCAAATACATGCATGCTTCTATGAAAAAAAGATGAAAATATATTTATATATATTTTCAAGTTTTGTCAAGACTTGAAAGTATTCTATGCCAATTTTTCCCATAAAATACGACTGTCTATTGAAATATATTATGTTTTTCAAACTGCTTACTCAAAAATACAATTTAGATTTAAGAATATTTAATATTATGTCACAGTAAGAATAAATTGATGCTGATGGAACAAGGAAAATCAACTACATAACTGATGGGTGTAACATATATCCATATAAAGAAGAGTAAGTATTTGTTGAGAGCAATCATCAGTAAAAAATCTGGAGACAAGAAGGCACTTTCAAGAGAAGAGGAGAAAAAAATCTGAAGAGGAGAAGTTAGAGGGGGAAAAAAACTTTTATGACTTTGCTTCCTTTCCTAGGAAACTAAGGATTTTAGCATTGTTATTTAACCATGTGAATCTTTCCTAGTTACTGCTTTGCCACTTTCTGCTGTAGTTATGGTAGCAAAAAATTCTCTCATCTAAAAAAACTCAGAAGTTTATTCTAGAAGAGTATGACTTCCTGCTTAGTAGGAGCAGTACAAGGCACATGGTTACTATGCTTAAAGGTTTACATAGGCTACCAGATCATTTCCCAAGGCAATTGGAGGAATCAGCTCTGCTTTGAAAAGTCATTTAGGGTTTGGACTTGCTCTAGGCTATCAGTCAAGTGCCTCTGGAACATGAGTGAAAATGTCCCTACAAAATTTGTACCTCATGGTGAGATAACATCATGTTGAATCTTTCTGTTCTCCACTTAGTCCAATAGAAATCCAGATTCAATAACACTGAGAACACATTAGAAATCCTTCCTCTTCACACTTGCTTTTACCTAAATAGTGAGTTGAACAGGTTCTTAAAGAAGAACATTCTTTAAGAACTTTATGGTCTGTCTTGGAAGATAGGGATGCCCTGTAACTGGCGCACAGACACATATCTAAACCTGTTCCTCTTATAGTGTAAAATACTGTCTTGAACATTATGCACTTCTGAGTCTTTTACTTGCATTGTTTGCAAAACAGCATCTAAATTATACCTCTACTATCATGAGCAAATCAGCCTGCATTGTCAAAAATGGAAAATATATCAATGAATCTATATGTCTGCATTAATTCTCTGGCTATTATAGGCTTTCTAAGGGGACATTTGCATGCTTTCATCAAGATAGTTGATCCTCTGAAGAGGCAGCAAGTGACAGCTGACTGGTATCTAGACAGAATCTTGCTCTCCCTAAATCAGGACAGCAGAGAAGACCCAGTGAGAGTAATCAGGGCTGGTGAGACCCTAGGCATCCCCCGACAATTTTTTTTATAGCCAGCTACATCCAAGGAGAAGGCAGGAAGATAATCCAGTGCAGTCAGGTCAGGGCCAGGACTGGACACAGGCACACCTGGATGGCTCAGGGAGCATCTGGGACAGGGACTGAGCTGGGGTGAGCTCCCAAGCCGAAGGACTGATGGTGCTTGGGTGAGCCCCAGACAAGACTCCTCATAGCCCACCTTTGCAAGGCTCTTTGCACAGCTCTCCTCTAGGCTGTGCTGTCCTTTCAGCAGCAGCTCCAGAAGCAAGGAGACCTCCTGTCTTAGTGCCTGTGACAGATACACGGCAGTCTGTTGTGTGACTACTGAGGTTCGTCTTACATGTGCTCTGCCTTGGTAGTTAGTTACTGTTGAAAAATGAATTAATTTCTTAATAATTCCCAGAATACTCAAAACAAACAAACAAAAAAAAAAACAGCAAAAAGACCTCAGAAGGAAAAAAAAAAACCCAACCAAACAACAAAAAAAAAAAAAAAAAACAAACAACCAAACAACCAAATAAACAAAAAACAAAAAACCAAACCAAAAAACCCCAACAAAACAAAAAAAGAAAAGCAACAAAAACCTCAAAACCTCACAAAATTCCTTAATGTATTTGGAGGAAAGGTAGTTAAATATGTAATTATTCCAAACACTGAGGTAGTCGTGGTTCACTGCAGCAACTGAGGCCATAATGGAGCAGATGATTGTATTGCAAAGTTCATAACAGTGTTTTGTCCCATTTATTAACTTTTACAGAACAAAAAGCCTTTAGAAGAAATTTATTTCAAGTAGACTGCATCCATTTAGTTTTTTGGCTTCTTCTTTCACTTCGTGACTACCCCAGTATCTATCATTATCGTCTCCAGCTTCACAGCTCTGATCCTCTGTTCTTGGCTCCGTCAGATGCTTTAAACCATGCTTCTGTCTCTACTTCAATCATCCCCTAGGCCCATAACAACAATTTAACCCACTCCATATTGAATGTGATTTCCAGCTCATTCTTCACTTGTTCTTGCTCCCTTGCTGCATCACTAAGGGATCAGAAGGATCAAAGCAAAAATCCTAGTTTTTTACAGTGGTTGGCAAGTCTACATGTATTTGAGAGACTTAGTTCTGAGCTAGGTGGTAAAGTTCATGCTCATTTGATCTCAAATTTCTTATCAGCTGCCTTAGGAAACCTTACTTCACAAGGTAAAATGGAAAGGAGAAAATTATGCAGAGGAAGGGAACAGCTGGTGCACTCCTACACATGTGCAAGAGCCCAGATGCACAAACATTTGGACCTGTAATTATAGAAGCTTGGCAGCTTTAGCTCCTTGCAAGATTTAGTGTGAACCATGTTGTCCTCGGAAACTCGTGTGCATTGCTTGTACCACCTTTAAAAATACTGAAGATGCGTGGACAGGGGTGTAAATATTTTCATTGAAAATAAAAACATGCATATATATAGGTCAGTAAGCCAACAGTAGCTTCAAGCACTTGGATCTAATGATAATTTCTCAGTCTGTCTTTCGATTAACATAAGAAATTACAGGAAGCAAGAGGAACCAGGAAATCACAGCTGCTATTTCTGATCTTGTGTTCAGCTACCTCTCAGAAGTATTGCAGCATCTTCGAATGACATACAATTTATACTGTTGTCTCTAAACTTTTTAAATTGTTGGGGACTTGGACTTTCTTAACAAGACTTCTTATTGTCATCACAACAGATACTGAGAAATATGTATTTGTAATGGTTTAGGTGTTAAGGCTAAATAGGGATTTACAGTGTAGTATTGTGTCCTGGATCTGTACTGGTGTATTTAAGCCATCCTTTGATGGTGGGAAATGAGTAAATTATTACAGGATGAATGAAAATATTCTCTTTATTATCCCTCATCCGGACCAGGTTCAGTGACTTTACAAATGTGCAGTTAAGCTAAATCACATACTCCCCTCAACTTAAACTCTTTTTTCTTCATTGTGTCCATAAAGGTTAAAAGTTCCTACTTTAACAAACCAACAAAATACCTTAATGGTATGAATATATCCCAAATCAGACAGACTCTTTTGTCAGACTTTTTTGATAACTATTCACTTGAAGGATTTGGCACTTTTTAGTTCAACTGATTTTTCTTTCTTAATCTCTTTTTTCAGCTTGGTTTCACTTATTTTTTATTATTTATTGTACAGGAAGTAGACTTGATGAGAATTCCAGAAACGTGAAGTTCTTAATTAGATTTATTGATTTTCAAGTTTTAACTGTCTAGAAAATACAGGTCTTTGATAGCATATACAGCATTAATGCATTAGATGCCAAAAATTGTAATTTTAAAAGTAACAATGGAAGCAGCTGCAATTTTTCCAGATACACCATGAAAATATCAGATAGCTTTTGGATATTATGCCAGAAGTTTCTTCTACTAATTTAATCTAAATGTACAATCATTAAGGAATCTTAGAAGTCTTCTGCAGTGAATTTAAGTTGTAGACGAGTTTAAAATATATAAAAATTATATTAAAACAAAAACATGATATTTCTTAGAAACCAGTCACCACATCTGCTTTAATAATTTATTTTTATGTGAATACTATATTTTCTTCCAGGGAATCTAAAAATTTCTGTTTGACAATTTAATATATAAAAATCCTTTTAACAGTAAGAATATTTAAAATGTAGACAGTCAACATCCAGATTTTCTCCCTGTTTAACTGTCTTTCTAAAGCTGGATCTTACCATGCTAAGCCCCATTTGATTTCTTGCAGCCTTGGCATTTCTTCTGCATATGTTGATACCATCAGCCTGTTACACACAGAAGAAGGAAGTTCTTTTTCCAGCTCCAGGGAAGAGTGATCATGAATTCAGTATGCCAGCAGAGAAATTCAAACACAGGTCAAGTATCCTGTATCCTATTAGTGTTGTTGGATTGCTGTAAGTCAACTGGGGCTTTTTTTGAGTCATCTCAGTTCAACTTGAGGAGAGCTTTCAGACACATCTGTTTTTCTGGTTTAAACTTTTAAAAAGACAATTTAAAAAAAAGAATATGATTTTACAAATCACACACAGTAATAGCCAGTTTTGAGGGAAAAATTTTATCCATACAGAGATAAGATACAAATCTCAGATATTTTCAGAGGAGCGTAAGTTTTCCCAGATAAATCCAGTTACAAATGTTAGATTGGAACAGGACAAAATATTCCAACCTGGAAATCACTAAGTACTCTTTCATAAATATTGAAATCCATGGCAAAATGAATTAATTATAGTGGAATCAAGGTATCATCTTTGCTCTTTGCAATAGTCTTTGTTAAAGAAAGAGGTTACATCAAAATATGAGAGGAACAGAGAACTGAGAATCATCTATATAGTAACCACATGAAGTTCACAAGGAGTTGAATGCTTTATGTCTGAATTTCTGACATGAGCTAGCCTATTTCTCTGTACAGCAAGTCCTCAAGTATATTGCCATAATAAATGAAAGAATCGGTCCTACTGTTTAGATTCACATTGCAAAACCATATAAATAATGTCAAATTTTGAAAAAAAAAATTGATTTTTTTTTCAAATTAACCAGTGTGCCCTTTTTTTTTCCTGAATTAGCTGCATAGTCTGTACACTTGCTATAAAGTTGGACTGTATTGTTTAAAATGTGTTTTCTGTAGAATTGCTAGGATGGAACATAACAGTCTTCTCTTTCTATTTAAAGCAACAATAGCATTCTTTGCATAACCTAAAACCATCACATTAGATATAGGTTTCTTTCAGTGGATCCCTACTGAAAAAGACATTTTCTAGAAAGATTTTAATGCTGAAGGAAATATTTCACAATTTGCTTCAAAGTCAATATACCTTTCTTTGTTTTTTTGTGAAACTACAGGTTTCATTGGAAATTTGAAGAATAAAGAAGGTGGAGGCTGAATAAAATTTATTACTGGTCTTTTTCCTACAGTGTGCTGCATTTTACTTCCAATTACACTGAAATTCTTATAAACCCATTGGGCCCTAGTAGGGGACAACAAAGGCAAGGAATAGGCAACACGTCCCCTGACATGTGGACTAGTGACTGATGTTCTAATTGTGCACCCCAAACACATTCTATGCTTAGATGGAAATAAACATTATTGATAGGCCTTGATATCTATGTTCCATATGACTATCCTTCCTGTGCTTGATAAATAATAGAGAGCATTTCAACCTTGAAAGGGGTTGGGAAAACATCAGAAAGATAAACCTCCATCTGTGAACAGTGTCTATTAGGTACTCTGTACTACGACAATGATTGATTTCCAGATGAATGACCTTGAAATTTACTTTTTAAATTTATTTGCCTGGTAGAAATCTTGGTGACCTCAGAAAGGTTTTTTTTTTCTTGTGTATATTTACGTATTATCATTTGCATCCTCTTTACTTACAGCTCAAACTATCACTTGGAGCATTATTTTAATATTTTAACCTGTAACTGTATGTAGCACTTATGAAAAATTACTAGTGTTTATGCTAAAGAAAGTTGTTTGTGCATGGTTGTAAATATGACTTGACATGATAACCCTAGGAAAGAAATAAATTTATTTAACTTTCATAAAGACATCAGGATATACTATTTCTGACTTAGCCCTATAGAGACCAAAATGCAGCAGCTTTACTTCAGAAAATGCTCACATAGATGAAATTATATTTTACATTTTAAATTTTCTTCAAATCCCCTCTCTACACACTGAAATTTTACAATAGAGCTGTTTTATCTGTGAATCAAAATGAGACTATTGTAGAATATGTCATGCATTACCAGTATTACTTCCCATGCTAATGAACGTTTTCTGTTTTTTCATCAACATAGGCAATAAACCACAGAAAAGAAAAAAAAAAACTACACAAGCAACCCAACAGGAATATAATAAACTCTTTGACAATGTCAACTTGAATGAACAATCAGAACTTTCCCTATAATTCATATTTTCTGTGAAAGCAGTGGATTTGATAAATTTGTCACATATAAAAGACATTGTTAAATCAAGTTCTGTTCAAATAAATTGTTTTTCATATAAAGACAATGAGATTGCAGAATTACAGGCAAATTGTCTCATAGGCACATAAAGTCAGTTCACACTCTGAATATGTTACAAGAGATTTCTGTTTAAATCTGTTTTCCTAAAAGAAAAATATTGCTGGTATGTAATGGAAAGCACCATTTCAAGGTTGTGCACAAGCAGGAGTTAATTATCTAACTGCCACATGAATAACCTGTCCAAATTTCAGATCTTGAAGATCTTCTTTCAGTTACATCCAAGTCCTGAAGGAAATATCAAAGCTTTTGACATTATCTCCCTCTAGAAAGCTCCGCTTCTGTTCAGGGCCTCTCAAGAAAGAATCTTTACTGCCTTTACTGCACCAAGCAGGCCAGCATTTTGTTGTGCTTCATTTTCTGTGCTTCACACACTTTGCCTGGGAAGTTTGAGCTGCTAAACCAATATTAATTAACTTGTGCAGTCTGCATATGTGACACTCATGACATGGAGGAGGGTGCCCTGGTGAAGGGCTATAATGCCATCCCCCCAAAAGGAAGAGTTAGATAATGTCCTGACTCTGTAAACAAAACAAATAAAGGCAGTAGATACTTGCCTTTAAATAATGTGACAAAGAAAAAAACTATTAATAAAACTTAATATTTTAATCTTAAGATTATTAGAATACCTTCATTGCCACAATGTTAGTTGCCTTTCATTTAGTGTAAATATAAGCCATAAGCTTTAAAGGAATACAAACTATAGTCTTCCTTGAAGCCAAACTAGCTGCTCCTTAGTGTTTTAATTTCACAAAGGCCACAAATTCAAAGCAACACCACAAAAACTTCTACTAGCATGGAGAAATATTTTATGGCTCTAAAAGCTTCATAAGTATTAATATTGCCATCCAGTGCACTCCAGATTAATTGTTTCAGTCTTTGTTCTGTTTTACCTTAAGACACAGATTTTTCTTTTAGTAAGTTAATTAGTCAATTTCAGAGATTAGCTAGAGTCTGATTTTATTGGACCATGGAATTAAATGTTTCCTTTTTTTTTTTAAACAGATCATTACAGCATTTAAAAATTGTCTTTAATCGGAAATGTCTATGTTTGACATTCACCAAAAATTTGTGGTAGGAGGGGTTGAAGTTATCATCATACTACAATAAAAATTATATGATTTTCTGAAATGTTAAACTAAAAGCATGTCTTATCTTTCTGGAAGGCAGTCAATGGATTAAGGAACTAAGAAGGAAACTAGGGATTTTTTTCATCAAATATAATTGCCTCTTGTTCTTACTATAAATAACTTTTCTCCTGTTTTATATTTAAAATAAATCTTCACAGTTTTGACTTGTCAATTTAAATCAATACATAAAAGCACACACTGATTTAATAGGATAGGGATCAGTTCCAGAATACTTAATTCTTCATTAGCTTTCACTGGATGTAGCTTGAACATTTATAACTCTGTCCTAAACTATTTTTATGT
This sequence comes from Passer montanus, assembly GCF_014805655.1. Classification (NCBI taxonomy): domain Eukaryota; kingdom Metazoa; phylum Chordata; class Aves; order Passeriformes; family Passeridae; genus Passer; species Passer montanus. The sequence continues at coordinate 2,297,235 of NW_024374368.1, forward strand.
CTAGCTTTCTGCTTAAAGACACATGAAAAAAAATCCACACCAAAGCCATTTTAAATTAGTTGATAAATACAAATTAGGATGAAAATTGCCAAAATTGGGGGTGCACAGGATGTAAAGTAAGTTGCACTGAACCACCTACATATAATAAAAATTACTTACTCTCTAGGACAAGAAATCCTTGAATTATCCACCAAAAGCCTGAGTTTGCATGTCAGTTATGTAATAATCTACCTGCTATTTGTGAGGAAACCCTGCCTTTTTTTTTTGTTTTTTACTTTGCAGATATGAAACACATGCCTTAGACACATAGGGGTGTAGTTTCTTTTCAGGCCTGCAAACTGAATTTTAGTGTCTGGAAGGTCACTTCTGCAAATGGTTTTTGCTCTGGGAAGAGGTTTTCAAAAGGATTTTAACAATTTTGAAGTTGCATAATGAAGGGGGCATACTCCTTCTCCAGAGTTATGCTATATTTTCATGGATTGTGGCCAAATGCCAAAGGTCTTGGAAGTCATTATTCTAAGTCTCCAAATGATTTCAAGGGATTAAGTGCAAAATAATTGCTTTTAACAGATCATTTCACCCTACAGTTAATTTTCCCATGAGACATGAAACAGGACACTAAGTCTTCCATTCTCATTCTGGGGAAATATAATTGCAATACTTCAAGTACTGTTTGACAGGGTTTTTGGATACTATGGTGTTTCCCTGAAATCCCCATGATAATTCATACTTTATATTTTTATTATTGTTTAGAACCAATGGAATCCTTTCCTTTACTATAGTATTTTGCTGCACAAAGAGATTGTTGAAGCTCTCCCTTTGGGGTCAGGGTTTTGGGTGAGCTGGACACAGTCCAGCAACTATTTTGGGGAGGAACTCATCAGTCTATCATCACCCTGGGACTGAATTTCTCTGGCAATGTAGCCATCTACAGTAGATGTGGGTGTGGCAGTCACCACTCATAGGCAAATGGTGGTGTAGAGATGTTAGGAGACCTTTTTTCTCAAGGTCTGACGCAGGTTTTGTGGTTATGTCTGTTACAAAATGTAGAGGGTGAGGTCATGGACTTGATGCTCAGCATCACCTTTATTGTTCAAGTGTTGACATACACCTTTAGCATTTTGGCATAGACCAGCTGGTAGGATCTCAGACAACAAGGGAGCTTTGTCTGGGGACAGAATGGCCCTCAGATTGGTCTGACTATGCCATCCTCTTTGGGAAGGAAGTAAACATCTGTATGAGAAGTGCCAGCTGTCCGAGAGAGTGGGTTTGGAGGCAAAGTGGGTTTAGATTTCTCATTATCCTACTTTCATTAGCTGATAATAATTTATTTTCCCCAAGTCAAGTTTGTTTTGTCTGTAATTGTAACTGGGTGATATTAGCCTGTCCTTGTAATTTTTTCTCTCCCTATCCTGTTGAGAAGGGGAAATGATAGAGCAGCTTGGTGGGCACCTGACAGCCAAACAGGGCTGACTACCACAAGTGTTTTTAGGTAGATATTTGAAGCATTACGAGAAGACAATATTTATTAATGCATATCTAAAGAAAGTAATAGTAGAAGGTAATGATCACAGCTTTTGCCCATAGTCATCATCTTCTTTTGAGCTATTATTCTTGAACAGTGCAGTGGGTTGCAGTCCTCGATTGTCAAGCAAATTGCATTCTATTTGCCATCAGTTGTCTTCTGTTCAGTGGGCAGTTTTCCTTATTTCTTCCACACCCTCTCCTCCCTCCGGAGAGACTTCTGCTGATAACAGGCTATTGAATGTCACTGCATGACTGGCAAGAACTGCAGCATCCCATTGTGAGATGCTCTGCCCAGAGGGAGGAGCCAAGCATTCCTACCCAGATATAATCTGGAGATTCTGGAACACCAGCACAGCTTCTCCACTGGATTTCCCAGAGGAACAGCTGCCTCTTCCACTGGATCTTCAGAGGAAGACTACACCCTTCTATAAGATCCCAACACAACCACACCTGGCACTCCAGGAGGACTGCAGCCACACTTTCAATTGGAGAGGTACCAACACCCTGACCCACAGGGTGTCAGCTTGTGCTCTGACTCTGTCAATGTTGTTTTGGTTTACTGCATTGTTTATTTTATCTCTTTATTTGCTTCCCTCTTTAAGAACTGTTATTTTCGGTTCACATATTTTTTGCCTGAGGGCCCCTTAATTTAAAATTTATAGCAATTCAGAGGGAGGGGTTTACATTTTCCATTTCAGAGGAGTCTCCTGCCTTCCTTAGCAGACACCTGTCTTTCCAAACTGAGACAGTTGCCATGTCCCTTTAACAATTTTTCTTGTCTTTTGGATTCTTGTTTTTGAAAGCTTGATGATACCAGCAGCTGTTATATTATTGAATAACTACTCATGCACAGTTGGACAACAGGTAATAGAGTTGATTTAGACCTGTAATTTTGAATTCTAGAAGCTATCTGGAACTCCAGATTGGCATATAAACTGCTCAGAAATTAAACTTTATAAAATTGTTTATGGACAATCTACTGTAACAAAACAAACAAGTTAACATTAGCTTCTTTCTTTCTTCATGTAGTGGTTTTGGTATACAGTGGAACTTGTAAAATATGCTTTTAGCCTTTAGGAAAACCAGACCAAAAAATTGTCTTCTAGAGAAAATTTTAAAGTTTCTGCAAAGTATTCTAATTAATTTCCTGAAGTTCAGAAATAAATTTACACAAAATTAATTCCTTTCTTAGTGGGCAATTTGCCATATTTTCTAGATCCCTTGGGGATCAGTATGATAGTAAACGGTGACCTACACAATGATTTTAAAGCTTTTATTTAAAAAATACAAACAAATGGTAAACTAGCAATCCAAACAGGCTGGCAAAGAGGGAAGGCAAATTATAAAAATGAAAATAATTAATGAAGAGCAATAAACTGGTCGTAAATGAATGTATGGGACTGTGGTAATACTCTAAAAAGCAAAAATGTTAAGTGACCCTTAAATTTAAAAAGATTGAGAAACAATTCTCTAAGATGGACTGTTGAGAGTACAAAGACCCTTTCCCAGTGATTAATGGCTCTCTTTCAAAGTGTAAGTAGCTGATTTAGAAACGGCATTTTACAGAGATTTCAAGTTCTGTTTCCTTTCAGCCTTATTTTGATTCCTTTCAAGCAATTTTTACGTTTTTCAGTCATTAGCTAATGGCTGATCTCTACATCTTCTGTCACTCAGATGTACAAGGAAGAGTGAAAAGAGTAAGATTATTCGAAAACAATTACATGGAATAAGTTTTCTGAAAGAGTGATTTGAGTATCTATTTCTAGACCTTAGTCAGATTTGAGAAAAAAATGACTTTTTTTGAGCTAGGGAACAAGTGGTGAGGCAAGCCAAAAAAGCATAAAAGACTTTGGCAGCTTGTGGTTAACGGATCCTAAGAGAAGCTAAAGTCCAAATTCAGTCAGCTGCACGGATTCAGCAGAGAGCTTTAAAAAGGATTGACTCCAAAGGGGCATATTCAGCAGCTTATTTGCTCTGAATTGCAAGCTGGAAAAGATTTAACTTCTTTTTTTTTTTTTTATTAATCTACAATTTGTTATATAGTTTAAATTGTTTATTCTAATAGCTATTTGCATTTTAGGAAGAAGGCAGAATTATACTGATTTCTGTAAAAAAGTCAGCTGTTGGAAAAGTTATTAAATCATGATATTTGTGATATAATGTTTCTCAGTCCTTAGTGTACGAAATAACAAACACTGTGATACAGTAATTGTTGGCAAATTATGATTTATTTTTTCTTTTTGTGATAGTAACCACAATGGCCACTAATTATAAAATAATAGAGCTGCCATACTGGCTGTTTCATGTGCTTTGGGAAAAACTTAATTATATACAATCATTTACTCTATATGAAGCTATATGAACTACCCTGCTATCACTGGCTGATAAGTCTCAAAAATGAGCTTATTTGAGTCCTTTTCTTCTGAAGAACTGAAAGCAAATATGGTTGAAACCATTTTTTCTCAGTATATGGTGAACTCCAAAAAGTTTTTAATTTTAATTATTCATTTCTCAAGAGACAGCCTGTTGCATTTTGCACTGTGTGACTGGGCAGGACCTTCTCAGCCCTGCAGCTTGTAGCAGGATCTGCCTTTAAAAGCATCTTCCTTGGCTCCTCACTGATTTTTTATGTATGATGATGAACTTGAATAACCATTTTAATCACAAATGTCTGACCCTGAACATTTCTGGGACTTTGGCAGCACCTTATCAGAGCTACATTAATGCAAGATGTCTGCTATTAGTTTTACTAATGCTTTTGTAAAACCTTTACCCTTAAAAGCAACACTCTCCAGACATCTTTCTTGTCCTTCCATTAAGTTATTCTGAAATAAAATTGCAGTAAGATGAAGGCTTATGGTATTTGTTACTGGTATTGGATAGTAATGTAACTATACTGTGCTACTCCCTTCATTATCTGTAATCCAAATCATTCAAAAGAAAATTTGTTTTAAATTTTTATTTATCTTGAAAGAAATTGATAAGGGAACAGTATTACCCATTTTAGGGCTAACAGTAAACTATGGAAGTAAGAATTTGTAACCTGATTTTAAGGATATTAAAGAAATAAAATTTAAAATAGTTTGCAATTTAATTTGCTTCACTCAAGGCAGCTGGCTTATAGCAAATGATCATATACATATCAATATTTTTATTCTTCAAAAAATAAAAAATTTTGTGTTACAAAGGAAGCTTTCCATGATACACTTTTTTTCTGTAAATGATTTTCAATTCTTTCTTAATTATACAGGACCTATTTGGAAGTGCTGCCATGAGCAAAATCTGGCTGTGGGACAAGTGGAGCAAAGGCTCAGAGAGAAGCTCTGTGTCTGAATAATCTTTTTGAAGAACTGTAATCGTTTTGAAGCTGTAAGAACAAGATCTATTCATTGAATACTTGGGTACAGTATACCAGGCTACCAATTACCTTTCCTAGTATACTTATTTATAGGTTTGGCTCAAACAAGACAGACTATGGTATAATCAGCTGTACAAACAACAAAGTGGAACATAAATGGAACCCATACACCTTGATGTAAACCATTATTGCTCTCACAGTATTGTATTGACTTAATATGTTGGGCCTTATGGACATAGTATGAATTTGTGGTCATTCAGTGGAGCATTTTTAGTGCAATGTAGAGTGTGAACTCAGGTCTCAGTAGACATGAATGATTTTTATTCACAGTTTTCTCACAGGCAGCTTTAAGAGACTGCTCCTCTTGTTAAGTGATACAGTTGGATAGAAGCAACAAGACAAGTAGCCATACCTCTCCACAGCATTCAAATTTTTAACCTCACCTGAGACTCAGGGGAGTTCTGTTACATAAGAGTTTTTTTATGTTCTGTTAGATACTTTATCCTTTTGGCTAGGAAATATCAAAATATATTATTTTAAAAAAAATTACTCTTACCTGTTTATTTCCCACAGCAGTGATAATATAACCTCCTTTTCACCTACCTCATCTTGAACAAATTTCATTCTGGCCATTGAGGGACACATGTAAGCATGCTTATTCTTGAAGACTTTTTATAGTTGGAGCATTTCTGCAAGATTTCTCTCTGCCTTTGGCCTTGTCATTGCCCATTTATAGTATATGGAAAGTCAGTTATCTCTCTGCCACCCCCAGAAAACTCTTCAGATATATGTTCTACTTTTATTGAATTTGAGAGCCCATTTGTCACTATTGCAGTATAATGCCACTATAAAATGATATTTAGCAAGGTCTGTCAAATAAAAATAGCTGATGTTATATTTATTGAAATATGGTTTGGATCAAGTACGTTTTGCTACTGACTCAGAAAATAATCTACCACTAATTGTGCATAGAAGATTATTTTCTAACAGCAAGTTATTAGTATTAATAACATAACTTGAAGAAAGAGGGAGGTTTGCTGTAGATGTTAACAAAATAAGGTTTTGCACAGGTTTGAGAGTGACACAGGCAAAAAAAAAATCTCTTTTGCTTCAGTTCTCCATTTGTCATGGCATGGCAAGACCAGCAATCATAGTTTCTCTCCATTTCACCCTCCCACAATTCTCTTCCCACACCACTGCCTCAGAATGGAGGTGAAAGTAAAAGGCCTTCATTGATGGCTCTCCAGACAGAAAGAGATTTTGTAAAGGGCTCAGTTCCACTGGACATGAAGCACCATGAACTGAGGTTAAATATCTTCCTGTATAATAATACTTGAGCGTTTTTTAAACTGGAAGAGATTCGAATTGTCCTCATTAAATTATTCTCCAGTGATTTTTCATACCTGTATTGACAAGGCACAGAAATTATAACCACTAATCGCCAAACATGTCTTTCTGCAGCTGAATCTTAATTTAATGGCAAAAATAGAGGCAACCACCCAATTCCTTGCCTTTTCTGCTCAGTACCATTTCTCCTTTGTTCAATTAATTTTACCTTCTTTATTATTGCCTGCTGCTTCTTTTGTTTATGGCTTCTGTCACAGACTTCCCCACAGGTTTTACCACACTTTTTATTATACTTTTGATTACATCAGCTTGTGGCTTTATGAGCTGATTGAGTGATTTTAGGGGAGACTGGAATGATTTCAGATTAGACAAGAAAAGAGAAATATGGAGTAGCAAGGTGAGTAGAGCAACTGCAATAAAAAGAACAGAAAGTAAAATTCTCTGAGGACTTAAGTCACATCTGTTAAAAGGAACACTTTTTAAAATGGGAAGTTCATAATAATTTTTCTTTCTTTTAACATACAGCTCCTTCAAGTAATTATGTTACCATAGATACACTGTTGACCAATTTATAATTGTAAAGGAGGTTAATGAGAGTAAGATTTTTGGAAATTGTATTTTTCAATGAAAAGACAAAGTTATTTTGCTTGGAAAAACATATTCTCTTTTTTTGTTTGAGGATTTTATATATATATATATATGTGTGTGTGTGTATGTGTGTGTGTGTGTACATACATATATATAGAAGTAAATCAAAGGAGAATTTATTTTTCAAGCCAAAACAAAGAAGCCCAGAACAAACTAAACCAAAAACATCTCTGTTTAATTTTTTGCTTTAACTGCCTAAAAAATAAAATCCTATGAAACAATAATAGTCCTCCTGTGACCTGCTGCTGAGATTATAATGGTATCTGAAGCATTATTTTCATGAACAGAGCTTTCCTAGACAATGCAGCACTGGCTCTTTGTAATTTCATCATATGTTAAAAATTTAACTCCCTAAGGACCCTCCGGCACAGCACAGTCACATAACACAAATCCACTTTTTGTCTGCAATTATACTATGCAGAGATAAACACTAATCCACACATAAATCTGCTTCATTATAGCAATTGGTTTTCATTGCAGTAATTTAACAATGCTGTCCCAAATTCTTACTCTATGTACCTGTGCTTTTAAATGGCCTTAATGTATCATTTAATGCTGCTGAAAGGCAGCATGTAAAGTAAAAATACTGGGAAAAGCAACAATCTCCTGTAGTTTTTCCCAGTCCCTAGATACCACTGTGACTTCTGTTAGGTCAGGGCTCTGTGTGTCTGGGGACAGCTGTGGGTAAGGTGAGAAACTTTGGATTTACTCCTTCTTGTGACATTCTTTAGCTGGCTTTTAACGCCAACCACAGTGCTTAGGACTAAAAAAAGTTGCAGATATCTAAACAGTGACTGACATGAGCTTTTTTCCTCATATACAGTGAACTAAACAATCTCATTCCCTCACTTCCAGTTTTAAATGGTAAAGCAGCTGCTCTTTCTAAGGAATAGGCACATGCCTTTCCTTCCTGTGCAAAGGAAGATATTCTTCAGTGGGAATTCATGGAGGTATTTTGTTCCTGTGCAGAGAATATCTGGTTAAATGTAATGTAATAAAAAGTATGTTAGCTCTGTAAGAGCAGACAGTCTGTCTGTGGTAGACATTAAAACAAGAGTGTCTCAGCAATCTAACAGCTCCTTCTGGGTATGAACAAGCCAGATACAAAAATCTCTCTCCATCTGATTGAGACAGAATCTATAAAGATAGTTATTTACAAAGTCTGCAGCTAAATTCAAGGTGCCTCAAGTCCTATAGGCAGAGGGTACTTTGGAGAGGAACAGCAAATATGTTAACAAGGCATCTGGACAATTTGGAGTCTGGGCTTTGTTTACAGATGGGTCCTTCTGGAAGGGGTGACAGAATGCAGGCTATGGGAGGTTACATCACTGAGTGCCTGAAAACACAGAGATATCACCAAGAAAGCCTGCAGTCTGTATTGTTTAGGGAAGAGTATTCTACAGATTCAAAAGAGAAAAAGTTGGGATAGCAGAATTTCTGATCACCGGAACCTCTATTATAATCTGCTTCTGGGCTACTCATGAAAGAGTATTCAACTCCAAGTTTCATCTGATTTCATGACCCGTTACTGACAGCTGTTCAATTTCTTAGGCAAGGAATTGTTGCATAGGCAAATCTAGGATAACCAATGAAGGTGTGTGAGGGTTGGATGTTTATTTGCCTACACGGGATTTCAAAATGAATCCCTGCAGACTCACATATTCTTGATTTTCAAATCATATTTAAAAAATGAATTGCAGCAAAAATGACAATTTAACAATATATGCTGACAAGTATATAATATAGCAGGCTATATGGATAAAATGGAATAAGTTATATGATGTATTTTAGATTAACAAGACTATTTTATATGATACTTTCTGTTTTATAAAAATGCTACACTGTTGTTTGAAATCAGAAAATTAAACAAAAGGTACTATAAAGCTGTGTTCTCACATTATGTCTCTTGGCACATAACAAGCCATCCCTTTTCCATATTATTGGTGTATTTTGCTGGTTTTATTTTGTAATACACAATTTAAGACACCAAACAAGTGGAATACACTAAGCTGATGATGAAAGGGTTTGCTGCTGCATGTGTAAAGCAGGACAGATTGAGATAATATGAAGTCAGAAAAAATTGTTGTTTCAGCTTCTTGTAATGCACACCATATCAAACAATTGACTTAATTCTCATTTGATGCAAGATATATTTTTGTAAAGCACTGAGTTTTCACTACTCAGTCACTCACCATATCACTTCAGAAAGCTTTTCTGGAGGTAATTATGCTGTTGAGCAAAACAAACAAACAAGCAAAACAAGAGTAAATGCCCTGTGTCTGCATTTATCTTCCTTCACATTTCAACCACCAGATTTTTTTTTTCTGAGTGATTATAGAAGAATTTCAAGTATTTTTTCACTAAACAGGTATTTTCAGACTCTAAGCCACCCCTTATCTTTCTCTTTGTTAAACTAGCACTTGTTTAACTAAAGATTATGTGCAATATCTCAGTCCAAGCTGTGTTTCTGAACAGACCTGCTGCTGACAGTATATGTATGAAATATTCAGGGATATTTGCCCTGGCTACATCCAATCTGGCACCTTCCTCATTACCCTGAGTTGTAAAATAGCAACACTTACCCTGAGATAATTCATATGCTCAAAATACATGCAGATTATGACCTCACTATTTCTGAATAGGTTTTTATATCAGGTGCACATTATACTGTATAACACTATAATTATACTGAGCCCCTGATATTTCTGTCATTTGCACTTTTTTAACTAAACAAGTAAAATATCAAAAAAAGTCTCATATCACCTATACTATACCATTTGTTTTCTAATTTAGTTCTTATTACAAGTCCTTAAATACCCTGTCAAATATTTATTTTTTTCTACTCAATGTAGCATCATTTTCTCCATTTAGGAACTGAGGTTGAAATATGCAGCAAGCCACTGTCAAACAGACATTTACTGCAGTCTTTTTATGTCCCTGCTCTTTCTCATAATTGTTCTCAGTCTTGTGAAACCAATGTTTTTAAACAGCAAATATGTGCTGGTGTGTGAGCAAGTTCATATGAAGAATAAATATGCATGTTTTCTCTCTCCCCAGATATGAAATGTGAGCAAGTCATGATCATTCAAACTTAATAACTTTTCAGCTCTCTGATCTCTTCCTCTGTCTCTGCCAAGAGAGTGGCTAATGTTTTTTTTCTTATTGGAGAAAGTGTGTTCAGCAATATTTAGGAGTTCTACAATCAGTACATCCCCTTCAGGGTCTATAAAAAGTCATATAAAGCCAAAGAAAGTATCTTCAGTTCAGCTGTGACTGTTCTCTGCATTTCATCTTACACAAGCAATATTGTAATGAGACGTCAATTAATGGTCAAGGTAATCACAGGGTGATTACCTAATGGGACAAAAGGGTAAAAGCAAGGACAGTGAGAACTAAGGACCAGTCACACCCAGTAGGAAGCTGGAGCACATCCTGCTAGAAGACATGTCTAAATGCATGAAGGACAGAAAGGTGATTAGGGGCAGTCAACAAGGCTTCAACAAGGGCAAACCATAGCTGGCTAATTTATTGGCCTTCTAGAATGGAGTGACTGCATCCACAGACTAGCAAACAGCTATGGGTGTCATCTACCTAGACTTCTGATACAGGGTCCCACAGCATTCTGGCCACTAAATTGGAGAGAAATGTGTTTGAGAGATGGATGATTATCTGGATAGTTGCACAAAAAATTATAGTTAACTCATCAATATGCAAGTGGAAATCAATAACCAGTAGCGTTCTTCAAAGATATTTACTGGGACATATGCTATTTAATACCTGAAAATGGGAGTGAGTACACCCTTATCAAGTTTGAAAGCAACATCAAGCTAAGTGATGAAACTGATTACCTAGAGGGAAAGGGTATCATCCAGAAAGATCTTGACAGGTTTAAAGAGTGATGAGCTCCTGTGAACTCTATGAGTTTCAACAATTCCAAGTGCAAAGTCCTGCACCTGGGTCAGGGCAATCTGCAGTATCATACAGGCTGAGGGATTAATTACTTGGCAGGCTAGGAGAGAAGGACTAGGATTTGTTGGTGAATGAAAAATCAGACAAAACTTGACAGTGTACACTCACAGTCCAGAAAGGAAACCCTACCCTGGGCTGCATCAAAAGCAGTGTGGCCAGCAGGGTGAGGGAGCAGATCCTCCTCCTCTACTCTGCACTTGTTAGCCACACCTGGAGTACTGCATTTATATCTGGGGCCCACAGCAAAGGAAAGAACGTAGGCCTGCCACAGTGGGTCCAGAGACTGACACAAAAATGGTCAGAAGCCTGGAACCTTTCTTCCATGAGGAAAGGCTGTGAGAGGAGATGTTTTTCAATCTGGAAAAGACAAGGTCACCTAAGACTCTGTTGCAGCCTTTAAATGTGTGCAGGGGTTTCCAACAAAGACAGAGAAAGAATGTTTAAGCCTCTTACCACGGCATGTAGTGACTGGACAAAAGACATTGGGTTTGTAATGAAGGACAATAACTTTAGATTGAACATAAAGAAGACATTTTTAGGGTGAGGGTGATGCATGGGAACAGGTTTCCTAGAGGAGGTGTGGATGCCCCATCATTGAAGGTGTTCAAGACCAAACTGGATGGTGCTTGGAACAATCTGGTCTAGTGAAATCCCTGTACTGCCATGCATCTTGGACTAGATGACTGTCAAATGTCTTTCAACCCAAGCTATTTTATGATTTTGTGAAGATACCTTCACAGTATTAATTATCTATTAGTATATCAGCATTTGCCAGTCTCTGTCTGTCTACAATAAAACATTAATTTTTGGTAGATAAATAGGTATGCAAGTCATATACACTGCCTTTTGAACTTAGAATTGACACTTAGAATTGACACTTAGATCTTTCATGGAACTGGGTTTGATTCATCTAGATAGAAGAAGTAGAGGGAAACAGAGACTGATGGGGAGGGTGTGGTGGAGCCCTCTGCCTTCAGCGAAGGATCTCTGTTTCTGAGACCCCCAGGCCCCAGGGGAGTAAATATGGGGGAGACAGGTGTCCCAAATGGCATTGTGCCAGGGTCAAACCATGACATTTTTGGTTCCCTGACCGGGAATCGAACCCGGGCCGCGGCGGTGAGAGCGCCGAATCCTAACCACTAGACCACTCTAGACTCGTTTCTCCCCAAAAATGTCATGGTTTGACCCTGGCACAATGCCAGTGCCCCCATGAAAGGTATATTTCCAAAATGGTTACTGTGAGATGTGACCTGGAAACAGAACAAAGCAGGCTCCAACTTGGGAATGGAGGGAAAAACACAACACTTTATTAATCTACAACATAAGAAACAAAAGGAAAACAAAGAAAAACAAATACACACAACAACCCACAATGGAATACCTCCAAAACACTCCTCCTCCCTCCACCCCTCAAGGGAAACAAAGAAAAACAAATACACACAACAATCCACAATGGAATACCTCCAAAACACTCCTCCTCCCTCCACCCCTCTAACACTCAATACCCTCTAACACTGAATTCTCGTCCAATACCATCCTTCACACAACCTCCCCCCAGTTCACCAGGAGAGAGGAGTCTCCCTCTTGCACCATGGGCCTCCCCAGGAAACACAGTGGAACCTCCTGTGCTTCTATGTCACACGTGGCAGCCGCCCGAAGAGAATCTGCCATGGTGGCCATCTTCCTTCCATGTCCAGTGTTCTCACCACTGTCCATGGATCCAACCTGCTTCTTAGGTCCTTTTAAGAATGCCTTGCCCAGTTCCAAGAAGTGGCAGCCTCTTACCATTTGGGACACCTGTCCCCCCCATATTTACTCCCCTGGGGCCTGGGGGGCTCAGGAACAGAGATCCTTCTCTGCTGAAGGCAGAGGGCTCCACCACACCCTCACCATTAGTCTCTGTTCCCTTTACTTCTTCTCACAACTGCTTTGTCACTCTTGGCTTCTGGCCAACTGCCTCCCCCAAGGTGCAGTCTCTACATTACAGGAAGATTTGGTTCCATCCCGTGGCCATGTAAGAGGAAAGTCCAGCCAAAAGGCCACTGCAAATCATCTCCTTTATCTAGGACGCTTCTCATCTGCTGGTATTTCTTCACTCACTCACTCACTCACTCACTCACTCACTCACTCACTCACGACTCCTTCTCATCTGCTCATCCTCTGTCCCCTCTCAGTTCTCAGCTGGGGAGGATCAGTGTTTCTTACAGCTTCCACTGTTTCAGCACCAACGGGGTTAAAACTTCAGCTGCGGTCTGATGGCGGCTGGGCACCCTGCCGCCGCCCCCCCCTTCTTCTCCAGGCCATGATGCCAGCACAAGGTATCAAATTTCAAGCCAGCACAGTCTCTATCACTCTCTCCTGGTGGGGGCTGCCCAAACATCCCAGGTGTCCTCCACCCCTGCACCTTTCAGGGCTCCAGACTCCCTTCCCTCAGGCCACATGGCCTTCCCTCCCCCACCCAGATGCAGCTGGGCAGGGGAGAGGTCAGACTCCACTCACCCAACGCCGGATTCCAAAGAGGAGGCCCTCTGGGAATCCTCTGCTTTTAACCCCTGTGTGTTCTCAGAGGCGTATCCAGGTCCCCAGTGGCCACAACAGGTGCCAATTTTCAAATCTGGCCACTGATTGATTTGACCACAACTTTTCCAGAAACTCACTTCCTGGTCAAACCACGACAATAGGATTGGTTTTTATTGCTTATATATAGGTGAGATTATATGGTCTCACATTTTACTGACTTATTTGGATTCATAATTTGTTAGATTAGAATCAAAGAGGTTGGTGGTTACTCCTCAGATTCCAGAATTCCAAGGAAAGTGTTAGTAGGACAGATAGTTACAGACACAGCATTCTCAGATGGGATTACTCTGAAAATATTGTCCAGCTCTGAATTTCTTTTCCCATCTCCAGAGACATGTATGAAGATTTGGGATTTTTTTAACCTGGTTCAAACCAAATTAATTCTCAACATCCTTACTCCCATGGTTTGCTTAGGGATTTCCTGGGAAGATAAACACAATTTTGTTCAATTGTGAGATGGATAAAATGGGTGAAATTTATTTCATGGTACAACTTGACATCAAGGAATTTTGAATACTTTAGATGTAAAATCTACTCCCCAAATATTACAAACTTGTACAACAAAGTTTGTGAGTACCATGATTCAAAGCAGTACCTGAAAGAATCTTGAAAGAAACTTCAAAGCCTTTTCAAATTCTCTGTAATGTGCTTAACCAAAAATGGAAACGAAGCACACACATGCTGAACATGGGAGCCTTGAACTTCAGTTATAATTTCTTTTCTTTTATTTTGCTTTTAGAGGTTTTGTGTTGTGTGTGTGCTTTTTTTGCTTTTTTTCATCACAGATGAAAAGCCTGTTGTTTCTAAAAACACCAAAAGTAAGAATCCTTCTGCAACTGTCAGTGAAAAAAAACCAAAACAACAAAAGCACAAAACATATCTTGCAAGACTTTCTTCTTGTCATTTTCATAAAAATTTCAAATAAGTGCAAAGTAATTTAGATGGTTAGTCAAATGGAACTAATTTTTAGATGATACAATATTTGACTACCACTAATTAGGGCAGCATTTTCTTTTAAACTGGAAGAAAAAGTTTAATATTATATTACTCCAGAGAAGTCAGTACTGAACTTTTTTCTTTGTCTGAACATCGGTATTGCTAATAATGTATTTACAATACAATGAATTAATCACAGCATTACAGAATGTCTTGGTCTGAAAAGGACCTTAAAGTTGACCGAGTTCAAGCCGCACAGTTTACATTACACTTGCACATAATTTATATGCATTTGCAATGCATATTTCCTGATACTTCAGTTTCCTTAAAAACTACAATTAATATTTTACTGGGAAATGAAAACATATTTTATATGAAATGCAATTAAATAACCTAGTTTAAAAAACAGACCTCTTTTTATATTTTCCTTTTGAAATAATCATTCAAAGAATATGAAAAAATCAACATCCAGGAACACAGAAAATGAGAATCCTTACTGCATGGAATTTTTGCCACTGGTTTCTATTCTAAATAATGATGAAAACCAGAAGTTTCCCAAAATTATTTTCTGAAACATCTCATTGCATTTCTTCCTGTAAAGGCTAATTCAGCCATTTAGGAACTGAAATAATGATTTTGGTTGTTTAGTTGTCTGCCAGAACTTAAGCAAAGATAATTTTAGGTTCATTTATCATTTAAGTCTTCTCCAATAAATTGTTTTTTCCTCAACAGTTGTTCTCCCATGAAATCTATGGCACACAATTCTCCCATGACCTTTGACACATCACATCAGTTGAGCACAAGGGAAGAGGAAGGCACCTGGCAAAGGATGTCCACAACAGAGAGATTAACCAAACCCAAACCACAAGTGACCTGCAATCCAGCCAAGAAGAAATTTTTTGTGACCTCAGAGGGGATGCTGTAATTTGGTTTAAGAAAATAAAACAGTTTTGTTTGAGTCTAAATATCCTCAAATGCGGTATTTTCATTTTTCAAATAATAATTAGGGTAAAATCATAAATTGCCTAAGGTAATTTTGAACTCTATGCAAAATGTACAGTCTCTTTAGGCAATTCTGGATAATAAATTCCCATATCACTTTTAGCCAATTTAAAACAGAATTTAAAAAGAATAGATTAATCAAGATTTTTCTTTTGTCATGTGATATTTTTCAGTTGGCTCAGAGAGTACTCTCAGCATTTAGTTACTCACAGACATAGGCTAGAGGCACTACACTTCATATTTTTGAGGACAGATTTCCAAAGCTCATAATTTAGTTTCCTTTACTTTGACACTATAAAAGTAGTGCTTAAAAGAAACCTCCTCTAAACTGCAGGACCTATGTAAGAATTTTGAGCAAGAAACCCAATGGTTTTATAGCTGTAAGGAAAACAGTGATCAGAGGGTACTGCAGGAAAGGCATCTGTCATTGAAAAGTTGAAAGAAGCTACTTTAAGAAATTTAGCATGGGTCTCTGTGTACATGTGGGAAGGAGAGGACACTGTGTATCAGCAAGTGTGTAGATAATTAATTGATGATGATAATACTAGAGGAAAAAACACATGTTACTTAACACCCTCAGGCTTACATGAAACCCAAGAGATGCAGATTGCATGAGGTAAACAGAAGAAAAATTAGTGTGCATGAAGTAATAATTGAAAGCTACAATCATGTGAGCATATTGGTTTTAATTATTCATTGCCAGAAAACCTGTAGATAAAACACCCACTAATCTTTAATCTGAAAAACCCTCAGGCCCATAAGACCTATTGAGGATGTAAAGAGATTAATAAAGTGGGGGATGGAATCAAAGAGGTTATTTAAATTGTCCTTAGTGTTTGTTAGCAGTATAAATAGTGTAGAGATTCCATAAATTAGCCTAAATAATTCAGTTTCATTTAGCTGGTACTGCTGCATTTTTTAAAGTGATACAGAAGAGTAATAAAAGACATTACAAACTATTAAAATACCTCAATAATAATTTCTCTACTTTTGTTGTCTTCATCACTTGTCTTTCTGTGGAAGAAATTGGACAGATGCTTAGTCTGTAATCATTCTTAAGAGAGGTCCCATATAACAAATCTTCTAATTTTTACAGAAGTTGGCATCTCAGTGACTGAGATAATGAATTTCCCAAATGGACATCCCAAACCCGTAGAGAATAATAATGAAGCAAATGAACAAGTAAATATGGAAGAGAAAAAAGAAAAAAATGAATAAGTTTGAACTTTTTAAAGAGGTTTTTGTACATGGTTGAAAAATTTTGGGTTTTGTTTTGCTCCCCATTCAGATATTTTTCACAGTTCACATGACAAAGCAGATTTAAGTTATCTTAATATTTAATTCAATTTAATTCAATCTGAAGATGAATCATGGACATATCTATAGCCCTGAATATTGCAAGAGAAAATTTACTGTATTTGAAACAAATCCATTGAGAAAATTGGAAGGAGATGTTGTGAAATTTCAATCAACTTGTGGACAAGACCCATTGTGCTATAAATTCCTGGTTGCTGTGTGATTTCCCAAGCTATTTCCATGTTAGTCTCATCAGTATCAAAATTTAAACAAAGTCCTAGGTTTTTGCAAAGTGTTACAGAAAAACTTGAGCTATAGGGGCTAATACATCTCCCATCAAATTGTGAGCAGCCCCACTGAACAGCCTTTCTGGCTCTTAAGGCTTCCAGAGAACAAAATAATAGGAATGAGGATCTGGCTGGGTATCTAATCCTGCGAGGACCTGAATACATCTCTTTAGCTTCTTTCAAGTCTTCAGAGGCTGGCAACCATTAGCATACAAATAATTATAGAACCAATACCATACTAGGCTTTAAAAACTCCTTTGACTTTTGTCTGTCATGAAGTACTTCAGGTGTTTCAGGTATAGTCACTGGAGTCAGCAAAATGTATGACTTACATGGCTTGCATTTGTCATTCTGCAGAATATAGATTAGCTAAACAGATGTGCAAAGCCTGGGAGAAGTCTGGCTGTGCTGAATTTTACCACGAGCAGAAAGAAATCTGCATCTTGCTATGATTAAACTCAGCAGGAAGAGTCACAATAAATTGTGTTAAATCAAGCATGACCCTACAAAGTCTTAATACAGATCAAACAAATTTAGAAATGATTTTTCATGGTTAGGAATACAAAATACAGAATGGACAGAAATGTAGGAAGAAAAACAAAAAGACAAGCTACAATGACCCACATATGGTGTCATTATTTGTGTTACTAAACCTGTATTAACAAAGTGGTATATTAAAGTAGTTTTGTTTGTTTCTATAAACAATTCTAGGGATTTTCCCCTGCCAAGTCAATGGCACTGGAAACATTTAAATCTGTTATTTTTTACAGCCTGGAGACATGCCTAACTTCTCAGTTAAGCAATAAACTAGTAACAAAAAGGTAGAGAAGCTGTGAAAAGGCACAAATACTGCATTTTTCTCTAATATTGTTTGCTAGCATTGCAATATTCCTGTTGTCTCCTGTGTGTTCAAGACAGATTGCTGCTCTAGGTGTGGAAGATAAAGAACATGCATCCTGGCACACCTCACCTGTGATGTAGACACCTAGGTATGCAGTACAGGAGAGGGAAAAAATATCTGGGCATACCCAACAGTCATTTTTCATACTCCTGAAATATTATTGAAAGCAAAAGTGTTTCTGAAACTAAATTGGTACCAAAAATTATGTAAGGCAAGAGATTGAATTTCAAAACTGTGTAATGAAATTTGTTAGAATAGTAATGACTTGGTATGTCTTGGGCAGGTATAACACTTAATGTCTTTCAATTTAGTGAGCATTCTAACAGAGGATTTTACTTGATGTGTTGCAGAAAAAAAATATTAAAGGTCTGACCACATATACAGCATATTATTTGTTGTGTTTTCTCTTTTGCTGAACCTACTCAATAAAAATGCAGCAGAATGCAATTAAATCTTACTTAAAGGAAAAACTGGGCATTATCTATCTCATGTGTGCAAACTGTCTCATGAGTTTTATTGTTGTGGGTGCTAAGTGCTTACAAACCTACAGAACAGAATCCAGATGATCAGATTTGGTCTGGACTTTGCAAACATTTATCAACATTTCTCATGTTGGAAGTTGTGTTCGCATTGCTGGTCTTTATAAATATCACAATTTACACCACATTGCTTCAGGGTAACTGAACTGTCAAAAGAGATGTGGGTCTTCAGGTGTGGAATTGCATTTATTTAAATCTCTGCCACAGTCACTTTATTTTTGTGTTGGTTATAAAGTAATTATTTTTTCTTGCTTACTTTTTGGTACTTACAACAAGTACATGAAATGTTGTCTTGGTTTGGAAAAAAGTATTTACTTACTATACTGTATTGCAGTGTTCATTGAAAGTCTTAAACTATATTTAAACTCTAGGACTTTTCATATGCTCCACTGTGAAAGCCTGTCTTTCCCAGTAGTGGCATTAAGCAGCCAAAACTGAGGGACAGCATATGAGGCTACTTCACATCACCTCTGCAAATATGTTAGAATCTTGTGTCTCTGTATTTTTAAAAAATACCATGGCATTACAGCTCTGCTGGAAATCATGAATGTAAATTACTTTATATATAAAAAAGCAATATATTATTTAGTATATTTTCAAATAGCTTATGTCAAAGTAGAGAACATTAATAAACATCAAGGAATTTAAAGTGGTGCTGGTAGAAGACTGCAGAGAAGACTTATGCCTACAGCTGAAATAAAATTTTATTTCTCCTCAGCTAACTAGTCTGCCAATGAAATGTCAGGGCATTGTTGCCTCCCAGTTGATAGAAAGTATGGAAAACTAGTTTGAATTATGGCACAGAAAAAACAGGGAACATAGTCCTAAAATAAAAATTATGAATGAGAAGACACTTTTCCTAATTCTGGGTTTACCCAGTTGTTCTATGGAGGTAAGCTGTTGCAGCAATTGTTCCTCATACTGCACCAAAAAAAAAAAAAAAAACGAACAACCAAATTATGATTAAGGAACTTGCCTTTACTTCCTAATTTAGCAATGCAAACCATAGTCTAGCTTCAAATTTGGTGGGAAATTTATTGCTGTCTTTGACATTTGTCTTAAAGCTTGTCTTTGTAAGAGTAATATATCAGGCATCAATAAACAAGTGTTAAGTATTAATAAACAAGTGGGCACAGCCTCTGCATTTTGCTTATACATGATTTTTTTTTCCTCCTCTGCAGCATCCCACCTCTATGAATCTCTTGACTTTATTGTTTCTGCATTCTGAATCCAAGATTTCACTTTCCTCCATGGCCTCACAAGCAAATCCCTGATCCTTCACACATGTGTCTTCTCCTTTCAGGTGCTAGGACTTTGCAAGCCCCCTCTCATTACAAAAGTCAGTTCAAATTGACCTTCTTCAATCAGTTTTTCAAAGATGTCACCTTCTGAGACTCAAAACTCTCATAGCATGACTTTCTAGCCCATCAAACTCCAGCTTTGTCTCCTCTTCAAGGTTTAAGTCCTCTCATTGGGTTGCTTCTTATTTTCAGAAGAAATACTAAACTATAGCAGGACCCAGCAGAGTCAGAAAATCCCAAAAACTGTTTCAGGGGGGACTGGAAAGAACTTCTAAATCACAGCTGTGCAATATGAGCAATTTTTTTAATAAATGTGAGCTATCAAAAATCAGACCTTTTTGCTCTTCCTTTCCAGCCATCTCTTCATTGTCAGTTTTTAATACATATCTTTCTTATAGTTCGCAATTTTTTTCAGTAGTCTTTTTGAACTCTCTTACCAGCCTGCTGCTGTGTAATTATCATTAGCATAAGTGCAACCAGGCTAGCCAAAGCCATGGCATGAACCTGTCCACCTCTACAAGCAATGTGGTGAGCAGTGCCTGTGCCAATCTGCTCCAGCAATTCATGTTTTCCTGGGGAAGACCTTTGGTGGCTGCTGGCAGTGCACCATCCAGGACCACTGTGGTAAGTAAAAGAGTACTGTTCATCATTGTGACAAGTCCATTCCCTCTGCCAGCAGAATCACCTGATTTGGGAAACTAAACTGTGGAGTTGTCAGAAGCAGAAGCATTGCAGGTATCCAGATCTAGCAAAACTGGTAAGTGTGTTACATTAGCTACAAAATTTGTAAAATCTCCTTTAAAAAATTACAAAGATATGACTCTGCCAGCTCACAACTTTTAAGACAGTTTCCAGATACTGTCTTAAAAGCCACTGAACCACACTGAAAAAGGAGATAGTTGTGCTAGTTTTTGCATGAAAAGTAAAAGGAAAATTTTAAGGGAAAATATGTCCTACCCATGCATGTGCTGGGCAGCTTGGTTTATCAAGGGGGTGGGTTTGTTCCCTTCAGACTGATCAATGCTTGCTCCTGCCCTAGTGGGAGCCAGGCTACATCATCCAAGCCATGCATGACAGAACACTGGGTCTGCACAGTATTTAGGGCAAAATCAGTTTCCCTACAAAGAGGATGCACCAGGATACAGGATGAAGTCTTCATATACTGTGCTCTTACAGATATGCAAAGTCCTGAAACAATAATGAAAATGCTTAAGTAACATCAGTACTGCAAAAGAAGGTTCCTTGGTACTTACTAGTGACATTTGAGACAAAGGTCTTGGGATTAAATGGCTGTCTTTGCTTTAAAAGAGTTCCCATTCTTGTGATACTTCTGAAAACAAGAAGTCTGATTATGAGACCTCTTCCTTCAACAAATAAATGCCTCAGTGTCTGAATGCTGACTTGGAAAGAAAGACAGAGAATTGTTGCTAAGTTTGTGTAATATATGTTCTAATGATATAAATTGTAAATCCACAGAGGGATTTTGTTTACTCAGAATTTATCACATTTCAGAAATACAAATTACCCTTATAACAGGAAACTCAACTGTTTGGAATTCTCCAGGACAACATAAATTTTTCTAAATAGTAGTTGAGATATCTATCTATTGACAGATTATTTTTCCCCTTCTTCCTATTTTCACAGCACACAAAACACTGACAGAAGAAGGCTTTAGTAATAGGAAGACAAATATATTTTAGTCCAAAATGCAGTAGCCTTACATGAAAGATAATTTTGTATTGGACAGCTATATAATGACTATTCTAAACCACTGTTGGACCTAAAATGGAATGCCTCACTTTCCCTTTGGTCTCCTGTGAACTCATTAAGATAGCAAAATGGTACTTAGACAACATTCCAAAAACTTCTAGAATATGTTGGGCCTTCATGTACTCGCTGTTCAGGACAAAAAAAACCCCAACCAAACAAAAAGCTTTAAAATGGTATTGCAAACAAGGTGCAATGCAGTGCTTCCTTCAGTTTAGTCTACCAAATGTGTAAGTGATACCATCATTTCCAAAGTAATTGAGCCTCATTATAGTAGCTTTTAATATTGTGGACTTTGGTAATAAAGAAAATACTTAGTTAAAACTAATAAATTTATGTGAAATATGTTAAAAGATATTTAATTTTTTTAAAAATCAAGAAAATTGAATTGCTTTGGAGATCAGAGCCAAAGAATCACAGTATATTTAGATCTTGTATCAGAGTAGGTCAATTTTAATAAAATATTAAAGTATTTTGAGGTATATTTTTCTTTTAAGCCTGATGGAGGAAAAATATGAAATTAAATGTACCTTAGTGAAGATGGAAGTCTGTAGAAGGCAGCTTCATAAAATACAATATTATTTTAAATATTTTTAGATAAAAGTCCTGCCAATCTTTACTGTCCAAGTATAACTAATATCAAATCTGTCTGCCTAAATAAGTTAATGCAGGTGGTAAATATTTTCCCCGAGTGCAAAAATGGTCATAACTTCCTCATTTGGGAAGTACTTTTGATTCATAGAATAGTGATCTCATAATCCAGCAGGATTTTTCTGTGTTGAGAAGGGTAATGACAAAAACAGTGCAGAAACATGGTAGATGTTGTGAGGGAAATTTCAAACATCTGTGACTTGCCCTCAGACTACTACCCTTGCAGAAATGCACAGAGCAGCTCTGGGAGATCTGTTAGCTTTCAGAGCTGGATCACCTTGACCTTCCCTCCTAAATCTGAGATGCAATCTGGTAGAGCCAAGAAAATTAGTTCACTTTCTCTTTAAAGAACACTTTTTCCAGTCTTCCAGGGAATAGAAATACATATTAAATTTCACTGAATGAGAGTATACAGGAATGCTCTCTACAAGAGAGTAGGGTTTGCTCTCCTTGTAACAAAAGTCATTCCTACAGCCAGTAGGCAGTAGGAATGCCTACAGGCAGTAAAGAAATAAAAAGAAAATAAAATTTAAAAAAGTACCCTCTTTTATTGTTCTTTTTGGCAACTTCCTGAATAAATTTTTATAATATTTCCCTTATGTTTATACAAGTAAGTATTTTTACCTTATATGTGTCTTCTGCTATACCAAATCCCCTACTTATCATCTGACTTCCTAGACAGTACCAATTCTAAAAGCTGGTAGACTTAGAGTTGCTTTTTTTTTTTTTTTTCCTATGAAATTTGGGGTTTTTCTTTTGTCCAGAAAAAGCTAAGTCAACAATTAATTTTCACTGTTCATTTCCGATACCTTGTGCAAATTCACGCAGGGACAGGTGGGCTTGTACCCTGCTATGGACAACCCAGGTAAGATCTTATTTATGCAGAAATTCATTTTCAAGCAGTCTGAAAATCAACTAGTGACTTAGGAGAACAACAGTAAGAGGAGACATTTTCAAGATGCAGTCCCTCTGAAAAGTTTGAAAGAGTTATAGTTGTTGGATTACGGAAGAAAGGGGCAATAGAAGATTGCTGTAAAATCAATGTTCTTTTCTCTTTATCCATCAGTAACAGGGAAAGAAAGCTCAGGCAGGAAACAGTTAGAATATATGTCAGGAAAAATAGTTTCACTGAGAGAGCAAAGGCCTGGATCGGTTTGCCAAGACACTTGGTGGGGGTGATCTCAGACACTGCGAGCAGAACATAAGAGCTAATATGGAAATAACTCAGCTAGGACTGTGGTCTCTGTGAGCTCCCTGTCAGCCTTATTTTATAGGGAAAAAATATCTGGCTCTACTATTTTCTTAGTCTACTTCTTTGAATTGGCTCCATAACTTCCTTGTGTGAAAAGAAAGATTGAAACATAAGCAAGTTCAATTATGTATAGATAAACCAGGACTGGGTTTGCTGCTCCATATACATTTAATTTCACTCAAAGTAAATTTCCTAAATTCTATTGAGATTTTATAGACACCTTCAACCATATTGACCTATGTCACTTGTATGACCAGTTTTCCATGACTAAAGTTATAGTAATTAAAAAAAAATGTGTACTGACACATTTTCATATTCATTTAAAATAAATTTATTTTGAGGCTCCTTTCTTTTTTCTGCAGATGATCAGGTTTTGCAGCTTTACAATATTCAACTTGCACAGATACAAGTGATTCTCCAAAAGTTTATAAGTACAGTGTAGATAATGTGTCCTCAGAATGGAAAAAAAATGAAATACTCAATATTTAAGTACAATTTCTGTCTTTTCCTTTCAAATTCTCTTTGAGCAGAGGTGATTTTTCTTATGCTCTTTGTACTTCATGGGTCTTTTTTTTCAGATAAAAATAATAATATAACTAAATCAGAAGACATTTGAGTATTTGGTTAATCTATAATGACAAAATTATAGAATTATATCCTAGTGCCATTTGGAAGGTCCCATAAAGATCAACTTATTCCTATCCTACTGCCATAGACATCTTCCACCAAAACAGATTACACAGGGATCCATCCTTCAACACTTCCAGGGATGAAGCACTCACAATTTCTCTGGGCAACCTAATTTTAGTGCTTCACCACCTTCACAGTAAAGAAATTCTTCCTAATATCTAATCTTTCAGGTTAACTGCCCTCTTTCAGTTTAAGGCATTCCACTTTTCTTATCACTACTTGCTGTTGTCAAAAGTCCCCTTCCAGCTTTCCTGTAGCTGTCTTTGAAGGCTGCTGCATGGTCTCTCTGAAGCCTTCCCTTCTTTGGGTTGAATGATCCCAAATCTCTCATCTTCACGGAAAAGGTGTTCCAGACCAAAAAAACCAGTTTCAAAATAATGCAGCTAATATTTTCTGAAAACATATATTTTGTATTTATGTGCATTGTATTTGCTATTTTGTTAATTGTTAACCTTTATAATTGATGACTTCTGTTTCAATAAGGTGTTTTAGCATACTCAAAATGTGTACTTCATGGGTTGAAATTAAATTTTCAGCAATAATATAGTCAAGATTATGGTTTTTATGGAAACCTGACATCTGAATCATGATACAAGTTTTTAGGTTTTCTTGTTGTGTGTGGGTGGCTTTTTATTATGAATACACTGGAAATCTCTCTGCCTCAGTTTCTCTATCTTCAAAATTATTAATTGTTTGAGAAATGTGTCTTGACTAAAATTAATCTCAATTGTATTTTAATGTACTACTTATACTCTTTGGAAACCTTTAAAGGCTCTGCAAACTAACGATGTGGAATCTGTCCTTAGCCTAAGTCTGTCCTCTCTCTAAGAAGTCTGTAAAGCACCCACAAGATGGTATTATGCAAAACAACTTTTCAGTATTTGCTAGGTCTTCACACTGTGACTTCTTGGTTTAAGTATTAACTCCCTTGTATTACAGGATTATTTGTGTTAGTTCTAGTGGACAGTCTTCTAATTATCAAACATTCTTTTCTTTTAAATAGAACATAAACCATTAAAACTCAGTTCTAGAGGTTTTGCCCATGCTAATGGCTCTGTGTTTATTTTCCGCATGAGCCTGAATGAATTTCCATTATCATCTGCTGCAGTATGTCCGTGAGTTTGAAACAGCATTACATTCAGCCATAAGGAAATATTAGATAAGAGTGTACAGATTATAAGGAAAGAAGAACTCATTCTTTAAAAAAAATCAGCTAATTTTGTTATCTCTTCTAAAAGAAGTTGTACAGACACATTTGAAGTATGAATGTTCTCAAGAGGCAACATCTTACTTGATTTACTTTCTTTCCCTTATCTTGCACAGTATTTTGTTACTGAGTTTATATATTAACTGAATCCACCTTCCTTGACAGAAAATGAAAAAACAGTTCTTTTCAGGTAACTGCTAGGCTGAAATAGAAGACCCATTCTTGTACCTTCCTCTCACAGACTGGTGACCATTAAGAGCATTTCTGGCTTTGATTTAAGCCAAATGTTAAGGAATTATCTGATCCTGACCTGGTCTCTAATATGGCATGAGCAAACTTCTATAACTTCAGTAACTGTTGTGGAAATATAAATACTTACTACAACAATTAAATTGAACATCAAAATTCATGCCAAAAAATGTTTTTTCAGATGGTGTCAGAAAGTTTAAAGATATGCCAAATAAAAATGAAATTTCAATTTTACTATGATATTTGAGAAAAGTTTTCAACTGAAAAATTTATGTTTGTTAAGTTTCCGTTTACCTGAGAGGACTTCCTTCTATGTATGTTTCTCTTGTAATTTCCCTCAACAAATGACAAAGATAAAATTCTATTAAGTATTTTAATGTGAAACTAGAGTAAAAATTCATTTTTTTATGTTTTCTTTGGTGTTCTCAGTGCAGATATATTCCAACACCAAAAATAAAAATAAATTAAAGACAGTTTTGCATGATTTTATCTTTTCAAGAAGGACAGATACTTTAGGAAAAAGTTCTTAATACTGTGAGCAAAAGAGGTATAGCTGGTGGTAGACAAATGCTACAGTGTCCAAATTCCAAATCTGCTTCTGGTCTGTTAGCAGTAAATAACTTCTAATTCACTGCTTTTTTCAATGCTAACACTTTTAACGGGTTTTGAAGATTAAAACCATCCTTCATTTATTTTTATTTTTGATATGGGAATATCTCTGTCAAAATCCTACCGAGCAATATTAAAATTAATTTCTATTGTTTTGATATCTTTTGATTTTTGATATTTTTTTTTACTTAATTAATTACTTAAATGTTTGCCATCAGCACATTAAGAACTGTCAAAGACAAAAGAGGAAGGTAATATACACTCAAAAGGCACTCGTACTAAAAGTACATTAACTGCTTCAACAAATAGGTGAGTATATAGACTTTGGAAAGAAAAGGGACATAAGCATAAAATAACCCAATGTAGACATTCTATAACTAACTCAAGATTACATGATCCTGGACACAGCCCTTGTCAATCTAACCTAAATTTTTAAGTCCTCTTTTGAGCAGGGGACTGGCTTGCTGAAGCCCTTTCCAACCTCACTCATATGATTAATTGTTTTGTACTAATGAAGTAATAAAAGCAACTGTGTTTTTACCAACAAATAATTTTAAATTATTTATTATCAAGTAAGCTATGATGTTTTCAGTTCCAGTGTTTATTATGTCTCAGATTTTTAGCACAAGCTATACATTAATCTTGCCCAACACTAGCACCAAAAGCATTAATATTTAACAGCACTATGTCTTTGGTGAAACTATAAAGTAAATATTACTTTAACAAACAATTAAATATAGTAAATTAACTGTGTGCCAAAGCAATGCCTGAAAAAATAGTTTCTCCTCTTTCTAAACATTCTTTTCAATTGTTGAAATAATAACTTTTTATTTGGATTTGCAAATTGTAGTAATTTAGTCCAGTAGTCTAGAACATATTTAGTGTATGCAATTATGTTTGTTGACATTGAATTTACCATTTATCCCTATTTCTCTTGATTTCTTCCTCGTTTCTATGTAACCTGAGTGAAATCTATGACTCTGAAACCCAGTAAGTAACTTTGAGTAACTTTATCAAGTATTAGAAATAAAAATTTAGATGTGTTTGTGAAGCAAAAAACTCAAGAAGGGAGAAATATACAGCTTCTGATTATGTAGCCACTAAGTATGTGGTGCATGGAGGTGCCTAGCAAAAAAGAACTAGATTTTTTAAGCCATTTATTCAGAAAGAGAAGAAACACCAAAGGACTGGTGTTTCATCCAGAGGACTGGTAAATTTGATTGCTTATCCAGGTGAAACTGGTAATGGTATTCTCAGCTGAAATAATCAGATCATTCATCCAGAGGACTGGTAAATTTGATTGCTTATCCAGGTGAAACTGGTAATGGTATTCTCAGCTGAAATAATCAGTAGTTTATCTATTAAATACTTTATGAAACAATGTTAGACATGCAACTAAAATAAGAAAAGAAGACTAGAAAAAGAATGTGAAAATGAATGTGTAATTAAAAATAGCCAATGACAAAAACTTTGCAGCTCATGAAGGGTTCAAGACAATGAGAAAGTCTAGCAAGTCTGCAATAATTAAGAACAAATTATCTTGGATATAAATGGGTTTATATTAGACAAATTAATATTAGACAAACATTGAATTCTAATAAAAAGATACAATTGTTATTAATATAATTGACCTATATATGAAAGAGGGTTTAGAAGACTTCAAGAAAATGAAAAAAAAACCAATAATTACTCCGTTCAGTAATTATGTATTATGCCAGAGGAATGGAATCTTGTGACACTTAGTAATAACATAAAAGAAAAGAAAATGCAACAAAAAGTTTGCAGAGTTTGGCAGTTATGTTCCATTAAGACATTGCACCCAAATTCAGAGGTAAAACCCTTGAAAAATATCTCTGCAAAACTGTTGAAATTTGAAGCTCACTGTATCTCTATCTCATGGAGAAGAATGTTTAGTACTACATGCTTCTATTGTACTTGTGTAACTGGAAAAAAAAAGGCCACATAGGGAAAGGGACTTGGAAGATATCATCTGGAAATAGGCAGTACAAACTGTAAAATACAGCACTATGCAAAGGTTTGCAATGAAAAGACAGGCTAAAATATATTTTAATTCACGTTATATCCAATTAATTTATTTCCACAACTGAAGTCAAATGTGGCTTCAGTAGGTGATTCACCATAAACTGTGCCTTTCAAAGAATCCTTTCCTATGGGCAGATACCATGGATGTAATAAATCATGTTACCGACATGGTATTATTAACTTTTACTAATTATTTTGCAATATGTAAGGATGTGATAACATGAAAGTCATCTATGAGGCCTGAGAATGTATTTTAATTATGCATCTAGACTATGAGACAAAAGAAAGGAAGAGATTTTGGCCACAAGTCATGTGGCAGAGACTGTCTCCTGTCCACTCTGCCAAGCGCTAACCCTCACGTTAACATAAGAACCATTGCCTGCAGCATTGCTTTTGTCTCTGGGTGTCATGCCATGTTTTGACTCCAGCTTACAACTAAATAGCACACTGCTCCTCACTTATTTAGCTCCCGTACAATGGGAGAGACAATCAGGAGAATAAAAGTGATAGAACTCATATTTTCTCCTGAGATAGACAGTTTAACAGGTAAAGCAAAAGCTGCATGTCCATTCCCCACTTCCCATGGCCAGGCAGATGTTCAGCCATCTTCCGGAAAGGAGGGCTCCATCATGCATACTGGTGACTTGGGAAGGCAAAAGTTTTGACTCCAAAACTGCTTCCCCCTCTTTCTTCTTCCCCCAGCTTTATTTGCTGAACATGATCCCATATGCTGTACAATATCCCTTTGGTTGGTTGGGGGCAGCTATCCCACCCATGCCCCCTCTCAAGTCCTCGTGCAGCCCCAGCCTTCTCACTGGCAGGGCAATATGAGAAGCAGAAAAGGCCTTGACAATGTGTAAGCACCACTCAAGGGTAATGAAAACATCCCTGTGTAATCAAGACTGTTTTCAGGACAAATGCAAAACACAGTCCCATACTATCCACTATGGAGAAAATTAACACACTGTTTCATCCAAAACCAGCACAGCACCCTCTGCAGGGAATATACTGTATAACTGGGAGATAGGTATTTGTCATTTGTCCACATGACATATGTCAGGAATCAATCACCTGTTCTTGGGACTTGTTTTTGAAAGATCTAGTGAGAGTGGTCCAAAAACACATCTAATGGGTGTGCTGAGAACCCCGACAGTGTGAGACAATCAGGTTTCAGTGTTCAGACATTCTTGTTTACTCTATTCTGTCCAAATGCTAATTAAGAGAATCAGTTCATCACAAAATTGACCTTTTAAACCAAGTTTAGAAGATTGAAGAAATGTAAATAGCATAGGTCAATAAATGCATATGACAGTACCATATATCCCATTCAAGGCCTCTTGGTTCTGAACAGTTTAAAAAGTAAACATCAATCTTCTGGAATAAAAATATTCCAATATCTCGACACACTGAATTGTAAGTTAGGAAATAGCAAGTGATTCTGTATGCATCTGTCACAACAGTTCACCCATTAATGGTTTTATTTGAAGCATTCTGTGTTAAAAGAGAAAAAAAGAAAAAAATAAGATCTCAGTTGCTCTAAAATGTTGCATGCAGGTAGGCAACAACACTTTGTGCACATCCTTCAGATCTTTGAATAACAACTGTATATTGATTTTACAGTTATAAAAGAATGAATGAAGTAGTAGTGCATGAAACAGGATATTGTGGACCCCTTAGAGGTCAATTGGACAATTAACTCTAAAATAACTGAGTGTTAAAATAAAAGGCTGTAAAAGATGCTGTTACTGTTGCTGTTGCTGCTACTGTGTAGTCTGTACTATAACAGAAGATTTATTAGGATTTAGATAACAAAAATTTACTATGTGGAAAAAAACCCCAAACAATCAAGCCTACAGATGAGACTCACTAGGGACAGAGTCTTGAGCTGACAGTGAATTTTAGACTTCGAGAGAATATTACAAGCACTTTAGAGGAAAGATCTTTGATTTATCATTTGCAATTTAATGCTTGCAATTAAGAATCTAAGAGCTTTTGTCTGGCTGTATGTTAATTTTTTATGTTGCCTAAAATAACAATAAAATGTGAAGTATATTTGTGAAAATTACTTGGCAATGTCCTTCCAAGGCACATAAAAGCATTCTTCACAGAGCAGTAATGACTTGCTGTTATACCTGTTTTATTTGTTCCACATATCTTTTACCTCTCTATCTCCTTACTGTTTTCTCAGAAATGTATCTTCCAAACACAAGTAGAATAAAGTAGTAATGACGTTTTATGTGAGTTCTTTGAGCAGCAGAAATTAACCAGGTTGTGACTCGGGTATCTCAAGATCTAGAAGTCCTGGGAAGTGTCACAGGAGATGCTGAGGTTAGAGTGACTTTGAGAACTGATTGACTGGAAAACACATCAAAATAAAAGGATATGAAGCTCCGGGTGGACATAGTCTTAGTTTGCTACTGAGCATTTGTCAAAAATGTTTGAACTGATTGTGTTCACTGTGTAGTGGACCACATTAGCAAAATTGTAGCTCTCAGGCCAAGGAAAGTGATTATTACTCTTACCTCAGTCCATGGAGGGCTTATCTGGAATAAACCATCCAATTTTGTCCTCTAGTGTAAGAGCTATATCAATAGTCACAAGAGAATTCAGTGGAGGACTATTATGATCAGCAGAGAGCTGCAACCTTGGTGAGACCAAGAGAAGAAGGTTTATTTATCCTGCAGAAATGAAAGCAAAGGAGAAACCTAATTAGTCTTCTCCTACAAGAGAATTTGTGGACAATGGACCCAGACATTTGTCTGAGGTACACAGAAATAGGACAAGAAGCAGCAGAAAAAAGTTGCAACAAAGAAAATTCCGGTTGGCTATAAAGCCAACTTTAAAAGAAAAGAAAAATCTCTTTACATGAGGCTGATAAAATACAGTAACTGTTTGCCCCAAGAGGCTTTGGAGTCTTCATTCCTGAAGGTTTCCAGAAGTCATTTGAACATGACTTTGAACAGCCAGGCCTGAAAGAAGCTGTCCCTGCTTTGAGAGGTAGGTTGTACTAAATGATCTTCAGAGCTTCCTTCAACCTGAGATTTCCTGTGATTTCACCGTTCCATTCTATTTCTCTAGAATGTTTACAAAATAAGCAATCATTGACAAGAGGTTCCTGTGCACTTTCACTAACAATCTTTATTCTCATTTTTAACACTATATATTTAAAATTGTATTTAAGTTCTTAAATTTTGTGACACAGATTTAATTTCCATCACAGTTTATGTAAAACAGACACAATGGACTCAGTGCTAAAAAAGGCAGTCTCAGACTTACTGAAGTGTCATATGGTAGTAGCCCACTAATAAGCAAACACCATGCAATCTCTCTGCAGGATTTATCTCCCTATCCATTCAGAAAGAAACCTGGAAGCTGGTGATTTGTAATGACAAGCCCAGAGAATACTTAAGAAACATGTTTCTCATTAGGTTAAACTGAAAAATACTTTATTTGACACTTTACTCACTAACTCTCACTGCTTCTCTAATTTACCACCAGAATAAGAAATTAAGTTCCTTATAGTTTCGCAGATTGTTAAGATTATGGTGATTTTTTTTTTTTAAGCAGACATCTGATATGCCAGGGTAATGTTTTCTATTCAAGAGCAATAAACTGCCATAAAATATTTTTGGATTGATTAAATTAGATAAAAGACTATAAATACTGGCAGGGAAAACTTTCTGACAAGTCAGGGAAAGAAATCATGAAGGAGTAACTGTTCTTCATTGCATCACTGACTATTCCTAGGAGTCATGAAAGGGAATTACACCACACCATATCAAGAATTACCAATCCCAAATCCAAGAAGTATTTTTATTTTCCTGATTCTCATCCTCCAAAATACAACTGCCAAGAAATAGGGATTTAAAGTTCACTCAATTTTCATCATCTTAGTCTTATATGAATTCTTGAGTTACTACAAGGAAACTTTATCAGTAGAGTGTACTCTACTAACATGTGGTTTCTACTATGGTACCAAAGTTCTTTTACTATTCTGAATGTTCTTAACATGCATAAACACTTCAATACAACAAAAATTAAGATAACCATTTTAGCAATTGAATATTTTAAAATATGCAGCCTTGTGCCTTGGAAACATCAGAGTAATTCTCACTTGCTTTATGTTGAAATTGTTATATTTAAGATATATATGAATAGAAAGAAAAACAAATAATGACATCAGTTTCTTTGTCATGAAAATTGCCTGCATAACATTGTAGGTAACATGGGTGAATCCACCTTTGAAGTGCTAAGAATGTTGATGTAAAGAGTAGCATCATCATGAAAACATAACAAGAAATCAGAATTAATCTTATTATTTATGTGGAAGTTCTGTGGAAAAGAATGATTTTTAAACAATCTTTCAGAGATAAAACTAAGAGAATGTGGCTCTTCATCCTGCAATGATCTCTGAGCATTTTGTCAGAGGAAAAAAAATAAAGCCCAAACTAAAAAAAAGCCTAGAAAATGTTGATCTTACCTCTTACAGGGTTTAGACAGTTTTTCACTACTTTTTTTTTTTGTAATATTAGGTTGCATTCTGCTATTAAAATCAGAAGAGTATGACTGTACTGGCAATTTAGAATGGAGTGTGTTTTTTATATAATTAACATATTTGCCTCCCCAGAACTACCTCCACCCTGAAAGAAACAGCAGAAGCTCAGCATCTATTGCTTTGGCCATGAGTCTGCCTTAATTATGATGGAAGTTTGCTGGTATAAGAACAGTAAAATGAAGTTGTATAAAAATAATATTTTGGATAATTTGTGGGATGAACTTTGATCTCAGAGGTCAATTATTCATCCAACTACTACATTTAAGACATGTCAGATATCTACCACATTTCTAAGTTTTTCTGTTAAAAAAACACATAGATTATAATGTTGATTTATTTCCAAAATGCAAAGGAGTGAGGTCATATTTATTATATAGAGTTAGGTTTGATTTTCTAGTTATTTTTTTAACATATTTTACAAGTGTGAAACTTGTACCAAATCTCACTACCCACCTGGGAGGTATTTTTTATTACACTGATCTTCCAAATGGACAAACTCTGATGTATACAGATGTTAATGTTGGCATTTCCACAAGATCATGCAGACAGAGCAACCTGCTCTGAAAGGGCACAGCATATTCATGGTCCCTATGGGTGTTTTCAAAACAACATTTTCCAAAATACCAAGTTCCTGGAGTCCTGGAGCACCAAAGAGAAGCACTTTATATTTATGGGGTTTGCAAATAATAATTACATGGACAAATTATGTCAGTGATGAATTAATACAATTAATCCTTCTGACGTGGAATTTTTCCTGGTGAAATGAAGTTACTCTGCAAGTCAGCCTAATACTGAGGGTTAAATTTGCTGCTAGTGAAAATGTGTAGAGAAAGACAAAGGCTTCTCCAGCTCCCCACCAGATGAATGATGCTGATGATACTTCCCTACCTGGCCCCTGGATCTTTGCAGCCAGGTCCTCTGAGTGAGCAACTCCTCCACAGTGGAAATGAGAGATACTCGTGGTTCCTGTGCAGTGCATGAAGCCTAATGGAAGATAGGCAGGCGGCCTTGGAGGCTGAAGAAAGACTAAAGCTTCTGAGAGGTAACTGAGACTTGCTGGGGAGGGAAAGAATGAGAAAAAGAGCAGGAGCAGGAGAAGGAGCCATGGTGTATTGAAAATGGACAAATAAACAACACAGATTTGGGAGAAGAAGCATCATTTCCAAGAACTCAGGTGAGACATGAGAGGCCAGAGACACAAAAGAAAGAAATATTAGGTGAGAAATTGACAGAACAAGTTGCTGGGGATTAAAGCAAAAATGTGTATGCTTGACAGAGGAAAAAGACTGGATTTGTTTCAGGCATTCTGGAGCCATGTAAGATTCTCCTTCACAGGCTCAAGTTTATCTTCTCCTTGATTTTACTTGCTTTTGCTTCTAACAAGTTCTTTCTTTGGCAAATATAAACAGCAAAGTTAATATGACTGATGTGAACAATTAGTTTATTAAGGTGAATCTGTTACTAATTAATGTCTTAAATATCATTAAAACTTTGGATGGTGAGCTCAGTGTATTGATTTCTTCTCTGAGGGTATTTTGCTAACCAAAATTACTCATCTCACATACTCCAGTAGTTTCCATATTGAAAATACTGGATGCATTTTCAATATGGAAAAACATATTGCTACTAAATGTCAAAGGGAAAACAATTCCATTTCAGTTTTTTTCTTTCCTTAAAAATACTATGTAGGTCATAGTATGGATGTTGTACAAAAATTTTTGTTACATTAATATACAAAGTTTTTTAACGTACAAATGGTAGGAATGCATTTTAGTTAACATTTGGCTAAATACTGTGAGTTTTTCATTTCCTCACAGGACATAATATTTCTACATCCTGCTTCTTACTCTTGATGGAGTAAGTAGAGTTTCAGAATTAGAAGTACTAATTAGAGTACTAATTCCTTTGTATTTCCCTGGAAAGCCAGCCATATTCTAACAGGTGAGCTGAGCAGCTGTGCATAAGGAAGAGTGACCATGATTGCATGCTAGTAAATTTTTGGAACCTTCAAGATGTATTGCTTCTTAATGGTAGAAAAATACTCTAGAAATGTTTTGGATAAATGGCTTTACCAATCTGAGGCTTTCTAATTCTGTAAGAACTTAAGGGGATAATACCCCATGCATCATGGTGGAATGCCCTTCTCAAAAATGATGAAAGCCTGAGGAGTAGGTACCACAGAAATAAACAGTAGATACGAAGTGTGTCATGTCAAAGGATAATCTAAACAATGCATACTCTGGGAGCAATATCTCACAAAAAGACAATAGATTTATGTTTTTCAGAGCCCCCATTTTTTGAAAATTACACAGGTTTTTGAAAATTAGACTTTTAAGGTTGAGTAAATAGTTTTAAATTACTAATTTACTCAGTATATAATCACTCAATAAATAATCACTATTTCTACTTTCAGTGCAGTTGCATGCAGGTCAGTATTTACTTGAAACTATTCATCATTTTAATTGATTCAATGAATTGGTTTCTATTCTGTTTTTTTTTTTTTATTCTGTGGTTGAACACAAAATTCGTCTATGAATAAGCATGATAAAAATCTGAAATTGGATCTACCAAGAGCTTTTGGTTATTCACAAAAGCTGTGTAGACACACATGTGCACAGATATTTATCGGTTCTTAATTCTCTGTATTTTCTAGATGATGGTCAAGCTAATGTTTTTCAAAAGCTTATGGATGAGCTAGTACTTTGTCACCTGGGGGAGAAAGGGGAAGAGTGGAGTAAATTAATCAGCAAACTGTACGATATACTGCTTTGATACAGACTCTGTTTAATTTCCTGACACAAATTCATACAAATCCAATGTAACTGTGTAATTTCACAATGTACATTATGACTTAAATAGGTACTATCTTGTCCAAATAAAATTCTGCTGCCTTACCATTTCATTTGATCACATTACCATGAAACCAGTACAATTTTTGGGGCACAGGGCATTTTTCTGTCTTAACTGTTCTCATCCAGCTTTGGAAATTATGTTAATGATGAAAATGTGTTCACAGCAACATAAAACAATTTTATGTTACTATATTTTATTTCATGTTTCTAAACACCACATGCCCAGAACCATCAAACAAGAATGCAGAGAAAGCTCATTGCTGACACTTCTAAACATTTTTTCCCAAGTTACCACAAAAGATGAAAAGGGATTAAAATGTGGTTGCAAAACAGTATACAAACAGCTTTAACAGATAGTTGGTTGCTGTAATATCTAATGTTGTCTTGTGAACATTAAAAAGGCCTCTAAACGGTCTGTGACCATCCATTCATGGGTTCATAAACTTTAAAGGCGGTGGCATCAAAGGAGGCTGTTAATCTCATCTCTTTGCAAATAACTTGGCCCCCTTGAACACAACTCTACAGTGACATAATTCTTCTGGACAGTTACAGGGAGGAAGATAACATGATATGCCTTTACAAGTAATCCTGTTTCATGTTTGATTTCTAACAATGCACATCTGAAGGAAATTTGTTTCATTTAGGAATGGCAGGGCTATAAAATTACACAGGTGAAATCCATGTCTGGTCTTTGAGCAGCTAAGCACTAATTGCCAAATCAAATAACTGCTAAAATCCACAGTGAAATTTCAGTTTTATCCTTAAGTTTGGACCATTAGTATAGGAAAATATTGAAGCCTGTAACTTGTGCCACAGGCAGAGTGTAAATATTCTCCTTTCACACAACTGGAAACAGGGATAGGAGACAAGACTTGCCTGTCCTGGAAGAGTTGCAGTGCATTGAAAGAAGTTTCCCTTATTATAAAATCACATTTTTTAAATCCTAGCTGTAACTGCAATATCATCCTAATCCCATACACAGTGTCAGAGCAGAAAGTAAATCGCTTCATCATATGTAGGATTCACCTGCATGTGAATTCAGTAGATTTGCTTCTTGCGAACTATATTCTGGGAAAGGTTTCTCCAGACTGAGAAACCTTTAAACAAATAAAAAATGTATTTGTTACTAAAGATACTCCATCTAGTTCAGCTGTCTGATCACAACAGAAATGCTAGGAAACTTGAATGACTTCTGGTAATCTCTTTGAAAACACACAAATATTACATGAATATTCCTTTTCCTTCCCATTACACACAGCTTATTTTTGTAACATTTTTCAAAACATACATGGGACTCCAAAAGGTAGTTTACCAACTATGGAGAGAAAGGTGCAGGTAGTAGGTACTGAAGAAAATCTGCTCAAGATATTACCAGACCTCCTGTTTTTTCCTTAAAATCACAAAGGTCTGCTGGAAAAAGGGTATCTGGACTCTGATCAAAATCCCACAGTGCAAAAATTCAATTTGCTTTATTATAGGCAGGTTACAAGTCCAGCTATCAAATCCAAGCCTTTGGAGGTCTGCCTGACAATACCTGTCATGCTTTGGACACACCTGCCTGTTGTGACTGAAATGATATGCTTCAAGAAACAGAGCCCTTCAGATTAACCAACTTTAGAAAAAAACTTCAGACAAAACTGCAGAATTTCAATTGCCTTTTAGAATCAGAGAATATGCTGAGTTGGAAGGGAACTACAACTCCTATCCCTGCACAGGAACATCCCCACATGCCTGAGAGCATTGTCCAAATGCTTCTTGAGCTCTGTCAGACTTCTTGCCGTGACCACTTCCCTGGGGAGCCTGCTCTAGTACTCAGCCACCAAATGGGTGAAAAATCTTTTTCCAATATGCAACCAAAACCTCTCCCAAAACAAATTCAAGGCAATCTCTCAGGTGCTGTCACTGGTCACCAGAGAGAAGAGATCAGTGCCTGCCCCACGTCCTCCCCTCATGAGAAAGTTGCAGACTGCAGTAAGGTCTCCCCTCAGTCTCCTCTTCTCCAAGCTGAAGAGACCAAGCGACCGCAGCTGCTTGTCATCTGCCTTCCTCTCAAAGCCCTTCATCATCCTCATGGCTCTCTTCTAAAAGCTTAGTACCTTTCTTATACTGCAGTGACCAAAACTACACACTACATTCATGGCAGAAGACCAAAGACCAGATATTGCATTTCACTCAGGAATTAACATATAAAGGGTTTCTCACTTTCCACTTAGACTGTTATTTCAAGTTTCTTCAAGAACTTCTGTAAGAGACACAGGACAGGGAAAAAAGCTAAATATTGGTCATTTCAGAGGTGATAATTCTAATTTAAAATGTCTTTAGATAGCAGCCAGTTTACAGAGCTGTTCCAGTGGTAATGCACAAGGAATCTCTGTTAGAAACTGCCCTCTGATACTCCTTCAAGTCCTTCATTCCTGACAGTATGTAAGCCTCCCTCCCATTTCTCCACAGCTTACTTAAAAGACCTGTAGTTATTAGAGTGGTATCAGAGATGTATCAGTTTCACATCAGTTCTCATCCACCTCCAAATTCACATTTGCCATCCATGGTATTGCTAGGAACCTACATTGGAACTGTAGAGAGGTGGCAATGGCAGCATCTGTCTGTACCTACATCAGACACATGTTGGTATGGCTACAAATGTCAAGGCCCTATTCAGCTGTTGCCAAAAATCAGGTGCCACACTTAGGGAAAAAAGAAAACTAGATTTAAAAAATCCAAGTCAAAAATATTCAGCCAGACATCCATCTTAACGCATCTAACTTTTTATTATCAGAGCATGCAGGCCAGCAGCTTCCTTTTTGTTTTCAGATGAATATTGTTAGACAATTAAAAACAAAACCTGTTGTGGCTTTAGAAAAGCACCAGATACAAAGACCTGGAACAGGGCAACAAAAACTGACAACCTTGCAGTTAGTTACTTTGTCCAGGTGCTTAAAGCAGAATCACTTCTAAATAGCTACTTCAACTTAAGCTTATAGGTGCAAAAGTCAGCTATACTCTGCTCTGATCTAGTGCAGCTGCTAACATTTCATAAGGCAGCATAAAATTTAAAGGCCATTATCCCAGTTCTCGACTCCATATCTTGGAGAACCAAATGCATTTTTATTTAAAACAAAGCCTTTTTTATTATATTGTGACTACCTTATTTCTGAAGATATTTATAATTGAATTATAAATCATCTGATTTGGTGTGTTTAGCTTTTTGCTCTCATTTACCTGTCAACTATAATGATCATGACACATCTCATACTTCAATATTTTGCCATTCATGGACACATGCAGTTATTGTTTAAGGGAAGTCTAAATTGCACAATAAAGAAATATATATCTGAAAAATATTTTATTAACAATGTGGTGTCATAAGGTATGGTAAGGTTCATTATAAGTTTTCTTTTAAATTTTATCATAGAATTATTTAAAAAAATGGCTCTCATTCTTTTTTGTTATCTGCATAGTATATACTTTCTAAACTTATCAGTTAAAATTTATCCTTACTGTAAAGCTATTGAGGTCAGTGGAGCTTTACCCAGGATTCACTTGTTCCATTGAAACTTGTTATGTAGAGTGTAGTTCAAGGTTGCTATGGTTATTTGAGACAGTAGTGTTTTGAATAGAATTACTTATTTTATATGAAAGGCTTTTCCATGTGCTCAAGCTAAAGGAAAATAATCAATTTGCTCTCTTTATTAATAGATCATGTTCCAGGACCTTTTTCAGTTTAAGACATTTTAGTTTAACATATATTTTGTATATTTTTTTGCATGCAAATAAACCTTGAGAAAGATTGTTTAAATAGGTTTCCATGATGCTGCCTTAGATAAAATTCTTCTCAACTTTTATGGCTAAGAATTCAGAATTGACTGCTTATATCTTTCTGTTTCTTTTGGACTGTTATCATATTTTAATTTTGCTGGCTCCTGCAGAGCTGAACTCTCTTTTATTGTTTCTCACACAGATAAATGAAACAATCATGAATAGTAAATGGTAACACATTTGCTGCCTGATTTAGTAAAGTCTCATTTTTTTGTTCCCAATGACATAAGGTGCTTTTGCACAGAAAGACACATAACTTGGCCTGGTTAGTTATGGGGTAAGACACGAACTCATTTGTTACTAAATTGAATCTCAGGAGCCAGATCAGAGAGCTATGGTAACACAATTATTGCATCACGAATAACATCAAATTCCTTCACAGTACATTAAAACCAGTATCACTTAATGTTTTCTCAGAGCAGGCACTGTTCTGAGTAGATAGATTTCAGATGCTTGAGAAGGGATGAAGGAGCCAAATTCTACAGGAGGATAAATAAGCAGAATGAAGCATGTGTTAAATACCCTCATTTGAGGAATCAGAGACAGAGAACGTCTTTGGTTGAAAGGGATGTTAAAGATCATCTGGTTCCAACCACCTTGCCATGGGCAGGGTCACCTTTCACCAGACCAAATTACTCAGAACTCCATCCTACCTGGTGCAAAATACTTCCAGGGACAAGAAACCCACAAGTTCTCTGGGTAAACAGTTCCAATGCCTCACCTTCCTCACAGTAGAGAATTGCTTCCTAGTAGCTATATCTAAATCTACCTTCTTTCAGTTTGAAATCATTATCCTTTGTCCTGTCACTGCATGTCCTTGTCAAAAAATCTGCTTTCTTATAAGCCCCATTTAGGTACAGGAAGGTGCTAAAGGGTTACCCCAAAGCTTTCTTTTCTCCAGGCTGAACAGCCCTAACTCTCTCAGCCTTTCCTCACAGCAGAGGTGCTCCAGCCCGCTGATCATCTTCATGGCTTTCCTTTGGACTCGCTCAGCAGGCCCAGCTCCTTCCTGTGCTGAAGGCTCCAGAGCCAGACACAGTATTCAGGTGGGGTGGATCCTGCCTCAACCTGCTGCCAGACTTCTCCCAATGCAGCCCAGGACGCAGCTCACTTTCTACATTGCAAGCACACCTTGCCAGCTCATGCCCAGCCTTTCATCCACCACCTACCCTAAGTTTGCCTCCTCAGGCCTGCTCTGATATCTGTGATTGCCCCTACCCAGGTGCAACCACTCACACTAGACTTTCTTGAGCTTGTCCAGGTCCCTCTGGATGTTGTTACATTCTTCAGGTGTCTCAACTGCATCACTCAGCTCGGTGTCATGTTCAAATTTAATTAGGGTGCACTCAATCTCTTCATCTAGGTAATTAATAAAGATCTTAAATAGCACTTGTAACATGAACCTCTGAGGGACATGACTCATCACTAATGTCCACGGGAACTCTGAGCCATTGACCCTCTGGATGTGACTATCCCACCATCCCACCAATTCCACCAAACAGCCCATCCATCACATCCTACTCTTTCCAATTTAGAGGGAAATGTGTTGTGAGGGACTATGTTGAAGGCCTTACAGAAGCCCAGATAGATGACAGCTGTAGCCATTCCCTTGTCCACTAATGTAGTCACTCCATCAGAGGAGGCCACTGGTCTGATCAGGCAAGACTTTCCCCTGGTGTGCTTGAATCTGTGCTGGCTGTCCCAAATCATCTCCTTGTCCTCCATGTGCTTCAGCACAGCTTCTAGGAGGATCTGTCCCATTATCTTATCTATCCCAGACAGAGATGCAGCTATCAACACATTGATAGTTTCAAGAGTCCTCCTTTCTATTTTCTTTAGAAATAGGTGCAATATTTTTCCTTTTTCTAATCTCCATGGACTCTACCCAGCTGCTATGTATTTTCAAATATCATAGAAAATGGTTTGCAACAGCATCAGACAGTTCCCTCAGAATTCTGGGGTGTATCACACCCGGTCCCATAGATTTATGTATATTCAGGTTCCTAAGGTGGTAAGGAAACACTGCAGATTTCAGTCTTGAAGAATCCAGATGTGACTTACTGGTTTTGCAATAAAAGACACAAAAAGATTTATAAAGATGTAACTGTAAAAAGATGGCATAATTGTAAAACTTCATAAAAATACATGCTCTGGGGTACTTGAATGGAAGCAGTAAAACGTTGGGTCTCTATTCAAAAGTAGTTCAAACATTGCTGAAAATTATACTGTTCATATACATGTACTGCCATATACAAGGAAAATAGATAAAACACTAGCTCCTCTTCCACAGTAGAAAAATAATTAATTATGAGACAGTATATAATAATACATTATAATCACACAAGAGAATTAAAATAATTATAATAAGACAATAAATATTTAAATATACCTTAAAGTCAGTGCTGTTTTAATAGACATTTCCTCTATTTTATTTCTCCCTCTGTGCTAGTGACGTGCTTTCTACAAACTGCCGTTCCTTCTTTCCCTAAAATTTTGATATCTTCCATGGAATAAACCCAAGAAAACATGAGTTATCTACTTAGCTCTCTTTGAACTTTCTCTAGAGCTGCAGCAGCAGGTCATCATTTATGGAGGCCTGTTCTTTGAAGACCTGGTAGTGACCTATTGTGTCTTGTGAGCATGCAATGATTTTCAGGAGTAATAGTTTGTTTCTTTCATTCTCTTCCCTGACTGGCAGTCAGACAGCAACTCAGGATGAAAAAGTGACATTTAGGGTACAATAAATTTCCTTACCCCACATACCTCAAGTGGAGGTGGAGAAAGACTAAGAAGTTACCCTGGACTTGCTTTCATATTTTAGCTCGCACAGGCAGTGTGGTCTCATTGGCATCTGGCAACGCAGGCTGAGTAATGCATGGCTCTGGCAAAGGGTTGCATCAGAGTAAAAGCAAGGAAAAAATTGCAGTTCTTGGAAGAGAAACTTTCTTTCCAGCTTATGCCAAGGCAGTTCAGCTATGTGCCACCCAAAGGCTTGTGACAAAGCCACTTTTACCTGTGCAATTAGCTGTGCTGACAGCAAGCTCAGCTGAAAACCTTGGCTCGTGCTTGATAGGGTTAGCTTAAGTACAGACACAACAAAAATGAAAAAGCTGCCTTGGCTGTGGACACTGATGTCCTGAGACTTCTGCAGAAAGCAAGGACTTTCCATTACAGGTAGCCTAAGACAGTCTCTCTTCTCTTATGCTATGTTATAATCTGGTAGCTCTGGAATTCCTTTACATTGAGTCGTTTTCAGTTGTACTTAGAATACTTCTTATACTTTTTTTTTTCCCCTTTAAAAGTTTGTCTTCTCACATATTTAATAAAAACTGTTCTTTAAAATAGAATTGAGTGAATATTAAATGCTAATTCCTGGAAAATATGGTTGCTCATTAAATTTGACAGTCATTGCTTATGTGGTAAATGCTGTCAGTGCCAAGAATCCTTTGGCAGTTTCTGCCAGCTACAGGTCCATTATTTTAATTGCCTTTAACCTATAATCAATATTTGCTGCTTTCAATACAACTA
The DNA here is from genome assembly GCF_014805655.1 of Passer montanus. NCBI lineage: Eukaryota > Metazoa > Chordata > Aves > Passeriformes > Passeridae > Passer > Passer montanus. Next base: position 2,340,145 of record NW_024374368.1, read on the forward strand.
GATGCATGGCTAAGCGATATGGAGGAGAAATATATAGTCTATTGCACCTTCTATTCTGCTTTAATGTGTATGAGGTTCAGCACAATGCATCATCACAATAACCATTCCATCATCAAAACTATTTCAGCTTCTTAGGCAATATGTCAAAGAGGAAATGAAGCATCTATCTCTTACTCCAAAAAACTTGATGTGCATCTTTAGGTCAAAATCTGTTGCATCAGTATAAATTTATATCAATTAATTGGTAGTTAGTGGCATTTAAGTTACTTGGAAATAATAATGGAATACTGCACACAAGACTGGATTTCTTTCATTAACTGTTGTAAAACTATGCATGTCCATAACTGAGTTCCAGAGGAGTTACTGAACACCGAAATGTGTATAAAGGCAAGCTTTTCTCTATTCTGGAGATCAGCTGTTAGATGCTGTGTCTGACAACAGGGTAAAATAAAAGACTGGAGAGTACCATGCATTTAGAGAATGGCACAACTTGTGGGAGTCATTCTTAGTGCATCAAAGAAACCACACCTTCTGTTAAATAATTTTTCATTTCTGATGATTATTTATTTCTCTTTTTCTTTCCTAATTTTTTTAATTTAAAAAAAATAAAGGAACTACAAATTAATACAGAAAATAAGTAGACAGTTTTGATCCAAAACATGCAAGTCTTTGTATCAGTTATATTTTAAAGGTATGACTTGAAATTTTGAACTATCAACCCATCCTTAGCCAAGCATAACTTGCATTACTTCTATACAGATTATGTCTTAATATAACATTTAGATCAGGCCCATTCATTTCTGAACCATGATCTATGAACCCCTTTTCAACAACTCTTAGCTCAGTTGGTCAGAGCATGGTGCTAATGGTGCTAACAATACCAAAGTTGTGGGCTTAATCCCTGTATGAGCTATTTACATAAGAGGTGGACTCCATGACCCTTGTGGGTTCCCTTCACCCCAGAATATTCTGTGAATCTGCAAGCTCTTGCTATTGAAAGGAAATAGTTCTTGGTAAAGTCTCAACTTCATCACAATTAGAACAAGCAACCCAATTGACTTCATTTGGGGTAGAATTTCATCTCTGTTTCTTCAGAGAAATTGCATAAGCAGTGCACAATTTAGACTAGTTTCATGCATAGAACACTCTAGAAGCACAGAACATTTCTCAGTGCTTAATTGCATTGAGGAAAAGAGGCTAGTTAGGTAAGTAAATACATAAAACTGTTTAGATGGCCGAAAGGGAAAAGACAAATCAAAGACACAGAGGCACAGACACAGAAAAGATTGGTTTGTGTTCATTTCATTTCCATTAATAAGGAATTACTATTACTAGGTTGTCTTCTTTGAATTTCTCAAAAGTAAGCATAACCTTTTTTTTATGTTTTGCTCCCCATGTACACCGGGAGCTTGCAAGCACACACAGTCCACTGCCTCCTGCTTGCACTCCAGGCTGGCACAGGTATCTCTGCTCTCAGCTGACACAATACTGCTGTTTGGCCAGCTGGCAGAGCACATTTGTTCATGGGACCACAGACCCCCAAGGGACCCTGAGCCCATCTTTAAACTATAGCCACACTAGTGAGCCAACTCAATAATTTATGCTTATTAATAATGCATGTCAATGAATCATTACTCCTTTAAATTTTAAAACAATTGGTTTAGCATTTTTAATATTTATGTGCCATCAATGAATGACTGTCTTATTTATTCCAGCTACAGACATACTTGGATCATAACAACAAAGATGTTGGCTCTTAGTGGAGAGGAACAAGATTCTGAGGAGAGGTCAGACTGGTAATTAGCTAGAAGAAAGAGGGGTGGAATAAAGCTGCACATAATCATTGTAAAAGCTGGAATTTGAAAAATGAAAGGAGATACTTCCTCCTGTTGATACCAACCCCCCACGCCAATATCAATGCAGTTCCTCAAACTGTGAAGAGCTAACATATCTGTAAGACAGGGAAATTAGATTTGTTATAACATTATGCCAAAGGTAATGACAATAATACATCTGGTCAGCAGCTGGCTGAACAGCAACAATTCTGAACTCTCCTTACAAGCACCACATGAGTTTCAAAGCCATTATATCTACAGGAGCACACCATAAGACACTATGAGTCATGTATTTTAAACAGTGGAACTCATAAATTAGCCATATGACAACCCAAAGCTCTTAGCTGCTATATCATAGCTAATACAAACAGCTACTTTCTCTGAGGTAATAGTGGTTTTTAATTCTACCCCTTGGTGACACTTTTTAGATCCAGTAAAACAATCTTTTGCACAAGCCCAGTGCATGAAAACAAAAGACCAAGTAATTTGTAGAGCAGACACATAAGCTGAAAATGTTACACACAGGAAACTCACAATGTGTTAATTGCCCAGCCAGCTATCCTGTAATCAAAGCTTCTGGAAAGCAGTATGTATGTCACAAAACTTCCTCTCAGCATTTCTGGACAGAGACAGACAAACCTAAAAATGCACCCTTTTTGAAATCTGTCTGTTTTACCTATTAAGAAAATAAATTCTAATTTTCCAGAAGCATAACTGATTATTACAGATATGAAGGATCATAGACAAATATTGGACTGCATGCCAAGGATAGCACGTGCAAATGCTTCAGGCAGAATTTAGACCCAGCATAAGTGCTTTTAACAATAGAAGCACAGATTGCAAGTTTGTACCTCAGCCCAAAAGTCTAGATATAATGACTTCTAATATTTTTTGCAAGTCCAGCATTTTTTAGTCTCCCTATCACAATTCCTCAGTTCAAATTCTTCCCCCAATCCAACCAGCATCCAGACAATCTCTCTAATCATAAGAAACATCCTTCCCAAAATGTTGTAAGACCTAGCCCTGAGAGAACATGACAGTACAATAATCTTTGTGCTCATAAACCCCAAATGTGACAGAGCAGCACTCACTACAAGCTATTTTTCTCCTGCCTTACTCTATTGAGGCACATGTCTGATGGAACAGGCATGAGTCCTACATGCTAAAAGTTGTTCTACTTCCTTGTGCCAAGCTTTTAGTTCAAAGTTTATCCATTTCTTTATATTCTATAAGGAAAAAAAATTTTGTTTAGCTGGGCAGAGCTCAGTATTTTGTAGTTACCATACTTAAGCATTTTTCTCTTCAAGTGAGACTTTATTTTTTATTAAAAACCCAAACGAACAACAACAAACACAAAACAAACAAAACCACAAAAAAACCCAAAAAAAACCCCACCGCACTAAAAAACCCACCAAAAAGCCCCACACCAACCAAACAAACCTTTAAAAAAACTTGCTCAGAACATTTCAGTTAGCTGACAAAACCTAAGATCCTACAGTAACCTTATAATGTTTGTCTTCCTAAAAACTCTGCTCAAATGCTCTTTTACCTATCAATAATCTTTTAAAAGACAAATTGTATGAGACTGGTCCAAACAACTTTTTATAATTATCTAAGTAGATAATTCTGAATTTGTGAGCCTGTGCCTCTGGCCTGTTGTTTTCATAACACTTTAAGAGCACAATCTCTGATGGTGCAGTAAGTCTGTGGGGTGAAAAGGATTCAGGAAAGGCACTTGAACATTCAAATTGCTTCCAGCTGAGACCCACAGCATCTCTCTGGGAGCCTTATGAGAGCTTTCAGAGCCACAGAATACATTTAATTGTCAGCTTTTATTTGTATAAAAATGTTAAAATTATTTAAAACAATTGTTTAATATTTTTGAATATATGAAAAGAAAGGGAGCTTTTTTGTTATTCCCCAAGAATAATGACAACTGTTTTACTCAATGCACAGATCTCAGTGGAGCAAGGGGTTGTAAGCCAGTTTAGAGGCTAAATAGATATCGTAAGGTAGAGAATTCCAACTCAGCTAATTACAAAATCACAGTAGATCTTGAAAATTGAATTAAATTCAGGTAGTGCTATCTAATAAGTATCTAGATTATTATATATTTTTAATCTGCAAATACATCACCAGTTATAGGTCACTGAGTAGTGGGTGAACAAAGAAGAAGTGTTTGGTAAGCACCAATAAAAGCAGAAATTTTAATAAATTATTATTTTCTCCCTAAAGAAGAAAGAAGTAGACAAACAGGATTTAGTATGAATCACAACAGAGACAATATATAAGATACTTAAGGAAATAAATAGAAAGAAAATCTCCGTTAGGTTGGAAAACTTGCATCCTTTGTGTTATTTAATAATCCAACACTGTTTCAGAAAGCCAATTGCTGAGCCCCAAGCTGGCTGGAGAACACTTATTTATTCTAGATTGACTGAGAATCACTTTCTGATGTCAGGTTCAGGTCTCTGCTAGACATATGTTTGTGCTTCTGACAGTCATTTGCAGACAGAGATCCTTCAGAGGCAGCAAGGAAAGGAGCAAACTCTGCCCAGGTGTATAAGTGTATGCATTTGAAAACATGAAACATGTGAAACAACAACAAATATTTATTGAAAGGTAAAATAAGGAAATGGAAAAATAGTACATCATGAGGCTTTAAATGACGCTACACCAATCCTGGTATGTGGGAAAAATAAATTCCTGCTGGCTCCATGAAAATTGCACCTCAGGTCCTGTCACTGGGTGCAGAGCATGTCTGGCTGTTCCACATAAGGAATGAGTACCCTACAGCATTTCAGCTCCTCCAATTACCCTGTACCATAATCTTATTTATATGCTATCTCGCTCCCCTAAAAACAAGCTTAACAGTTCCAGCACTACCCAAAGCCAAGTGGACACTTTCATAACATGGATTTAAAAAAAAAACCAACAAACTGCAGTCTGGTGCAATGATTAGATTAGTCACATTACTTTGGAAGCTCTGAAACCCTCATACATGTACCATCCTGCCCATCCTGGAATGGAACATGATAATGTGCAACACCTCAGACCTTTCTCTTTCTTTGAAAGCCAACCATTCTTCACCTCAGTTCAAAAATGAACTTGATAAGATTTCTCAAAAGACTAAAGACTCTTCCATAATCCTCCTGGGATCTTTTCTATTTCCTCTTATTGTCTGTCCTGATACATGTACATCAGTCCTGAAAACACTGGGTTTTGTGTTCCTTAGGTAAAACTGATCTGAGTCAAGCAAGAAGTGTATTTGTATTCTTCAGCTGTATTCTGGATGTTATGGTAGTTAAATCATCTGTTATTGATATTCATGCGCTCAGGTTTTTTATGGCCCCAAAAGAATTTATTTACATTGCAACAACTGCTGTGATAAGTATCCAGCCCAAAAGACCAAATGTCTCATGGCTGTTTCTTGCATATAGAATATCATTGCAGTATGGATTTTCTATATTATGTCCATTAATTAACAGTAAATTACAATGCAGAATCTATATAAAAGATGTTGAATATCCCACAAATTCATTTTTATTACTGTTATTACACTGAATGTTAAATGAATTTAGAAATATAGAACCTTTTAAGTGTCAGCAGATGTCTTTGATCAGTGTTTATCCTCTTTGGTACAATTTAATGAGAGATCATATGTTAATATGCAGCTGGAAAAAACTACCTTTCAGACACAACAAGCCTGAGAAGAGTTTCCAGCTGCCATTGCATATACCAGACCTGTAATTACCAATCACCACGGAATAAATTTAAAAAGCAAGACACTTAAATTAGAATACATGCAAAGTGACTGTAGGCTTAAACTTAACACAATGAGATGAATCTGTTCTTATTTAATTGCAACTGATATGCTCTTTTTAGTCTGCTACTAACCAAAGTTATTCCCCTCAGTTTGTGTTCAACATTTTCAGCAATGCATTTCAAAATAATCCCTCCGAGTCCCAAATATAATATTCTTAAAACTCCCTTCTGATCCTCCATATAGACAATAAAATATTACTCTCTCAGAAAGTTTACAACGACTTTCCAAAATCTATTAGTCCTTCATTATCCCAATTAAATAAGGACTCTAATGAGTCTCCCTGAAGGAATGTTTTTGCAATTCTGATTTCTGTGTATGGGATGTTGATTGATTCTGAGTGGTTACAGATAATTGCTCGTGTTGTCAATTTGAATCACTGGAGTCTAGTGTGATACCAAGATGATTTTTTGCCTTTTATATACATTTTATATATCTTTTATGTATCTTTAGTTCTCACAGGATGCATATTTGTAATTCCTTAAGTCAGATAACTTAGCATCCTCCTAGTATTCTGTCAGGCCAGGAGATCAAACATCCATGAGGCCTCATAGTTGGAGGCCAGAAAGCCCTAAGCCATCTTGAAAAACCAAGGTCCTCTCTAGAAAAATCCTGAAAACTAAAGATTTGGCCCATCCAGGGGGTAATTCCTTAGGATGAGAAGATATCACACTATTCATTCAAGCCTCTCATTGGGGCATCTTTGTTAGATATCCTAATGGCACATTCCACCTTGGCAAAGTGGTGCACTCTAAAGATCTTTATTAAATACTCGGGTAAAAACCCTTTATCCTTTAAGCATGTCTGGCTCTTAATTTTTAAGACCAGAAAAAGGTATCAAGTGCTTAATATTGCACTTGGGAGAACACCTATGGCATTATCTTTAGACTGTACCTATATCAACCAAACTCTATAAATACCATACTGGGTTTTATAAGCTGTAAGAAACTTATTATCAGTTGATAATAGTATGCACATAATCAAGTAGACTGTAAAAATTAAATTCCTGGCAATAATTAAAAAAAAGTTTCTCTCTAAAAAACCTCTGAATCAATTCAGAGAACAAAGCATTTTACACACTATGTCTCTCCTGAAATTGAGATGTCTGCAACACATGAAGTTCTCTTGTGAGCCACTATATTTCACTCAAACTCTTATTTTTCCCCATTTATAGTGCATACTTTTACCTTTGAAATGAGGGTGAGTTGAGTGTCTGTGTTAGTCATTAACATCTGTGTTATATTTTAATTTTTCTCAGGCACAGTTTCCTGTGAATTGACATAATCTTTGTTCTTTAAGATCTCGAGTTATTTGATAAATAGCACACTTAGGAAATGTTACCACCCAAGAACTGCTGCATTTCTAAATTTCAGTTGATCCAAGGATCAGCATGCAATGCATAGCTATTTTTAAATCTATTTTGGCCAGTATTAAAGCAATTTACACAGTGATGAGTCACACTTTGTATCATTTTTTGAGGCAAGTATCCTTTGTCAGAATGGCTCTTTTGCTGCTTTATCTAGGTTGATGGCAAAGAACTTTGACAGAAGAATTTCTTTAAGACTAACCTAAGTAAAACAGATTTCTTTCACTCCTGGGAGTACAATTCATATTTGTTGCCTCCATTTTCCATCTTTGAAGTCTTTTGCTACCAAGTGGGCTAGTTTTATGAAGAAGGAAAGGATTTAAGATAGTTCATAATGTTCTCCAAATACTCTCAGACCTTTGTTAGAAGCAAAATCAGAACATGAGAGCTGAGTCTGTGAGAAAAAAAGTCCATTAACTTGAAAATCTAGACCAGTGGTTGAATCCAGAATGACACATTAATTATTTTCTGCAAAGATCTGTTCCAAGTAAAGAACAGACCTTAACAGTGAAGGAAAACATGCATCTGAATATTATTCCTAAGTAAAACAAAAAAAAATTATTTCATTAAATACCTCTGGAACATTATTTCATATTTCTTTTAAGAAAAAAAAAAAAGTGAAGGGAGCGAGGGAGGGAGGAAGGAAGATAGGAAGGAAGGAAGGCAGAAAGGAAGGGTGTGAATGCTACTCAGGAACTCTGATACCAGCTTATAGCAAGTAGTAGCTTTTTGGAAGGTAAAGTACAAGAATTCATTATGACATTTTTCAATGACAAAGATGAAAATAATGAAACTCTTTTCCAGTGGAGAAAAATGTGCAGCCTGAGTACTACAAATTTGATCCATTCCTATACTAGTTTGAAGCACACTGTAATGCACTTGGATATTGAACACGAAACAGAATTTTTCCTGGTATTGGAACAGACAACAGAAAGATATGCCTATATATATTCAAGTGTCACTGGAACTGATAGTCGAAAGAACTGGGAGTACATATACACAATCATTTTAGATGACTGATTTTCAACCCTGAGGTAGATGGACTGCTTCTAGACAGTCAATGAAAGGTCACTCTATCTTTCTGAGACAATTTTGGTATACTAGGGTTCATTGTTTTTACTGGAAAATATTTAAAGGTTTATTAGTAATATTTTTAAAGCCCTAGAAATAGGTGCTTTAAATTATTGCTTTCTGGGATTTTGTTCTCTCTGGGAACATAAAAAATGTAATCTCTGGGGGCAGCTCAAGAAAAAAAAAAAGATCAAATTAAAGAAGAGAAAAGTTAAAGTGCAAAATCAGCAAGCTAAATTTTAGAAATAACTTTGAGTGTGGAAAAGGGACTTAGAGCATCATTGCCAGGTAGAAAAAAGAAAACAAATGTCACAGGTAAGGCTGAAAATGAGTTGCTTTTCATCGATCTTCACTAGAAAGGTTAACTGTGACCAGAATTTTAAAAATTAATTTTAATGAAGTCATAAGCATTCAAGCCAGAAGAAGAGAAGGACAAGTTAAACAACATTAAAATAAGTTCAATGTGTTCAAGTTAGCAAGTCTTGACAAAATCCATCTGAGAACTAGCCAAAGCAATTTCTAAGCCATAGCCATTTATATTTGAAAATTCATGGAAGACCAGTAAAATCCCAGATGAGCAAAGTAAATGTAGAATCTATCCTTCAAAAATTATATGAAAATGAGAACTCAGAGAATTATAAATGAGTCAATGTAACTTTGTCCACTGAAATATTTTTGAAAAAATATTTATGATCATACATCTAGAAGATAGTGTGGCAATATAAAAAGCTAACAGGGTTTTGCTACAACATAATCAAAATTCCTTCCCTGACAGATAAAATGGGCTAGCATGTACAAAGACATTATTTAGCACAGCTAATGATTTAGCATGGCTTTTGGTACACTGTATTTTCCTGTAATATCTTCCTAATCAAGAGGAGAATTTTTGGGTTAGGTTTTATTTCGCTAATGGGGACACAGCTGGCTGGAAGATTACTCTTTAAAATGTTATTGGTATTTCACTATCATATTATGGGCATGTCAAAAGAGAACTCTCCAGGGATTTATCCAGAACTCAGCTACTGCCAGGAGCCAAGGCCACTATTTTCAGTAATAGAGGAGGAACTGGGCAATACTCTTGCAAAATATGCAGCTGTTGTAGAAATGTGGAAGACTGCAAAGATGTTCTAAGCATACCAGAGGATCTTGACACCCTTGAGGCTCATTGTGACAAAATTTTCATTTAGGTAAATGCCATTATGGAAGGCGAACAGAGTGGAGAGTGCATCCACCTATACAAGCAGTAGTGCTGCAGGACATGGTCTGAAGTGTTCTCATGGTTCTGTCAGGAAAAAAAAAGACAGCACTCTTCCAAGGATGCAATAAATACAAGAATCACTTATTCTGTACTCTTGATATTTCAGATAGAATTTTGAGTTTAGTTTTCATTACCTCAGTCTGTAACAAAAATAATGAAATAAAGGAGAATTTGAAAAAGAGAGAGAATGCTAAAACACTTTGTAAATGTGGCATGCTGGAAGGCTGTTGAGAGGATTAAATGTATTTCATCTAGACAAAAAGATCCATCAGTTCTACATAAATTATGAAAATTAGTAACTAAAAGGATAGTATCAATCTCTGTCCATAAAAGATGAACAATAAGAAAACTGCTCTATAAAGTAACAGCAACCAAGAATGAAATTGTACTTTAACAAAGTCTTTCAAAAAGTGACTCTGGAAGTGGCTGTCTAGGTATATTGGGCAACATCTACACTAAACCTTACTCTTTGTGACTTAAAAATCAGTAAACATCTGGAAGAATTGGATTCCTGGTTCTCCAGGACTAGTACAAGCAGAATTGAGTGTGATGCCATCCATTGAATCAGAGAAAAATGAGTCTGGGTCTAGGTGGTCCTTTGTGAATTGCCCTTCAAAAGGCCTTTGAAAAGCACACCAATTGTTTTTGGATCTTCTTTGATGTAAATATTCTTCACTGGGGTTCTTAGAAAGTGAAATAGTGTTGACTCAATTAAACAATCTCCTGTTTCAAGAGACCTAAGTGGTTTCCAAATTATTGAGTATGATCTTGCTTTGCTGTTATAAATAGACAAAAATCCATTACCGCTGGTTTTCCTTCCGTTTATTTTCTCTCATTAGATGAGTTTCACTCTAAATGCTTCATAATTCATCAAAGGTGAATTTTTGCTTCCTGCAAATATGTTACTATCTGTGTGAGCTAAAAAGTAAATTATAGTTCCTGTGTCTATTCCCAATCAACATAATCAGGATAACCTTCAAAAGAAGGAAAATTTTGACAATTCTAATCTGAGAAGCAATTTTGTTCAAACTGTTTACAATACCACATTCCATTTTCTGATAGGCAGTTAGTTATTGCTGACAGGACTTAATTCCTGGGAATTCTTTTGAGTGTTTTGCATCGGATGGTGAAAGCACACAATTTTAAACATAGCAGTGCACATGTTAAATAGTTTCTTTAACCTACATGGCACTGTGAACTGTCCGTGACAGCTGCTGAACCTTTCCAGAGGAGTCATAACAAGAGAACTGTGAAGAAATTCTTAGCATATGGTAGAATGGAAGGGAAGCAATGATTGACTGAGAGTGGTGCCAATATAGAAGCCATGATGGATATTAAATACATGTACAACTGTATATTTATACCTCTTTTAAATTCTACCAGAGGTAGTAGCTTGGAACAATTGCAGTTATGAAGATTTTTCTTTGTCTAAACAGTAGCTGTTCATGCAGCTGAGAAAATTGTACAATGGAGAGAAGAAAAAGTTTCAGAAATAAATTTTGTACCTTTAGAGGAAATCAAGAGCAAGGGATAAAAAAACAGAAATCATCTAGGGAACAGAATTAAAAGTTGTTTTACTCAGTTTATACTGGCACAAACGCTAAAGTTATCAAATAATAAGTACTATTTATTAATTCTGAGTTAGATTTGATACTATACCAAGTGCTTTAGGAAGCACAGTTCCTAAAAGCCTGCACAGAGCCTGCCAATTTTCCTTACATCCCCCCACCTAAAAAAGGGTAGTGAAATCTCACTGCTTGAACTCTTTCCCAAGACCCCAGGAAATCACTGAGACAGTTACCTGATACTTCTGTCCATCTCCAGTTACAACAAGTTACCTCAAAAGAGGCAGTGGATTTCTGAATGGAGTTTGCAGTAGTTACCTTCCTCCAGCAGAATATGCCTCAGGAAACCTGCTTAGCTGAAGAGTAGTTATTTCCTGCTAATGATTATTGCACATGCTCATGTTCTGACAGAGCAAAATCACCCAGTTCTGACAAGTAAGTTTAAATGTCAGTGTGCAATTTCCTATGCTAAGCTCTTGCCTGAGCACAATTCTTTATGTCCCAAATCTGATGAAGAAACAAGGAGGATCTGTGCAAACTGCCAGCAGAGCCCTGCAGATGTTCCTTTCTGATTATTCTACTTTGGCATCAAATTTGTAATTTTGAACAATTACATTGTTCAAATTTATAACCACCCATGATGGGCAGCCTACTGTGCAGATCCAACTTTTCTTGAGTGTCCAGTCTGAGCAGAACATGACCGACCTACAGCTCACATGGTTCTCAAAATCTATGGAAGTCAGGCTGTGTCTGTTTTATTCTGGATGCCACTGTATTTCAAGATATTCTCTAATAGCTTTTCCAGAAGAAATACAGTACATCCCTGATGAATCCCACAGTGCTTATCTCATAATAACTGGGCAGATTGCTCAGTTACTTGATCAGCAAACCCCAAGTACAGTAGTTAATTTTAAAGAAAAACATCTAAAAAAAAGAGAGGTACATTCCATCTTCTTAACTCCATAGAAAGATAGCACATTTGAATGATAGTTTTAATTAAATTACATGAGGTTAATAAGACTGGGAAGTTTTAGGGAAGCAAAAGCATTATTTGAGGCTTTTAAAATGCTTTCATTCCTTTTTTCCCCCCTTGAAGAATGTCTTTAGCTGTGCTACATCCTAAAGTAATCTACTATTTAAAGCTATCAATCTAATAAGATTTATTTTTTTGCCACTGATAATATGACATTTGATGGAAAGAGGCTGTAATCAAATCATTAATGTAAATTAAATACAATTTGGTCTTTTAACTTTAAAAATTAAAATCTGGCAGCAGTTAAGTAGTACATATCTCTGGACACTGTTTTACCTATACTATGGTTAATATTCTTTCCTGCAAACAGTTGTCTTTTACAAAGTTTTTCTTAAAAACTTAAATGAAAAAAAAATAACCAACTATAGGGAAAAAAAGTTGGCAAAAGTTTTGATTCCAAAAAGCAAATAGGTAGGAAATGTTGGTTTGGTTTTTTGGGTTTTTTTGCACAGGTTATAGCTGTTGAGAAGAAAATCAACATGTTGGACAAAAGCCATGAAGATGATTAAGGACCTAGAACATTTTTCATAGGAGGAGAGGCTGGGAGATCTGGCACTGGATGAAGATGAGATTGGGGGATCTTATCAATGTGTACACGTCTCTGATTGCAAAGAATGAAGAGTGAGCCAATGGTGTCCAGAGATGAGACTAAAGGCAATATCAACAGTTTAGAAAACATGAAAGTCCATCTGAACACAAGGAAAAAAGTAATTGTGAGAGTGTAAAATGTTCACAGCAAAAATTGCTGGAACTGGTTGACCAGAGAGTCGCCATTCACTGGGTTATTCAAATCCAACTGGATAAGGCCCTGAGTAGCCTGCTTTAGGTAGCCCTGCTTGAGCAGTGGCAAGCTGTACTACAACTCAAGACATTTCTTCCAACCTAAAGAGTTCCATGATTCTGTGATTCAAGTACAAGTCATAAAAACTGCAGGAAAAGAGATTCGTGGCTGCTCCCAGGGGAGACTGGAGAACTGCTGCAGAAGACATCCTACTGACATACTACAGAGTGGCAAGAAAATGATTAAACAGAAATATCAGAGTCAAGAAGGCAGTAATTGCTTCAAATTTCTTGAGGAATCTAACAGTTCTAGCAGTATGGGATTTTCTGAAGATAGGAGCAAAATTTTTTATTGATGCAAATAAACACTGTTTCAGTCAAGTAAAAAAATGTGCCATAGAATCATTAATGTTAGAAAATACCTCCAAGATCATCAAGTACAACTGTTGATGGAATATCACGATGCTCAATAAACTACATGACAAGGTGTCACATCTACTCATTTTTTGAACACTTCCATGAGTGGTGACTTGATCACTTCCTTGGGAAGGCTGTTACAATGCTTAAGCACTCTTTCAGTGGAAAGAAATTTTTCCGTGATATCCAGCTTGAACCTTCCTGGTGTGACTTGCTTGAGTCCATTTTTCCTTGTTCTATTGCTAGTTTCCTGGGAGAAGATTGCCTTTGTATTAGATCACGTGTAGACTGACCTGTAAGAGTTAATCTAATGTTAAGAAATGAAAAATTATTAAAACTTCATTAACTCAAATTTTGGAGGGTTTTTATCTGAGCGCAGAAACCTTCTTACTTTAAAGTCAATAAGCAGTGAAATATTTCAGGTCTACTTGCAAGCAGAAACAGTAGAACTGCTAGATACAATATTCATTAACACTTAATATTGTGATATCTTCTGCATAAAATTGATATATTTTCAGTATGTATGCTATTGGTTAGCTTCATAGATCATCCAGTTAAGAGAGAGAGAAAATACTGCATTGTGCAGCCATGTTCTAGCTGAGCTAAGGACAGATCACTAACAATCTAAACAGGAAGAATTATATTAATGAGAAATACTGCAGTAGTTTTAAAACAAAAATTGATTCAAGTTTAGAAAACTTTTATAGATGTTGTGTGCGCTGGCCAAAAGGACTGACTCTAACCTTATTTCTAACACAGATATAAATATAAAATCAGAAGAATTAAGGTAATCATGCAGAGGAAATTTTCTGCTGAAGCACAAATCAATGTATTTAAAGAACAAGAGATTGGTAAATTCTCTTGATAAATTCAAGGTTTTATGGACTTCAAACTTCAAATATTCTGCTCCACTGAGAATCTTCTACTGAAAAATTTCCTTTTTTTTTTCTAATAAGCTATCAATGTTCATTACACTGAATTCGTGAAAAGAGTATGGAAAAGGAATGAAGAAATTTGACAAAGAAAATGATTCTGCTGACAGGGTCAAAAAGAAGACATTTAAATTTGTTATATCAGATCTACCAGGATGCTCATCTGAAAACACAGAGAACTTAAACTAAATAAAGGAAATAGAGAGGGGGTGTGCTGGGAACATATGCTGGCTCTACAGATAAGCTTTTTTTTCTCCTGGTAGTTTGCACTGCCTGTTTGCCCTTCCTCTCACCGTAATAGAATTGTATATTTGGGAATAGCTTTAAAGTCAAGGGCAATAATGGGGCTTCAGAGGCATAGAGAAACTGTGTGGTAAAGAGCTTAGTGTGTGCTACAATGATTCTCTCCATTAAACTTTTATTTAATCATAAGAACTGATGCTATCTCCATAAAGATAAGCAAAATCAGTCTTACAGCAGAAATAATAACCAGAAAACAGTGTCCATTTTAATTATTCAGGTTTCTTCCCCATGCTTCTTCCTATCTGATTGCCTATGTGGAAAAGCAATATTTTGTAAAATGTCTGCATATTATATTTTAACTTACAAGTGCTCAATTGTATGAACTTTTGGCATATGACTGTAGGCTTTGTTTGCAATTTTGGATGTATTGTAGCAAAGTAGGATGATGTTTGCCAACAGTAGAAACATGACACTTGTCAAAGGAGCTAATTGTAAGTAGGATAAATGGAAGCTGGCCTAATACCAGTAAAGGATGTGTAGGATATATACCGAGAAAATTTTCTCACTGTGTGAACCAAAAAATATTTGGACAGAACAGGGTGTTCATGGAATAGTACTTGGCAGTTTTTATCTGTTGAAATTCAAAACAGATTATCAAAATTTGCACTGAAGAAATTGAATAGATAATAGTTTTCTATTCTTTTATCCTTCCATGATTTCTATGAAGATAGAGACAACAATTCTAGACACCCATGCAAATGCAGTGGCATGTTTAAGGATAAGAAATGGGACTCTGTAGTCTTTATAGGATAACAAAATGCAGTGGTTGATTGGTCAAGAATGTAAGCAGATCATGAAGGTGATGTGCATAATTAGATCTATAACTATATCCTACTGTAGCATTCTCCTCACAAGTACTTTGTACTTCAGAGGTAAAGTAGCCTGGACTAAAAATTCTTCACAGTTCCAGTACCAAGCTGGAAGTTGTGTTCATAGTTCAGAGACATGCTATTTCATTTCCATCTTACTGTGTATTTCTTAGGTTTTCCTTTTATTCTGGTTTTAAACAGCTTACCTACTTCTACAGATCTTACTCTAAAGTCATATTCCCAAACCTGCTAATAAAAATTTTTGGACCGATACAGATTTTTTTTTTCTGTTTATAGTTGAATTAAATTTTAACATTTATTTTGATTCCAAGTTACCTATTGTCTCTACCTACTCATATACTGGTTGTCATTATATGAGATCAAAAAATGGATTGGAGGCTAGTAATACTTTTGTCAGGAGTTATGTTATTAATTTACACTTATTATCATGAAAATATTTATTTTGAAACTTCACTATCAACTTAGGTTAAAATTTCTCAATTTCTTCCTTGAGGAAGAAAGCTTAAATCTTGGTATTCAGTTTTGTATTTTACTACTTACTGAGTTAAATGAAATATGGTAAAACCTTAACTTGAAAAAGCGACACTAAATCAAGTACTGCTGTATATCTAACAGTTGTACCAGAAAAAAAGAAACGGGAAAGCTTTTTCAAGAATAGAATCCCAAAGTCTGTGTGTACATATTTTTCATGTCCAAATTCTTTTAAAGACCTAAGCTAACAGCTTAGGTAAATCAATCATACAGCTTAAAGGTAAATCAATCATACACATAATTTTTGTCCCATATAACTTTTAACTTGTGCAAGACTTGAACAGTAGAGGGAAAAAGACATAGATCTAGGAAAGTCTGAATAAGTCAATTTTGTTTTCATTCCCTTTGGAGGCCCTATGGTGTTCTGCACTATATGCAGATCTGTGCTAAAGTACTGATATTCATTCTGGATTTCAACTGTTTTATTACACATCAATTGAAATTATATATTCTGCTTGGAAAAGGAACCACTTTGCTTATCCCAGTAATCTGAAAGTTGGGAAAAAACCCCAACATTTCAGTGTCATTAAAAGAGATTTCCATAGAGGAAGATGTATTTAACTTGCTCTCTGGCCTCTGGGCTGGAGATATCTTGCTCTGAAGTTGTGACATATGTGATGTTGATGATATAGCTAAGTCAGGGATCCTGGAGATTGAACTGGCAGAGAAAAACAGGACAGAACACAAAAGGATGTGCAAGCAAAGCCATCCTGGCCACCAGATTTCAAAGTCCTAAGGTCCCTGGGACCCTTTTGGATCTGATACAAATGATGGTAACCACAACCATCCCTGGGCATGGTAAGGACTTAGCGTGGACTAGGAGCTGTTCCCAGCAAGTAGCTTACATGAGGCTGTGCTGTTTTAGAAGTGGGTTGGCATTACAGACACAGCTCCATGCTGCTTGGCTTCCATGCCAAGATGACATCCCGGTCCCATTTACTTCCCTGTTACAGACAGAACCCTCATGAACATGCCCACTTCCTATGACCATAGCTGTTCTGTGGTATATCCTAACTTGGAAAGAGTAAGAGCACTCAATAAAGATGTAAAATATGAAAGAGTTTTCTATTAGGGACTAACATAATTCTTTTTCTATTACACTCATTTAAAAAAATAAAAGTGGCATAGCTGTGTCCTTATTTGTTAATTTAATTTCTTTGGAATAAATTTTCTAGAGTACATATATCCAGTCCCCTAACTTACTAGGAAATGTCATGATTTTCTCAGATTTAGCTATTATACCTTTTTAAAGTGGCTGGTAATTTCTGTTAATAGTATTTAGGTAATTTCTCCTACATGCACGAAAGATTCTGTTTTCTGAAATTCAGATATATCATCAGATTTTAAAATATAATAATAATAATAGTAATAGTAATAACATCTGTGTTGGAAACAAAATAACAAAAACACCCACTAAAACTCAAAACACAAAAAAATCAAACCAACATGGCAATTAGAAAATATTTGTCAAAAATCCTTCTTTTGGACTGAAGTTGCTTAAGCTTTAACTGCAGACAGTTCTTTCTTCACTAATATGAAACCATTGTCATCAAGCTGGAGATACTTAGCACTTCTTGTTCCAGCATTGGAAAAACTTGGTTTTGCAGCAAACAGCTGTCTCTACATGAGAATCAAATGTGACAAAGACAGTTAGGAAAAAGGGTTTCAAAGTGTTCAATATGAAAAATGTTTCTTTTTAGACTTGGTGAATTTCCAGCTGTTATGCTGAACAGATCAACATTGTTTTCCCAAGAGGGTTGATTTATACAATAGGAATGAATGGCCATTCATTGAGCTCCTTGAAAGGACATATCTGCCCCCCAGACAGTTATTCTTTTATATGACCATGTTGAACTCACAAGGAAAGAACAAATTATTAGTCTGAATCCTGCCAAAAAACTACAACTTGAGGCAAAATTTAATGGTGTTCATCTCACTAATTAAAAAATTGATATTTTTTCTTTTGCATGGATGAAAAAATCCACAGTACAATTAATTTGCAAAGTGAACACTTGCTGCTTTACAATGGGCAAAATCTTTTCAGTACATTAGGTAGAGAGTTTCAGATGTTGTATTTCACTCCAGGAAGGAACCTTGGAAGGTCATATCTCTTGTTCCTCCCACTGCTTACAGGCACAATAACAACCCATGGCAGGCAGAAGGCTGGTGTAGCCTTGTTACTCGGGGATCCCTCTAATGCAAGGAAATCACCAAGGGGAGAGGGGGAAAGGATGGATAGACCTGAATCAGCTCCTTCTTTTTCATCCTGTTTCCACAGATGAAATACCTTGAAAGCAAGGCAAAATCTGGCAGTTTTTTCACCCCTCTGATCCACAACTTTTGAAACACATCGTTCTGCCGGACATGACTGGGACAGTCTTTGAGGCTAATCAAACTTGTGTTGTGAGTCATACTTCTACACAAAGATGGCATTATACCACATCTATCTTCTTCCTAGCTTTCTGAAGTTCAAATGCAATTTAATTTTGTAGCAGTAGGAAACGAGCTCATTCCATTTCTCCAAATTAGAAAGTCTGTCTAGTACTAACCTTTAATCCCATGCAAATAGGTGCATTGAGACAACATGTATGCATGCAGCAGCACTCCCAAACTAATAAAATATTTTCCTCTGCAAAGGAATGGAAGATACTGAAGAGAACAATCATAAAACACTCAATTTGCAACATGTGAAAGAAAGGGGAAGGCTTCACTCATGGATAAGCCAAAATAAAAGTACAGAGAAAGCTCAAAGGTGCAGAGTAGGATGATGGAGAATATTTGTGAATTGTCTCTTATTTCCAAATCATCTACCTTCTGTGGTGTACTGCCAGCCACCTTCCTGGCTGAGTCTGCTCTTCACATTGTAATCCTTCTGTGACTCAGGGTTCTTATGTTCCTGTATTCCAGGATCTTTTCGTAGAATCACAGAATGTTTTGGCTTGGAAGGGACCTTAAAGACCATATTTAGTTTCAAACCCCTTCTATGGGCAGGGACAACTTTCACTAGTTGGGTTACTCAGAACTCCATCTAACCTGGCCTAAAACACTTCCAGAGATGGGACATCTACCACTTCTCTGGGCAACCACTTGCTGTGCCTCAGCCCCCTCGCAGTAAAGGTATTTTTTTCTATTTATCTAATATTTATCTAATAAATCTACTCTGTTTAAAGTAATTCCCTCTTGTTCTGTCACTACATGTCCTTGAAAAAAGTTTCTCTCCATCTTTCTTATAGGATCTCTTCAGGTACTTTAAGGCTTCAACTAGGTGGCCCCAAGGCCTTCTCCTCTTGAGGCTGAACAATCCCAATTCCCTCAGCCTTTGCCCACAAAGAAAGTCCTTCATCACTCTATCTCGGTGATCCTTCTCTGGACTTGCTCCAACAGGTCAGTGTCCTTCATATGCTGGGGACCCCAGACCAGGATGCATTATTCTAGATGGGGTCCATGCCAGGAGACTAGAGAGACAGAATCCCCTCCCTTGCCCTGCTGGCCATGCTGAAGTCCAAGATTGGCTTTATGGGCCATGAGTGCACATTGCCAGCTCATGTCCAGCCTCTCATCCACCAGCACAACCAAGTCCTTCTTGGCAGGGCTGCTCTCAATCTGTTCATCCCCTGTTGCCCTGTTCTTTTGAGTTCTTCTAAGCCTTCTGATGTTTACATTCTTTCTCATGGACTTTATGTAAATAATTAATTGTTTTGCATTATTTTCTGGAGGAAGAGAAATTTGATGGACTGTTGGTTTGTCCAGTGTAATTGGAGAGGTGGCACTGTCATCCTCCAACCCACTGTCACTTTTGGAAATCTATAAATGTTGGAGTCAGAATTAAACTTTTCCTCTTTTTTACCTTGGAGATTCCAGTGTCCGCATCATTCTATGTCCTAGAGTGACAATCCCCAGCCTGTGCTGATATTGGGGATAGCCCCAATCCAGGTGCAGTACTTTTCACTTGGTCTTGTTAAACCTCATAAGATTCCTGTGGGGCCACTTCTTGAGCTTGTCTATATTCCTTCAGGTGTGTCAACCACACCAGTTAGTTTGGTGTGAACTGCAAATTTGCTGAGGCTGCACTCAAACCCTAGTTCTAATTAATGTTCTAATAGTTCTAGTTTACCTAATTAATGAAGGTAAAAAATAGCAGTGGTCACCATATGGACCCCTGAGGAACCCCGCTTTTCTGTCCTTTATCAGCAATGCTTTGGTCCACTTTTCCCCTAATCCCACAATTACTGATGATGGTGCTGTCTGTTGAATATGACTAGAAGAAAAATTTGATACACTGTTTTTTTGCAACTTTCTCTCTTCTTTTTCTTTTTTATTTTGTCCCTTGTCAGCTGGCTGTGTTCCTAGCCAAGGAATCTTCCTCCACATCCGCACCTTTGTCTCTGAGAATATTTGTGAATTGTCTCTTATTTCCAAATCATCTACCTTCTGTGGTGTACTGCCAGCCACCTTCCTGGCTGAGTCTGCTCTTCACATTGTAATCCTTCTGTGACTCAGGGTTCTTATGTTCCTGTATTCCAGGATCTTTTCGTAGAATCACAGAATGTTTTGGCTTGGAAGGGACCTTAAAGACCATATTTAGTTTCAAACCCCTTCTATGGGCAGGGACAACTTTCACTAGTTGGGTTACTCAGAACTCCATCTAACCTGGCCTAAAACACTTCCAGAGATGGGACATCTACCACTTCTCTGGGCAACCACTTGCTGTGCCTCAGCCCCCTCGCAGTAAAGGTATTTTTTTCTATTTATCTAATATTTATCTAATAAATCTACTCTGTTTAAAGTAATTCCCTCTTGTTCTGTCACTACATGTCCTTGAAAAAAGTTTCTCTCCATCTTTCTTATAGGATCTCTTCAGGTACTTTAAGGCTTCAACTAGGTGGCCCCAAGGCCTTCTCCTCTTGAGGCTGAACAATCCCAATTCCCTCAGCCTTTGCCCACAAAGAAAGTCCTTCATCACTCTATCTCGGTGATCCTTCTCTGGACTTGCTCCAACAGGTCAGTGTCCTTCATATGCTGGGGACCCCAGACCAGGATGCACTATTCTAGGTGGGGTCCATGCCAGGAGACTAGAGAGACAGAATCCCCTCCCTTGCCCTGCTGGCCATGCTGAAGTCCAAGACTGGCTTTATGGGCCATGAGTGCACATTTCCAGCTCATGTCCAGCCTCTCATTCACCAGCACAACCAAGTCCTTCTTGGCAGGGCTGCTCTCAATCTGTTCATCCCCTGTTGCCCTGTTCTTTTGAGTTCTTCTAAGCCTTCTGATGTTTACATTCTTTCTCATGGACTTTATGTAAATAATTAATTGTTTTGCATTATTTTCTGGAGGAAGAGAAATTTGATGGACTGTTGGTTTGTCCAGTGTAATTGGAGAGGTGGCACTGTCATCCTCCAACCCACTGTCACTTTTGGAAATCTATAAATGTTGGAGTCAGAATTAAACTTTTCCTCTTTTTTACCTTGGAGATTCCAGTGTCCGCATCATTCTATGTCCTAGAGTGACAATCCCCAGCCTGTGCTGATATTGGGGATAGCCCCAATCCAGGTGCAGTACTTTTCACTTGGTCTTGTTAAACCTCATAAGATTCCTGTGGGGCCACTTCTTGAGCTTGTCTATATTCCTTCAGGTGTGTCAACCACACCAGTTAGTTTGGTGTGAACTGCAAATTTGCTGAGGCTGCACTCAAACCCTAGTTCTAATTAATGTTCTAATAGTTCTAGTTTACCTAATTAATGAAGGTAAAAAATAGCAGTGGTCACCATATGGACCCCTGAGGAACCCCGCTTTTCTGTCCTTTATCAGCAATGCTTTGGTCCACTTTTCCCCTAATCCCACAATTACTGATGATGGTGCTGTCTGTTGAATATGACTAGAAGAAAAATTTGATACACTGTTTTTTTGCAACTTTCTCTCTTCTTTTTCTTTTTTATTTTTTCCATTTTCAGCTGGCTGTGTTCTTAGCCAAGGAATCGTCCTCCACATCCTCACTTATGCCTCTAGTCTGTGATGAATCTTTGTCATCTTTGAATCACTCTTGGAATATAATGTTTTCTTCTCTGTCCCTTTGTTTTTTTCTCTACCAGGATTTGACAACATATTACACAGTTACACAGTATTCTCACTTGAAATCTTCTGTATTCTGTCCATGTCAACTGGAATGGCCAGCACCTGACTGTGCTGTCAGTGAGTACTTGCAACAGATGTATTTACATCTGAGACACTCACAACAGATGTGTTTACATCTGAGACACTCACTTTCAGGTTTTCCAGAATTTCCACCCAACAGGACATGGTTTATCCCTGCCTAAAGAAGACACCTACATTTTGCCACATGAATCATACCCTAAACTCCACTGACTATGCTAACAAAAATTCGATTGACTGTGATAAAAGCCTACAAAACCAACTCAGGTGTAGAAACCAGTCTTACAGTCCTTAAAACCAACTGTGAGATTTAACAAACTCAGGATTGCTCCTTTTTTCCCCACCCTTTATGACAGATAGCTTTTTAATCAAGCAAGGACTCATTGCAGGATTGATGTTGGACTTTCCCAGGCTAATGTCCTGTGCTGAAGGCAATGTAAAATGAAGGCAACTTTAATGCAGCTGTGATACTATGTCCCTTGCCTGTCTGCCCTCAAAACTGTGAAATGCAACTGATTCATTCAGCATAACTGCTTTTTCAAAAAAAGTATGTGTGTTGCGAAACCCCGTAGCTCAGTTTAGAAAAGGTCATTGCTTTTTTTTTTTTTGTATTTTATCTTTCCATCTAGCAGATAATTCCCCTGTGTCAGACACCATAAATGACCTATGGTAGGTAGTACCCACCCACCAAGGTGGTAACCTCATGATTCATCACGCTGAACTGCCCCTGTCCTGCTGCATCACTCAATTCCATGTAACAAGCTGACATGGTTATCTTCCAAAGGCAACTGTGGAAGCCTTTCTCCTAGGTTGGAGTCAATGGATACTTTTTCATAAATATTGTATATGTCAGCTTTTCACTGCAGGCTTAAAGTGTCTTATTAAACTTCATATTTTCTAGCTTCACCATATAAATTTAATATTTTATTAGGGTGGGTCACTGGCTGAAGAAAATTTGTTTTTTAAGGCAAACACTATTTTTTTCTAACTACACACAGAATAAATAAAATAACATTACCCAGAATTTCTAAAAGCTTCATTTCTATGCTTTGGTCTTTTGCCTCCTTTTGATATCCTGTAACAAAAAGTCTGTGTGTCTTATGAAGAAAATGGAAATGAGATTGAAATATTCGAAAACATGATGAGTAAATGAACATAGGAAGCAGTAGGGCATTTACAGAAAGTCAGAGATCTAGACATTCCTGGGGCAGTTATATAGGTTTAAAAAAGTCACACAGTTTGTCCATAAACTAAAATACCTCACTGTGGACAGCAGGTAAGCATGGGATAAACCGTCATCTCTTACATGAAGTCTTACCCTTAAATACATAAAACCTTTTCTTCATTAAAAAGAAATGTACCAGCAATGAACAGAAAAGACATCAGAACAACAACTGACAGCAGCAAGAGAGGCCTTGAAAGCTACCCTCCAAGAGAGAGAGCAGTGTCTGGAGCAGCATGGAGCTGGGTGATGCAGGAGTGCACAGCAGTGCAAGGGGCTTTTAATACAGCACAGCCTAAAGAACCAGCTAACAATGCTGGTGACCAGCCCAATGAACACTAATGTCAAACACACAGCAGCAAAGCCTGCAGAAGAGTTGGGAGGTTTTGATTTGTTGAAATACGTATAGCTGCTCTAGAGGAAATTTCAGACAGAGCTAATTGAAAGATACAAATCTCCAGTGAGAGGAAATAGGAAGGGATTGGAAATGAAAGTAGAGAAATAAAGTCAAAGTTTTGGCCAACAGAAGAGAGAACAAAACATAGGGTAATCTAGTAACCAGAGTATTTAAACATATGATTAAATTTTAATGTATGGGTAATCCCACTGACTTCAACATATGCTTAAATGATTTGCTGGATCAGGGCTTTAATGTGTATTTGAATTAAACTGCAACATGATGATTTAGAAGTGAGCTCATTTTAGGTTACACTGACTGAAGAGAATTCTGCTCAACTGACATTTGGAGTAGAAATTTTTAATGAATGCCTAGTTACTTCAGAAAGCAATTAGGCTGTCATTCAGTAATGGCATTTTTCTCTCTAAAACAATTTTCCTAATTCCAGATCATAATGTTTCAAATAAAGCTTGCAGGACATCATGCTGCTGGTGTACAATTATAGTTATCTCATACACACACACAAACACACACACATGTAGCTCATTTCCAGCCACTTCATCAGCATCTGGATTCTTATCAAGAAGGGTTGTAAGTTTCTGTAATGATGCATGCCTCTTCTTAGTACTCCATATTGGAATATATGCCACAGAGTAAAAGGAGACTGGACAGGGAAAAAAAATAATCTAGAAATAAAAAAGAACTAAAGTTTACACAAGTGTAACAAACTAGTTAATAAGAATTAAGATTGTGGCTTGTCCACTGTTTGGGACATACTCAATGTCAAAATTCAGGGTAATGTGGTTGACCAGATGGAATTGGTGGCATCAGCTAGAGAACTTTGGCTGCAGTGCTTTCACTGATCTCTCTTCTTTTTGCTCCTTTCAGGAATTTGTTGCTGAAAGCAACTGGCTGTTTCAGCTGCATCTTGGAGCAAACCCAGACAATACCAAAGCCGTAAGACCAAAAAAAAAACCAAAAAAAAAACCCAAAAACAAAAACAAAAAGCCAGCTGGAATTCATCTATGGAAAGCTGGAGTTATCCTATGTATTTTTATGATGCACTCTTCGGTATTCAACATACTAGCCTCAGGAAGGAAAAAAGTTAACATGTAAGTGCACTGTCAGCAGAGTCTGATACATAACCAGCACACATACTGGGGTAGCAGCAAGTAGGCCTAATTCTCCAGCCTGAAGTGGAAATAAACTGAAGCAGATAAAATAAAATGTTGAGCTAATGTAGGGAAACACATGGCTAGATATGTGGTTAGGGTTTTTTGTTGCATTAAAGCATTTTCCCTGAGGCAATCTTCCTGATGGCAACTGACATGACTGGTGTGAGTCTAATCAGGCCAGGGCTCAGTTCCTGGAGGAAAATGGATAACAGGTGCTTAGCCCAGCTGGACTGTTTGAATTAGCCTGGCTGGCAAAAGAAGCCTGTGGCCTAATGTTCACCGTAAGAGCAGTCAGGCTTCATGGCTCAGCTCAGATCATAGTGCTGGGATCCAAACCGATCCAAACCTGGTGCTGAAGGAGGTGCATAAGACTGCACTGAAGTTTACTATGGATCTGTGCCTATGAGATTCAATCAGAACTGACATGAGTGAAAATAGCAAGTAGCAAGAGAGTACAATCATTTATAAGAATAATAATTTCAGGAAAAAAGCAAATAAAAATTGGCGGGGGAAATGGGCATTTACAACAGAGTAAAACACCTTCTGGAGTTATACCCATTTATACCCCTCTGTCATTTAATTTATATATCTGTTATTTATTTATCTCTTAACCCTTTGAAAAATGAGAAAATCATTGCATCAATGTCATTTCAAGAGAAACCTTTAATCCTGTGCTTGAGCCACACTAGCTTCAAAGAGACATTCACACATTTCCTGTTCACACTGCTCCTGGCAAGGGGGCTTGATTTAAGTTGCTGTGCCCTGAATCCTTTTGTTTACTACCTGTGAGAGTAGCAGACCACTGGTGTTGCCATGTCCAGGGAGCTGCAGAGGAGAAAGCATTGTTATGGGGTCAGTACAGAGCTCTTCCCACCCCACTGTCACTGCTCTAAGGGAGCTGTTTGCCATCTGAGGCTCTAATAATTTTCTCCACAGAGCAATACATGAGCACATCAATGATGGACAAATATCTTCTTGGAGGAGTTCTGTCACAACATAGCTGTGTGTAGATGGATAGTGATAACTGCACTGAATCCCTAGATTTTGGTAGTGTTAATACAGCCAGTCAGGAGTGTAAAAAGATTTTGTCTGTCCTATGTTTTATATCCTATGTTGCAAGTTTAATGCCTGTCTTCTTCAGTGGCTTGACAGGATTTGCTCTTCCCTGCCTTTAGTGTATAGATCAGTTTCTGCAGAGTAGTTTTCTCTTTCTCAGAAGCTCTGGAGATTGACCACAGCTTCACAGTGTAGACAGAGTTTACCATTGTTGCTAGCATGTTATATTCATTCAGTCAGTGCAGTGTACATGCCCCATTGTGATGTCCAGAATTAAGCCAGACTTAGGGGCAGGTGAGGGATTTTTTCCTCAGTCTAATTACCAGGGGCCATGAAATAGATATTTTTTCTCTTTAATCTGACCATTGTCACCATCTAAGATTGACTGGCAACATGCTACCTTCTTTGATTTCTCATGTTCTCTCCCTTCATCATATTATAATTGTTACTTTTAAATTGTTCAGTGCAGCTGCTGAATTTGTTGCAGGCTGCTGATCAGTGTTATGTAGTAGTAGTATTTGAAGTAGAAATTCTGTGAACCCTGCAAAGGTAGAAACATATTTCATCACTGCATATGGTTTTACCGTTCTTGACACAAAAACCAGATGGTGCCATAAATCAGATATTTACAGATCTTTAAAATTAGCGGAATTATCTGACAACCTAACTTAATTATGACTTCTTGCAAGCTTCATAGAAGAATCAAATTCTGCTTTTCTGAGAAAATCTTGAGACATTCAGTGGAATGCAAACAATTTTTTCTCAGTCCTTGGAAATTTTCTCCAGCTGAAAATACACAATAGTTTCTTTCTTGAAAAATGAAAATAATCTCTTTGCCTCAGTTTGTTCTGTAACTGGTGATGAAAAAGTTAAGTAAAAGTAGAATCTCAGTCCTGCTAGTAGCTGTGGCTTTGATGGTGCTATAGACAGAGCTAGCAAGTGCCATGGTAGCATCTCAGGGACCCCACAGCCCCATAGTCCAGGTACCACTTGATGGCATCAAGGTGTTGAGAAGACAATGGACACATATCAGAAGACTCAGCTCATTGAAAACCCTGCCTACATCCCATACATGCAAAGAGTACAGCATAGCTTAGCTTCAAACAACAGATTAAAAATGGAAATTGATTTTTCCAAATCTTAAAGATATTCTCATCATGTGATATACATAGGAACGAGCCATCTGGACTTCATTTTACCCCTGATCCCTCAAAACCTGGCCAAAGCTTTCATTGTCACTCTTTTTCAAGAATTTATCCTATAGTGGTTGTAGTGATGACATACTGTCTCTTCTGTGTTGGAAATTTGTTTTCAGTTTGTATATCTTGAGTAGAGAGATAATTCAGGAAGAAATAGGGACAAAAAAGAAAAGATACTTATCTTTCACAATATGCCTATATCTACCATTAATCTTAAAAACAAAAACAATCCATAACCTCTTAAATCTTGCATTGATGATTAAAATTTCTTGCAGTCGTCAATTTCTTATGGCAGAATACCCAACAAGATTAGATAGGGGTGGAAACCTGCAAGACAGGTTTTTTTTATGACAGGTGTAAATATGCTTTCTTCTCTTAAGTGCTCACAAATATCACAGTAAAACATGTTGACAAGTTCGACAGGACCATATTTATACTAGGGTGATAAAAACACTGCTTATCAAATGCTATAAAGCCAGGAGCACACTTTGGAGAAAATAATGCAATGACAATGTGAGTTGAACTGATCAATGAGGTCTTCTGTTCAGAATCAGCACAAAAAGAAAGGATACTGCAGTAGTTTTTGTTTTCCAAGTTGAGGAACTGCCCAAATAGCATCTTTCCACCACCCCCACTCCATCTCCCCCCCCAACAATGTGTCAGCAACAGCAACACAGCCATTTTAAATTACTTCAAACTACTGTTAAATTTCTACTAACATGTCCAAAATAATTTTCTCCAAACAGCTTTCAGCTGCCCTTTTGAAGTCACAGCAGCACTATAGAGGTGAAAAGCTCTAACTCCTGCTTGTGGTCCTGTGAGTCACGCAATGCTTCAAGGTGTTTATTTTTCTGAGAAAGTATTTCAATTTGCCACTTACACTTAAGACATATTTACCACCAAATTGTTGGAGCTAGAAATTAGTTTCTTCAACTGTTAATGTCCCAAGCAATCTAATCATGGAATTAAAAGTGTCACCCATACAGCAGACTTTGATTCTGCTAGGATTTATTCATAGTATTTGCTGTTAAAACATTGCAGATCTGCTAGATATTTTATTGATTTTCCTTTAAAAATTACACTATGCAAAGAGAAAAACCTTGGTCTTAATCTTTAAAACAAGTAATTTCAGTCACTGAATTTTAAAAAATGTGTTTTGAGGAATATCAGCCATTTTTTTAATAACAATCCACAACCTGCAGGTCAGAAACAGCTTTATATATTTCCAAGAAAATATCCATGTTATCTAAAAAAAAGAGAAATACAATGTTGAATGTCAATGACCATCACAGTTAACAGTGGGATTTCTTTAAATACAACTGTGTAAAAATTCAAGGATTAGGCTAATTGACATTTTTCTTTGTCCTTCTAGGAGGCAAATCACTTGTTTTACTGTACAGTGCAGGCAGCTATAAATCACACCCAATGGTTCACAGTGGAGAGCCCTTAGAACACTGATGTTAAGTGGGTGACTCACTTTGCCTGTAGGATATTCATCTGTCCATGTGCTACTGGCACAACACTGTTCAGGCAGTAAAACACATGTTTTTTTAATGTTGTCATAAGAGACCTGGTTGTTCCCACCCAGTTCTATGTAAAGTCCCAGTGTAGTCATGGGCAAGGCAGAGGCTTAGTAGCACAGAGGACTGAGTACGGAAAAGAGTTTAACATATCTGATGACTTAAAATGCCTGTGGTGGCAAAGGCACTCATGTTAATCACAAGAGTATCATTGCCTACATTTCTGGAGGATGCAGAGTCAGTCTCTAAGCAGTAAGACATTAAAGGGGAAGACACTGATGGATTCTGATCTACGTTCATTCTTACCCATTTTCCTTTTCCAGAAGATATTAACCAATTACATTAGCCACGAAACGATACCTGCAACTACTGCTATTTTGATTAGTTTTTATAAGTCAAGGGAATAAATAAAAACACAAGAAAATTTATTTCTCCACTTGCTTGATTTAGAAGGTTTTAGGTCACATCTGCTCCCATCAACTTCTACTGATACTAAACCATCTGGGACATATGGAGAAAGATATACACAAGGGAATTCTTACAGAAGAATGTCATAAAGTGGGTCACTCACTAAACCTTTTCAGTAGAAAACTAAGCAGAAATTGGCCTATATGATAGAGAAGGATGAAATATGTTTGGATGAGTGACACTGCACCAGAGTGTGGATCTGAAGGTAGGAGTGTGCAGCCAGCATGGCTCACAACCTCCTGCAAGTAATTACATTGACTCACTAGTGCGGGGAGCATGTTTTCTAATTATTTCTTATATCTCATGGAGTTTCAGTTTGAATTGTTGACTCATTCTCCATTTTTCTTTTTTTGCAGATAAAATTTAGAGGAGTTTTTCCTTGCTACCTACAAGGTAGACGGATATTCATAGCAAACTAACATTTAAAACAGCCTTCCTTATCATAGCAAACTGTTACAGATGTGAATTCCCTCAAAGAGACAAGCAACAGTAAACTTAAATGATAATAAAAAGTTCAGTAAGTGCAATAGTGTTTTAAGAAGATTTGGTGGCAAGTACACTCGATTATTTACTGCATAGATGACAGGGAAAGACAAAACTCTCAGGGAGACCCTTCCATTGATGGAAGTTCAGAACAGACTCTAATTCTTTCTAAACTACTTCTCTGAGGAGATTTGAGGTGTGTCTGGATTTAGATTACATTCCAGACTAGGTCAGCTATTGTTTATGTTTATAAATTATTGTTTATGTCTAAACAATTACTTATACACAATCAATCATTTATACCTTTATACCGCTTGGCTAAGATTTCAAAGTTTCAGCATGCTTGGTTAAAATTCACTTACTAAGTACCTGATGTGATAAGGAGTCTCTCAAACTTGAACAGTCATCTTGAGAAGCACAGGGACCCCCTTCCCTACCCAAGGGGAGGTCCAGCTGGGCAGCCCACTGCCATGTAGGAAAGCACAGTGTCATGCCAACGCTCACAATTGCACAACAGGTAATGCACTTCTTAATGTTCAATAGCAATGATGCTGTTTAATTCTAGGACTTTCTCAGTATTTAAGACACAAGACAATTAAGAGTATTAACAAATACTACAAATATATATAAAAAGACTGAAATTAGGGGGAAAAAATATATAAATACTCCTTTGTCAATTTGTTCCATATTTTCAACAGCCATCAACCTGAAATGTCAACCTGAAGTGAATTATTGGGAATCAAGCAAGAAAGACAGGCCACATAAAATTTTGAATGTGTTAGGCCTGAAACTAAAGTACTGTTTGCAGTTCAAATATTCTCACAGTAATCCTTGCTCATCTTTAGCATGCCTGTTTGATAACAGAAAAGAAAAGAAGAATGTCATATTAGGTACCAAATCTGTCAGGAGGTGGTATCCTGCTGTATTACTGTGACAATTTAGAAAAAGTGATGTCTGTAAAGTGATGTCTTATTTTTTAAAAAGCCACTGTGATATGGGTCTAGTGAAGGATATAAGAAAAGGTGACTTTATTAACAGCAAAACTTAGGTGCAGATTATCAGGTGGGACCACTGCCACCAAGTGGAAGTAAGATCTGTGTCAGTTCACATTAGAGGTCCACTGCACTCTGTTTCAGGCTGTGTCATCCACTAGTGAGTATGCTGCAAAAGCTGATCCAATTTTTATACAACTGCAAACTCACCAACCCTTGGGGCATAGATGCAGGAAAACTGTAAACAGTCTGTCTCTTGGGGTATAGATCTGGGATTCCCCAAAATTCTGTCAATAGGAAGTTTATTTGCATAGACAGACACATATATATATATTTGGTTGAGCTAATGTAACTGCCTTTCATTATTGTATAATTATTTTTATAATCCTGCTAATTTCCTGGTTTTTATTTCTTGTAACAGTGAGTAGGTCTCATTAGATACTAAGCATGGTAAATAATACTTTTGACAAACTTACATCTGCTTCTCCTTTGAACTTCATCAACTTCCATTTCTTACATTGTGTAAATGCTCACAACATATATTAAATTTTTCATTTTAATTTGCATTAATCACTTCACAGGTCAGAATTCAATTGCATTTGTTAACATATTGTCCATTCATGTTGTTAGCAATGTTTTTGCTCATGTTCATGTGTAGAAATTTTGTGTTCTAACTAGAATGACTTGGGAACATATATATTACTGTACTGTGTTCTGCTACAGACTCTCTTTGTCAACTTGGATGAATGACCTACTCTACTAAATTCATTGTTACTGTCAGCATCCATCCTTTATAAATTTGGAATAAAATTTCCATATTTCAGAATGTTTTATGCCAGGATAAAATTTCTAAATTGCAGTGCACTGTTGAGGGCCCCTTTAGTAGGCAAGGATTTTATAAATACTCCTTTGTCAATTTGTTCCATATTTTCAACAGCCATCAACCTGAAATGTCAACCTGAAGTGAATTATTGGGAATCAAGCAAGAAAGACAGGCCACATAAAATTTTGAATGTGTTAGGCCTGAAACTAAAGTACTGTTTGCAGTTCAAATATTCTCACAGTAATCCTTGCTCATCTTTATCATGCCTGTTTGATAACAGAAAAGAAAAGAAGAATGTCATATTAGGTACCAAATCTGTCAGGAGGTGGTATCCTGCTGTATTATTGTGACAATGTCTGTAAAGTGATGTCTTATTTTTTAAAAAGCCACTGTGATATGGGTCTAGTGAAGGATATAAGAAAAGGTGACTTTATTAACAGCAAAACTTAGGTGCAGATTATCAGGTGGGACCACTGCCACCAAGTGGAAGTAAGATCTGTGTCAGTTCACATCAGAGGTCCACTGCACGCTGTTTCAGGCTGTGTCATCCACTAGTGAGTATGCTGCAAAAGCTGATCCAATTTTTATACAACTGCAAACTCACCAACCCTTGGGGCATAGATGCAGGAAAACTGTAAACAGTCTGTCTCTTGGGGTATAGATCTGGGATTCCCCAAAATTCTGTCAATAGGAAGTTTATTTGCATAGACAGACACACATACATATTTGGTTGAGCTAATGTAACTGCCTTTCATTATTATATAATTATTTTTATAATCCTGCTAATTTCCTGGTTTTTATTTCTTGTAACAGTGAGTAGGTCTCATGGTAAATAATACTTTTGACAAACTTAAATCTGCTTCTCCTTTGAACTTCATCAACTTCCATTTCTTACATTGTGTAAATGCTCACAACATATATTAAATTTTTCATTTTAATTTGCATTAATATATATATATTTGGTTGAGCTAATGTAACTGCCTTTCATTATTGTATAATTATTTTTATAATCCTGCTAATTTCCTGGTTTTTATTTCTTGTAACAGTGAGTAGGTCTCATTAGATACTAAGCATGGTAAATAATACTTTTGACAAACTTACATCTGCTTCTCCTTTGAACTTCATCAACTTCCATTTCTTACATTGTGTAAATGCTCACAACATATATTAAATTTTTCATTTTAATTTGCATTAATCACTTCATAGGTCAGAATTCAATTGCATTTGTTAACATATTGTCCATTCATGTTGTTAGCAATGTTTTTGCTCATGTTCATGTGTAGAAATTTTGTGTTCTAACTAGAATGACTTGGGAACATATATATTACTGTACTGTGTTCTGCTACAGACTCTCTTTGTCAACTTGGATGAATGACCTACTCTACTAAATTCATTGTTACTGTCAGCATCCATCCTTTATAAATTTGGAATAAAATTTCCATATTTCAGAATGTTTGATGCCAGGATAAAATTTCCAAATGGCAGTGCAATGTTGAGGGCCCTTTTAGTAGGCAAGGATTTGGAAAATCTTTTGAATAAAATGAATCAACTAATAAGGACAGGTGGATGGATAGATGAACTCCTAGACCTCAATATAATTTTCCTTATCAAACTCATTAATTTCTTTCCCCATGAGGCCAACACTGTAAAAATATGACTGTTATCTAAATTATTTTTTTAAAAAAAATTAGAAATTAACATGATTTTGTTCAGAATCACTGATATATTTTCTTCCCTAAAAATAAAAAAATACTGATATACTATTGGTACATACACACCATGTCTCACTGAAACATTTAGTATATGCCTAAATTGTGACAGAATTTTGATTCAGACCTGCTCAGGGAGCTAATTCATCCATGGATAATCACCACTCCCTGCAGGTTGATCTGCTCATTTCATGCTAAAAAGAGGGTCACTCTACAAATGCACAGCATTAATCCCTTTTTATTTCTTGCAGGGTCTGTTAAGAACTGCAAATACCAGAGAGCTGAAATATTTGAGTAGATTATACTTCTTTTACCCTTCCAAGTCTTTTAAGTTGTAGTTTTAAGGAAAGAGCCTTTTTCTTTACGGAGACCAGGGAGGTTCTTCTACTGGATAGAGTAGTTCTGTGAAATTTCTTCACAAATAAATCTGCATATGGATCCATTATCTTAATCATCTGCATTAAATAAAGTGATAGAAATGTCTCAAATATGGAGCTAAAAGGGTCAAAACACGTTTGTATGCACGTCAAAACTGCTACTTTTTTTCTGGTTTTACAAAAGACTTTAGGGATAAAAATTAGATTGAACTTTTTTCCTTGCTTTTTCAGACATTCCTTCAAACTAGATCCTTCCTCAGAAAGTTTATTGCTTAAAGTGAATTGGCTGAATGTGAAATGAAGCCTGCTTGTAAAGCCACAATATATGCACTGCTTTTCACCAAGTAAAGGCTGACCAGTACATAGAAATGTATCACAACTCCTTCAATATTTTACCTTACAGCTCTCCATTTTCTGGGGATCTGTTATCGCTAAAGAATTTCAGACTAAACATGGAAATATAAAAATGCAAGTCTCAAACACCACAGGCTTCCAAAAACCAAGGATGGATTATTTCTAATAATCCTAAACTAAGTCTGTGTGATAATTGGAACTGGAAACAACCCCAGGAGATTCCATCCTTCTACTTCTGGGTAGTACTTGCTATGCCTACATCACTCCTCATGGATGTCCTTAAAAATAGGCAATGTAAAATATTCTCCATACTCCCCTTCTCAGCCAGATGAGTTTTCACTGATCTTGCCGTTTAGAAGCCTTTTAAACTTGATCCGGGTAGGTTAACAGCTATTATATCTTGTGTAATTTAATATTGCATATTGTGAAAAAAAATCTTTGCAGCTGACATTCTAAATACTTGTAAACCAGAATAATTTTTCTACTTAATCTTATTTTGTCAAGACTAGAATCTTATTTTTTTCAAGACTAGCAGTTCCTCCAGCTGCTTCTTAGAGGTAGTGTTTGTTAGATCTCAGCACATCATGGACACCTTGTGTTGGACTCTCTGTTAACATGCATCTGGACACAGAGCTGTAGCTGAGGTCTAACTGTGCTGAGCAGAGCAGGCTTGCACTCTATACTGAAGCTATTTAATATGCTTTGAGTCCTGTCCCATTTCTCTGCCTTCTTGAGAGAACCTTTGTTCCATTAACTCATGGACAGGAAGACACTATATTTGCAATGATCCATGGATACTTTTCCTCAACATTATTTACTTGCATTATTATTCTCATTTCTGATATTGTCACTGACTTTTTTCCTAAAATTAGAATTCGGACCTTATTTTCTTTGGATTGAATTCCATTTTGTTTTGGTTTTTTTTCATATAATTCTTGTAGTTGTTAGGAGATTCTGATTTCTAGTTCTACAACATCCTCACATCAGTCTCAGATCAGGGTCAAGGGCAGATTTCATGAGAATTCTTTCCATTCTGTCTTCCTAGGTATTAATTAAACATCAAGGACAGATGTCTCTCGATCCCTCCTTACCAAGTTTCCTTCTTTTGTAGAGAGCTTGAGTGCATTCTGTGGCCTCCCAGCACCCCAATCTCTTGAATGGAAAGACAAATAAGATGTATATGTTTCAGCTCAAAACTGTTAAATTTCTTACCATCAATCTGTCATGTTCTTTTCCAGTTTAAAAATACTGTCACTTAAACACAAAATGCACACTCCATATGGTTATTAATTCAGTATGCTTTCCGAACTTGCACATACTTCTCATTTCAGTCACAAATGTTGGGAATTCTATTGTGTAGGCATATTTTAAATATTTCCATCATTTTCAGGTTTTAGATTCACTGGAAATGGTTGACTATTTTTCACATTGTATTTATTTCAATAATCTCTCAGCAGCATTTTGAAAATACACATGTGAATATATGAGTGTAACCAAATTTCTACACGAGTTTTTTTCTGACTGTACATAGATACATTACTACATTGTGGTTGAGGATCATAAAATGCCCTTTAGTAATTAATCTAACTCCCCCTTTATTGTAAGAATTTTACTTTATGCTAAATCTCTAATTAAAGTCTTTGTAATGAAACTTTAACAATTGTGAACTACATAGTTTTCACATTGCTTTTGCATTCACCATCCTACATGCATATTTTAATTTTTCATATTTCAGAAGGCAGTAACTATTCTATTAATATTGCATTAAACATGAGTGTTGTACAAGCTTTTAGGAACACATTACCCTTGTTCCTGGGCAATAGGCTCCAGGGGCATATGCAGAAAATGAGCATGTCTTCAATATGGTTTTTCTCATCCATGAGTTTGTTTTCGAGGAAATAGTGCTAGAAATCACTTGGGATTGCTAAAAAGCCTCACTTTTGATCCTCTAAGGATAGACGACGTGTTTGTAGTTTATGAAAGTGAGAAGTATTTATGTTGTACAGAACAGGGATATAATGGTTTCAGAAAGCAAACTCACAGCCCTATAGAAAGACACATCAGTTTCTCCAGGAGGAGGCTGTGGGAAGCCCTACTGAAAACCTTGGAGAAATGCAGGTAGACAATGTCCACCCCACACTGATTGAGCAGGTTCATTTGTCACAGAAGGCAATCAGGTTTGTCAAGCAAGATCTGCTTTTGGTGAATCCATAAGTTTTTCCCAATCTCGGGCTTCATTTTACCTATGATAGCCCCCAGGAGGATTAATTTAATAACTTTCCCAGGGACTGAAGTAAGGCTGATATTTCCATAATCTCCTGGCTCATCCATTAGAGATCCTCCATTTGTCAACCTGAAGACTAGGTGGGCAAAAGTGTTCACTGGTAACTGGCTCCAGGTCTTCTAAGGGTAATATGGAATACACTAGGATTTCCTAATCCCTTACACTACTTAGTGGAGAGGCAAACACCCTGACACCTGACAAGTTGCTTGGATTCACAGTCATGTCACTTGCAGAACATGGTTCAATAAATAGATTTTGCCAGATGACAAATACTGAATAGCAGCCTCTCCAAAAGACTGGTGGTATTTCTCCTTCCCTTAACTTTATCAAGTATTCAGTGATTATATAATTGCTACAAAGTGAGAAGACAGGCTCCATTCCTTATTCCTAAATTTACTGTTTCTCACATGGATACTGTTACTACTACTAGTATTTTCTTCTAGGGTGATTGTAATCCTGGAGTCCCATCCTGGCCATGACCACCCAGATGGACAGCTGTGCCCCTTTGCTGGCTGTGTGTTTTGCCAGGGCATGCTGAAAAAACTGAAACTATATCTGAGAAGTCATCTCGGGAAATCCATTATTAGATTCAAATAGGAGAGGAAGGAATTGAAGCTAAGTCTCGTGCAACCCAAGTTCTTAGTCTGTCAGTAGCTTCCTACTTTGACTGCCATAGCCAGCTCCATGAAAGTATTTGAGGTTAAGGTTGCTAAGTAAAGTAAAAAAAATCTTTCTGCAGCCTGATTTAGTTCCTAAGCCTTTGTGAGAAACTAGTTCTGGAAGACATATACATCTTCCTCATTTTTTATGGAGAAACCTGAGTGCCTTAGCGCTCTAGCCTTCCTAAAGGAGATTTAAGCTGCATGTTCTTCCTACTGCTTACAAAAGTACATATTCACAGCAGGGCCACCAAGTCCTAGGTATCTGGAATTTCAAGACCAGATTTTGACTTGAAAATTCCACCTACTTAGATAAGAATTATGTATTCAGATATCTGCAGAATTTCAACATTGTTATCCTAAGTGTTAAGAACTACAGTGCTCAGTAATGCAATGCGTTCCATTGACTGGATGCTTCTCCAGTTCACAAAAGGTTTTTTTTTTTTGTTTTTTTTTTAATTTGAAAACAATAGCTAATTAGCTACTTTATGATTAAATTAATTTTATGAGAAAAGGTTGCTTAGGCCAGTATGATTTGTAAGAAATATATTGTTTAACAAAAATTAATACAGGGCAAGGCAGTTTCCTGGATCACCTCAGTATCCCATATTTTCACACAGATTTGCACTCTGAGAAAATGGTATGATGATTTCAGTTTCCTCATTCCCAAGCCATCTTCTGGTAATCACAGGTCCCAGCAGGTTAGAGACAGGTTAGAGACCTGGAGATCCTGGTGTCTCTTCTCTCCAGTTGTTACTCTGGTGCTTTTCAGAAAGATCTCCATATAGGTTCCTTCAAGACCAGAATACAGGGATTTCTGACTCCACCTGTCCCGTGGTGAGGTGCCAGAGTCCCAGTATCCATGGTTTGGATGCACTTTGCCATGACATAGATTTCAGTTATCTACCACGGAGCCAGGATTTAACGAGAGACACAAACCACATGATCCCAGTCTGCTTTAGTGGCATTGTTGTTCTTGTAAAGTTAAATCCTACAAATAGCAGAAATTAACAACAGACAGGAATATCAGTATCAGTGAGCACACACACACCAGTAGTCATATCTCAAATGGTGTATCAGCACAAAACATTTAGTCCAAATTTCTGGCTCCCAGGGAAATTAAGAAATTTTTTTGACTAGATTATTTGCTTGTCCTGTCTATTCAGTTTAGACCAGAAGAAATGGAACAAATAAACACAAGAGAAAACCATTCTACCTTAATCTCCTCAAGCCTTATCTGAAGCCTAGACTCACAAAGTTTCTCAAAGCTATAAGCAGAATTGACTGTTCTAGTTGGATGGATTTTTAAGTGAATAAAACACACTCTTTAAAGTCATTCTAAAAGCCACATTACTCAGGAAATGACAGGTTTTGTTTTGCAACGTTTTATACATATACATTAGAAGGTTGTGTCACTTCAAATGAGAAGTGACAGGGCAATTAAAATACAATTTTAAAATAACTTTTCCTCATATACAAAGAAATAATAAACCTGAGCTCCCCTATCTTAAAAACATTAATTTCCAATTCTGTACTCTTATAGTTTCAAAATAATGAAAATTGCTTATTGCATCTTCCAGAAGAGTGAAAGCCTTTTTCTACATACAGGTTGACTGTATTCACTTGAAAGAATAGAAGGTGATTATATGTTCTGAAAACCACAAATCAGAGCCAGTATATGGAATTATGTGTTTGTGGTGAAGGAAAAAAATACAAATGTGCTATCATTTTTTCATGTTAAAAAAATAACAAACCTTAAAATCAGGTTGCATTTACTAAAAAATGAACCAAAAATTAGTAGCTTGATTGAAAGGCATAAGTTTTCCTTTTCTTCTATAATGGTATTGTAAAATAATATACTTAACAATTTTATTTCTCAAATTGCAAACTAGATTTTTTATACCAAAACAAAACAGAAAATCACATATGTTAATAAATATATTTTTTAATGCCAGAAACGAAAAGCTCACTAGAAAAAAAAAAAATTGCCACATTTTGTACAGTGTTAGAAGGCAAGGTTTTTTGGCAGCCAAGATGTGCAGCTCCCATCTGCAAAAAAATGTGCAATTCTCCTCCATAAATTATGATAAAAGGAATTATCACAATATCACACTTAAATACTAGATTTTCAAAACATGTATTTTATAATACAAGAGTAAATTAATTATGAGGGGTTTTTGCAAAATACTGATGATCTGTCACTTTACAGCACAAGCTTTCATTCAGGACAAACTTATTGGATGTTCTTCCTTTCTGCAATGCCAGCAGAAATTAGCTTGCAATTCAGCCACTCTTCTAAAGCTTCAACAGACCAAAGAGAAAGTGTCTACCCATCCCTAACCTAAGGGAAAGTCTTCTTGACTTGTTGGCAATATCGACAACTGTTGTAGTTGAACTTAATCCTGTTTATTACTTTGACTTCATAAAAAATCTACTGCTTCTAGTAAATTAAAATGTTCTCCTGAAATTTAAACAATCTTTCAGTAGTTTTGGTGTTGGAGGTCTGATGGACTGGAGCAGTGTCTATTATATGAATGAGCATAGTCTCATTGGTGTCCCTGATCTAACTTCTACCCACTGTACCTACTTCTATTTTTTAGCTCTTATGCAATAGCTTTCTTAAAAATACTTTGACGCAGGAACCATCTTCTCCTCTGGCATTAGTATTAATCTCTAACACACTTGGGGCCATACTCTCTTTTTCAGAGTCTGTTGCTGAAATTATTCTTATGTCTATTCAAAGTCTGGGAAGCTTAGCACTAGGCAGCCTGATTTGTTTAGCACTCTCTTGAATCTAAATGCCAGCACAATTGCAGGTGAGCTTAACAGACCTATTTGCAAAGGAATTTAATGAAGAGTTTGTCAAGAGAATGGTACAAGGTACATGGCATCTAGAGAAATTGATAACAGTAAAAAAATGCAAAATACATTCTTTATGTCATATAAAATCTGTAGAATTGTATCTATTTTTAAAGGAATGTGTGTTTTACTCTTGTTCATTAGCTATAGAATTAGGTTGTTAAACTAATTTATAAGTAATGTATATATTATTTAAAGACTGAAAAACCAAAAGAAGAGAGAAACTATTATCTTTTGATAATGATACCTTTTATTCTCACATTTTAATCATCAATTTATGGGTAAGCCTTTCTGCCATAAAAGAATAAGCTGAAGGGAATAGATATAAGATTCATTACAGTTCTAAAACTGGTGGGCTCTCAGAAGGCATGAAAGGAAATACAAAAACACATAAGGGAATTGGACATGGTATTTTTTGATACTTTGAGATATGTGAAGGTTTTCCTAAGTAGGCACTATTCAGAATTATGCTGACAGTCACTGATCAAAAGAATCAGTAACATTTATGATGCCAAATGCCTAATGCAGTATAATTCATGGCAGAAGCACTGGATCAGATCTACACTTCAATAAATCACATAAGAATCTGGTGAAATCAGAGGAAGGTGACACTCCTGAGTATACTCCACCTCAGGCTTTTCTGTAAAGCAACTAAGCTGTAGATAGGTATGGAAAAACTTGTCACCATCCTGAAA
Organism: Passer montanus; assembly: GCF_014805655.1. Taxonomy (NCBI): domain Eukaryota; kingdom Metazoa; phylum Chordata; class Aves; order Passeriformes; family Passeridae; genus Passer; species Passer montanus. The sequence continues at coordinate 2,380,311 of NW_024374368.1, forward strand.
AGCAAGCACAACTGCTAAATTCATTTTCATGTATCCTTAGAAGAATTCTGGAGCAGAATAGGAAATCAGCATGATTTTAAAAAATCATCCCTTACTGATCCAGTGTAATGGCAACAAAGGTACCCTTAGCTGAAACAACTGATATGTTTTTCTATTACTATTTCACACACTGCTGCTTATGTCCCAGAATTTTACCGCTGATGTTACTTTGGGGATTTTTGTTCACTTTAGGTTTGAGCTGTGGCAAATACTGAGACACAGTGCTCAAAATTCACTCAGTTGAAATGGAAAGGATCTTGGTGTGTGTCCATTAAAAGATCTTTCAAGATTCATGGGGTATACACCAAAACACAAGTACTAATATTAGCTCCCTCCAACAGACTCAGTTACAAACAAATCAATGCTTTAGCGTGAAGAGAGTTTCTGTACATTATAATGAGCTGCTTATTGGAAAAAGTATGGAAAAAAAAAAGAGTAATCAGTATTTAGTCCAAACAGAAAAACAGTACCAGGCTAAAAGAGTAGGTAATAAATATCAAACCAATGATCAGACAAAAAAGTGAAACACTTTGACAGGGCCAAAAATAGTAGTTCGAAAACAATGGCACATGCCTGACTAGGAGATACACATTAGCCAAACTTGAGTTCCATATATATTGGCAAAGAATACTCACCTACTGAACAAAACTACTCAGTGCCTGTCACTGGTTTTAGTAGGCTTATTCTGAACAATAGCATTTCAAGTTGTGCTGGCATTTGGAGAGTCAGTGATGGTATCTGAAATGCAGCACAAGTATAATCCATGAAGTACCCTGTAGTCTTGACCCCCAGATTTATGTTAATCCTCTCTCCACCAGTGCTACCAGGTTTTCTTTCATGAGGAAACAAACTGTAGGAGATAGACTCTGATAACTGAGTCATGTCACAGCATGCATTCAGGGAATGTCCTTGTCCCTCAGATTGGACATGTCCAGTGGATAGAGGAGAATGAATGTTAGGAAGCTGATCTGTATCACAGCTACAGATCTATTCAATGATGGGCACAGTAAGGGTGATACAGAGTTCCTCAAACCTGTTTCTTCTTTCTTAGTCAGTGTGATGCTAGCTGTGTTTCAAGACTTGAAATTGTGTCATCCCAAGGCAGTTCACAGAAATGTAGCAACATTATTTCAGTATCACTGCTCCTAGTCAGACACCAATATGTCTGCTGACTGTGATAAAACTCATGTCCTCATGCTGGAAGTGTTTTGTTTTTCTCTACACCTTGTTTCATCTCAGATCAGGAGTGTAATAGCATTTCACCTTGTTTGTAGGAAGAACAATAAAGACACTACCTAGGTGAGGTATAGCTAGGCGGCAGAGCAAGGACAGCACAGAGGCCCAGTACAGCTGGCAGCAGCTGCAGTTTCTCTGTTACCATGCTGTCAGAAACTGCAATAGTTTATGGCTCAAACACTTTGATATAAAGTTTTGCTCATTATAACAAAAAACATATAAAGAAGATACAGCCAAAGAAGCCTCCCTGAAGATACCTGACTGGGACTTTTTACTGAAAGTCAAATTGCTGAGATTGGGTAAAGGGAAAACCCATTTTTCAGTCACCTGAGACAAACAAGTAAAACAAGGAGAAGAATGTGAGCCAAGCCTAGAAGCCATGCTAAAGTCATCTTTGGCTTGCTTCAGGATGTGGGAGGCCATAGCCCACAGCCCCATTTGCTGGGAGCAGGTTTGCACAGTTTATCCCCCCAGCCGAGGTGGGGGGAGGAAGTCTCGGTGTGTTGCAACCTCTGCTCACGGGCAGTGAACCCATCCTCCCTTACAGAAAGTGGCAATGGAACCCCCAGCCTTGGGAAGGCCTGATCCACAGGGCCCATTCACGAGAGGAAGTTGGGGGGGGGGATGCCTGTATCCATCAAAAGCCCTCCTAAAGTGCTTTCTAGAGTCATTCCTGAAGCCTTGCACCACAGGACTGCACTTGATACAACAAATGTGGAGTCTTTTGTAAGAGACAATGGGAAACTCCTCCCCACAGGAAGGTGCCTGGATTTTCCTACCTGGCCTGAGTGTGTATTAACCCATCAGATTCTGTGCTTTTCAGAGGGACCTTCACCACCAAGAAACCAGCTGGAGAGGATCAATGGAGAATCACTGGAATCCACAGAGTAGTGATATTTTCCTTATTCTATCTCTGTTACTCTCTTTCTGTCCCCCCCCCACCTATTTCCTCCCTCCCTCCCTCCCTCTCTCTCCTATTTACTATCAAACAAAACCCATGCTATTGTCACTGGCATATGGTCCTATTTGCAGAGGCATTTCTAAGAACATTAGTAATTGGATCCCGACTTGTGCCAGGGAGGAGAAACATGAGAAGCTTTGTCAGGTGGGTGTGAGTATCCTTCTCCTCTCTTACCACTTGTCTGGCAAGTGTGAAGGAGCCAGACTCACTCATGTCCACTGCCTGTGAGTACACATGTGCATGCTTTGTTGCTCAGTCACAGTAAGAACTTACACACATTAAATGTAATAAAGTATGGAACCATGCTGGAAATGCAAAAGAAGGAATGTGTCAGACTTGAGATCAAAAAGCTACTGGCAGAATGACTTTTCTTGGGAGGTTCAGTGTACACTTGTTTTTGTTTGTTTAGATAGCTCCAAGCTAAAAGTAGCATAGCTTACAAGTTTGCTAGCAACAAGGTTCTCTCCTACCAGCTTGTGCTGTGACTTTGGAAACTCCAGGCTCAGTCTAAACCCCACTGAGATATCACCAACAGGTTCTCTGGAGGAGGTGACCAGTGACTGCTAAAGCCCACAGCAGTCAATAGAGGCTGACAATAAACTAGTATCTGCACTCATGAGTGCGTATTCCTTTTCCCCAGGACTTCCATTCTGGGGCAATATAATACCTACAGCTGCTAGACAACACACCTGATTATAGACCTTTCAGTATTTGCTTTTCTCTTCCAGGCTTTTCTCTTCCAGTGCTTTTTTTCCTCCTTTGTTTCTGGCCCAGAGAACTTGCCTAGTTAGGCAGAAAGGAAAATCTCACAAATGCTGCATACATGCCATGCAGTTTCATACAGATAGATTGCTCTATATTTAATTCCAAGGCTTTTAAAACTGACTACTATTCATTAGTGTCTACATATGGGTACACGTCCCAGCTTGAACTGTTTAAAACCATTTCCTGAGCACAGGACTTTTTGCCAACCATCAGCACACAACTACCATTTGTCTATGTATGCAGTGCATTCTCCTATAATCAACTTACTGGTGAAATACTGTATATAAATATCCAAATTAATTCTTCCTCAAGATTGGTCTTCAGATTCCACCATATCAGCCAAAAGCTGCTCTGCCCACTATCGTTTTCCACTTGCTAATTAATTAGAGAAAGTCACAAAAAATACCAGCTAAGTATTTTTGGGGGGCTTAATGAATGAGTCTATTAATTTAAGAAGATTTAGCAATTATGCATTCTCTAATATTGATTTCCGCTAAATCCTATCTGGAAATTAAGGAGATTGATAATAAAACCTTTTATTCAATTCCACTACAATATATCTAATGAATAAATTGGCTGCATGCACATCCTTAGAACCAGATTCATTTAGCAATAAATGGTGCAACACAAAGGAGCACATTGTAATTGAAATTAAGGAGGGTGAAAAGCAGGTGTAGGCTGAACTCAGTAATATGCTAATCAAGCACAATGGAGAAGGGAAATTTTAGGCGGTGCACATTTTTTTTTCTCTGGCATTCAAAGAATTTAATTTTACAACTTCTTATTTTTGTATACCCAGGTCCTGTTTGTTGGGTTCCTCAGACTTCTGTTTCACAATGAAAAAAAATCTCATGTACAGAGCAGGACACTGTGAGCTGAATCTTGTTGGGCCAAAAAAAAATTGCAGATTTCATTTTGAAAGTTGCTGACAACACATTTCTTCTACTTCAGGTTGCTTCTTTTTATTCCAAAGCCACAGAAGATGGGAATGATATCCATTAATGCAGAAAATGCATCATGGCCTTAAAAGAAAGGAAGTAGTAGATGAAAAAAACCCTGAAAACAGAAAAGCTCAAATGCTCAGCCTCCCTCATCTTCTAGAATGAAAGCTATAATTGGTTTGTGTAAAAGTCATATCTGTGATCATTTAATTTCAAGTGTGGCAATACAATCCATTCAGATCTTTGGAGAGTGGTCAGCACCAAGAATCTCTCATAGCCCAGTAGTAAATTCTTATTTTCATTTCAGTAAAACTCTCACATCTGAGCAGCCTTTTAGGATAGAGTTGAAAGAGTAAATTTTCTTCCATTTCCTCTAATAGGAAGCAGAAAACAGTTTTGTTAATTCTGTAGTTGCTTCTGAATCTTCAGTCAACCCATCTTTATCCTTTCAATTTTCTTTCTTTTTGATTCACTCTTCTTAAATGTCTGCTACCACTTGACTGCACACATGAAGTTCAAACATCTAGCAGAAAAGATACTGAGGACCTGACTTAAAACCCATATACGTTAACTCCTTTAAGACTCCCACTGGTTTTAATAAAATTTTGATTAAGTAATGTGATTATTAAAATTAGCTTCTTAAATGTACTGTATAATATATCCGAATTTGTTTTATTGTGTTTAAATTCATCTCTTCTTGCCCAAGGGAAAAAAAATACATATAAGTGAGACCCTAGCCTTTTTAGACTGAGGTGTTCAGAAACAAAACAATGTCCATATCAGAATGAGACATCAAACACCAGAGTGCAAAAAATTAAATACTGATTCCCAAATCATTAATTTCTATTATTTTTTACTTGTTATTACATTGCTATTAATAGAATATGTAATAAAATAACTGACTTGACAGCAATTCATTTAATATTAATAATAAAGATTCAAATAATACTAAATTCATACGGACCGTGTCAAAACAACTCATTGTGGCTTGACAGTGTATATACAAGGGCCTCTAAAAGTTAATGATTTCAATCTTGGCAGTCATTTTGTGAAGTAAGAAAATATTACTGTCATTGTAAAGACAGCAGAAAGAAAGTAGGTCGTTTTCTGGAGTACAGAGCATAGAATGATAGAGCAAAAATCAGAACTCAGAGAATTTGATAAACTATTCCTAGGTCTTCCCTGTACAGCCATCTAGATATATCTTTCACCATTTGATAGGCCTTAGCTTTTTCAGCCCCATATCCCAATCACATATGAAGAGCTGCATCTTACTATAACTTACTAAATAAACTACTGAAATCACAGATACCCTGTATCCTTAAATTTCAAATTTCCAATTTGAAATATGTGCATTAGCATGAGAGCTTAGAACAGCAAATTATGTATGAGATGTGAAGACTATGAAGATAGACCCTTCCGTAGAAGTTTCTCTTCTTGTCCCTTTCTTTACATTTTTGCTCCTTTCAGACCCATTACCATGGAAATAGAGTCATTGGAAGAGATCCAAGGACAAGCTGACTGGAGAAAGAAGAAGCACAGAGGAAATGGAAACTGCTAAGCATGGCTACTTTTCACCAAAGTAGTGAAAAAGTAGTCTAGAAAGGATGAAATACTGGGGTGTCTTTTGGAGGACTTGGGAAGAGAGGGAATCCATAAAATCAGTCTTTTAACAACAGCTTTATGTTCATATACACACAGGTACCTTATCCTCAGTTTCTCCCTCCAAGAGCTGCAGCTCTCTTAGGGTGTGAAGAGGAAAAATAACTCTTTCTCTTACAGTGGTTGCAGTTCTTTTAAAAGGCCTCTCAAGCACATTTAGCTTTGCATTTGCATACTCATATACCGTGTACTGATGCTCAGTCTCACATTTTCTGCAGCTAAGACATGAATATACAGTAATTCTGGAAGTAGTTATTTTGGTATGATGAAGTCAGCATAATACAGCTGAAAGTAAGAGAAAGCTGCCAAACTAGTATCTTTGATACACCTGAAAGTAAAACTCTCAGAAGAGAAATTTCAGTGTTCTGCTAAGTAGCTCAACAGCTAATAGGTTGGGTAATGTCTGCTCCCTCTGCTCTTTGTGTACCTCATCCAAAACAAAATTAATATGCAGTTTTTGGAGCAGGGAACAAGTCTGACTTGCCTTTGGTGCCAGGGAATGCTCCATTAAAAACCTGCAGAATTAGGGTCCCTCTACCTATTTCTTAGGTTCCATAAATTCTGTGTCATTCTCTGTGCAGAAATTGGCTTCAAGTGGGAGAAGGAAGCTGGAGACTCACTTCCCTAGAGGTTACAGAATAATCTTGCAGCTAATACTCTCTGCTCCTCAAGCTGAGAATACATATTCCTAAATTTCTTGCTTCGAGTTTGGTTTATCAGAGCGTGCATAATCCAATTCATGGTCCATTAGTCAGATCTGGCCCATGGCACTCTTATGCCCAGCTTTTTCATTTACAGCTATGAAGCAGAGCTGCTCAGATAGTGAATTCTTCCTGTATGGCTGGATAATCTGTCTCCCTTGGTGAAGAAGTTCTGTTCTCACTTAGAGACAGACCTACTGCCATGCCATATCCAAGGAAGATGAAGCAGGCACCAGCAGACACATGTCTTTTTATGAGTACCCACATAAAACCCGAACTGCCGCTCCCTTGGGCTCCAAGTTAACTGTGCAAAAAGCTGTTCCTCCACAAACCCCTTTCATGAGAAGCTCTGTGCTGTGAATCCTGAGTAGGAGGAGGTGTTCAGGCTAGTTGCATGTGCACAGTGGGAGATTGAGTCTCTGCTGAAGCACTTTGGCTCTGTGTATAGACAGCGGTGAGAGCTGGCACCTCTGAAATGAATTTCCTGAGAGCATTTGATACAGCACTTCATTGCCAAAGTAGCAGTGAGTCCTGGCTTGGTATGCCACAGATAACTAAAACAGATTACAGCTGCTAAAAAGACAATTCATTCAGGAATTGAAGAACTCTGGTTTATCATGAATAACTGAAAAACTAATAAATAAGTTATCTTAAATAAGGTCTCATAAGAGGAAGGAATTCTTAACTTAGTTTGTTAGAAAGAATCTCATTCTACAAAGCAAAATATGCACCAGTTGAATTACAAAGGTGGTATTGTAACATGTTTAAAAATTAACATTAATCATCTCTCACCCAGACCCACTTTTTATCTCTTCTCCCAGGATGCATGCTCTCTAGAAATACTTTAAAAACTGGTTATCAGAATCAGCTCCTACAGTCTTTAATGTTGATAGGAAGAGGCTTTCAATACCCTTTGGAAAAATTATTACAAAAGCAATTTAAAGTTAATCCCTTGGCAACACTTTTGCAAAGAGAGAAATTAGCAGTGATGAGAATGTCTGGGGATTTTGTCCTGTTTAATCAACAATGCTGGAATGGAAGACAGCACTAGGTGATGCTGTGCAGGTCTCTGTCTCAGAGCTGTATGATGGCATGGAAACTTTACATCACTAGACAGGGCAGTGATAAGAACTAACACTTCATTTTAGAAAGATTTTTAACTTTTTTATCCTCTAACATGATAGAGAAACAGCACAGATATAAAAATCAGCCGTGGTCACCTTTAGGTTAATTTTTCATGAGATTTTCCACCACTGAAGAAAGGCTTTACAAATGTACAAAGAACACATAGATACATAAAGAATGCATATCTTATTTAATTTTACTAAAGATCCAGAAATTCCTATGAAGTCTTTCCTCCCCCAGGACTGCCAGTTACTTTGGACTAAGACAGTCTCCCAGAAAATGTTTTTCAATCATTTTAGGTGAAGGAGGGCATCATTTCTGGGACTCGCACTTGACTTCTGGCTTAGAACAAACTTCCTAAGTATATGAGTCACTAGAGTGTTGTACAGAAAGGAGGAAAAAAAAACCTAGCAGGAAAAACCATTGCCAACTCATTTTTTTTGTGGAGTCTACTGCAGTGGGTATATGACTAATGTTTCAAAGTATGAAAGTAGGACTGAATCTCTCTGGAGAATGTGCAAAATTCATTGGGTTTTTTAATCCTGAGTGGTCTTAGCTAAGAACCCAGCTGTGTCAGAGCTGCCTGCTCCTAACTGTGCTCCTTATTGGAACACTGCCTGCACGTTTGGTGCTTCATCACTGCTCTGTGAGTTGCATTCAGTATTTGAATATCCCAGAGAGTATATTCAACCTACATGTGATTGATTGTGAGAATGGTTTCTAATACTGCTAATGCACAGTCTGGGGCAAGCAGCCTCAGGACTTAGCCTCTAATTCAGGTATTAGCAAAATAAGATAGTAATATGCAATTAACTATTCCACAAGCATATTCTGTGGCTTACTTGGTTAATGCTTATAAGGCACACTTTGGAAATTAAAATGCTACATGCACCGAGTATTGTACAGCATGGAAAAATGTTTGACTTTTTAATTCAGATGGAATGCATGTAACACAATGAAACCATGAGTCTTGGCCAGCACACTAGAAATCCTTTGCCATCTTTCATTTGATATGCAAACACTGGATTAAGTTTCCTTTACTTTGGCCAAACCAGCACTCTCAGGAATCATACTGTGTCTCTCCCACAGCTGTAAAATATTCTTCTTCTTATAGAGGAATATCAGGTGGATTTTGGTAGTAAGGTGCCAATACCTGGAAATATTTTAGGTGTACTCTGGGAGCAAATGTCTGTTCAGCTTGTTAACTGCAGAAAACTGAGAAAGAAAAATGATGTATCATGCAGACTTGCAGGTAAACCCTTGAGATGGTAATGGAGAACTTTATTTTGCCATCCCTAACAGTAAAAGAAACTTAAAACTTAATGTTCTCCACAGCAAAAGCAACATACTTATCCCAGCCAACAAGTACAGTTGAACTCCTGATACATGCCCCTAATCACACAGGAATATTAGTGACATAAATGTGAAAAGTGTGAGAGAAATTTTAAAAACACACCATATATAGACATAGGTTGCTGTTACCCCTGGCTTGTTTACTATTTCAGGGGGTCTCCTTTTCTTTTCTTTTCTTTTCTTTTCTTTTCGACTTACTTTCTCTTCTCTTTTTTGTTCCCCTCCCCTCCCCTCTCCCCCTCTTTTTATCCCTGATTTAAGCTCTGGTATTTGCCAATACCAAGTTTTAGCTACAATAACAGTGTTTAGCTATGAACCTTAACACTGTTGAGTTTTAACACTTGTTGAATGTGCATTCCTTGGTGCTCATTGGCCCTTATATCTATTCGAATAACAGAAGCAAAACAACACAAGATGAATGCAGATATCAATCTGTCAGCAGCCCTCTGCTATCTGCTGACATAATCTATCAGAGTTTACATGGGGATTACAACAAGGGATAGAATAAAAAGAAGACAGAGGACACAGAGAAGCCTGAAGGTGATAATAAAAAATTAATGTATATGTCTTTGTTTTTTAGCTGCTAAAAATACACATTGACTTAATCAAAATAAAATTTATTCTTTACCAGTTGGAGTCTTAATCTGCCATTGTTTTATTAAAATACAACATGAATATTAAATAGTAGATGACTTCAACTCCCCACATAAAGAGCAAGCCATTTGGTTTGAACTCTTGATCCTCTTTGTTTGCTTGTTGTTTTATGTGTGTGTTTTCTTCATTGACATTATTCATGATGCTGTGAGATATAATAGAGAACTGGGATTCACCCTGAGTGGTGGTGTCTGATGTTCCTTTGGAACACATTGAAACAACTCAAACAGTCCAGGGAAAACTCCAACTTCTCTTGTGATCACCTCCTGCCAGGAAGCCAAGCCCAGCTGCAAGAGAATGTCACAGTTTGGCAGATCTCCATCACAAGAAAGGTATGGTTTTTCTCAGATTATTTAACTCCTTAAAGGTTCTGGCAATGCAAGCCAGCCGATATGCTCCTCAGAACAGAGAAGGTTCCACATGATCAGCATCTAAGAACAAAGACATTATTGACACTGTATTTCAAATTGCCTTTTGAAAGATCAGGAAGGTCTGTCAAGTAAACAATTACTTGTTTTGAAATACAAAGATGATATAGTCAAATTTTCAATAGAATTTACATAAGACTGAACTAAAATAATAGGCATAGCACCACTTTTAGCCTTGATTCAGCAGACTTTTAGATACTTATTTAACTTAATGTCTGTACTTCAGTGCAAGTGCTTTGCTGGAAAAAAGCCCTTGTGAACATATAGAGACTCTTAGAAAGTACCTGAAGGAATCAATCTTTTCTGACACTGAGGTAGATTTTAAATCATGGCTTAGTTCCTGGCTAGAGTAACTGCAGATCAGAGAGCTGAAATGTTCAGTGACTTAATGTGCTTCATTTCTAATGGCTTCTTGCAGCAACAGTGGACAATTAAAATTATAGGCTTGGTCTGATGGCTGATGATTGCTTGTCCACATAATTGTACTGGCTACAAGCTTGGCCCAGCTGGGAGACAAAAGACAATGACATTTAGAAAAGTGCTATAGGTCAGAGCAGATGTCTTAACATGGCACTTGCTCACATTTTCTTCCCCAGGATCACTGGAGATTTCTTATATCCCATATTCCATATCTTCCATATTTCTTCTCTTGCCCATGGGCATGCTCAAACACTAACAAATTAAAACTTTCTTTAGCTGCTTAGATGCCAACTATTGCAGCTCAGCTAAGCTTGTCAGCTTCTACAGTTGTCTTGATATTGACATTCATTTTAATGGTTACTTATACTTTGAAGTCTAAAAATTTAAACCAATCGCCTCAGTTACATAGTCATTGCCTGAAAAAATATTTTTCATGCCTCTGGTACATACCAACCCAGAGAGAAAAAGGTAAGCATCTTAAATTCACTTGAAATCTTATCAAAGAAATCCCAGTTTAAATGCAACAACCTCCTGTTTCAATGCTACATCAGGTATAGCTGACTCCCAGCCATCTTGTAAGCTCTTGCAATTGGAAAAGCAAATGTTTATTATCTGTGTAATTTGCTTTGTCTTCTATCTCTAATACTGTGAAGTGGAAAGGGTTAGCCAGTCTTGTTTTATCCAGATGTGACATTATCAGAGACAACTTTCAGAGACAACTTTTAGAGACAACTTTCCACGTGGACATTGCTATCTCTTGAGATCAACTAATCAGTTTCTCAGAAAGAGCTATTTTAGTCTATTGCATATGTACAAAACATCTTCAGAAACTACATCACAAAGTCCAGTAGACTACTATTTGCTGCAGTAAATTATACATATTTATCTTCTGCTTAAAACTGTGTTGCATGTTTATATCAAAACCCTGAATATCTTATTTTCTTTTGAGTAGTTGATAACTGTATTCAGACACTTGATTTAAAACAAACAGAAAATTTCACAAGTCAGGTGTGGACGTGCAGGTTTAGTTGACAGTAGCCGGGGCTTCACAACCATTTTTACTCAACTGCTCTTTACCTAGACAAGCTTTCTTTCTTCCCTAATCTGAACCACAAATACCTGCTGCCCTTTTGCACCCACACTGAATGCTAAACTGACCCAAGAAAATAATTATGTTGAAAAACAGCCTGGGAAATGGAAGGAGGCTGTGAGAGATTATCGAATAATTCTCTTCATTCAGATTAGTTCCCTGAACAGGGCAGATCCTTAAATCCAACAGAAAGACATAGCTGGAGATGAGAAAGAGGGTAGGATTGATTGTATTATGCTTTTTAGGTTGGTTTAAAGTGATTACATAATTGCTATCAATATTACATTGCTATCAATAATTAATTGTGATTACATTGCTATCAATATTATTGCTATAGATATTAAAATAGGGAGCTTTTCTGTAGCTTATAATTTTCTTAGATCCCAATTCAGCAAGATATTTCAGTAAACACCTAACCTAAAGTTTCATGCTAAAGCAATACTCTAGTATTTCTGTTTATTAGTTGGCTTCCTGAAGTGTCAGATGCAGGGGAACTGTTCTTCTTTTTAACTGTTTCACTTAAAAATATTTAGCTATTTTAAAGAAAGTATTCATTGTTGCTAGGAAATATTGTTTATGAGCTTTTTCTTAAGCAGCTACAGCACCTCAGGGAAGAATAAAAGAGACATAAGCTTGGCAAGAAGTAAAATTCCAGGTAAGATTTGTGTTTTTATTAGTCCCAAAAGAGTTGGATGTGATTTAACTAAGTTATACAATATATAAAGGACGTTGTACACGGGCCGTGGAGTATATTAGATGATAAAATTGACTTCTTCTGCTTTTCCATTAGTGCTGACATAGGTAGATAAACAAACTTAGACTGATGTGTCTTGATGCACAAGGAAGAATACAGCACATTAAGGAGGATGGAGGTCTCAGAAGTGCTTTCCTAGCATAATAGCTAGTAAGCTAAGATGCAGTTGTAATTTCCTTCTTCATCCTCAGTGGGAACACATGTAAGAGCTTAACATGTTGTAAGGTAGACATGCAGCTTCCCAAAGGAAAACTGAGAAATCTTCAGAATCAGCATTTTCCAAGATGTTTTGCTTTCTTAATGGAATGGGCGAATATTGCAAAGCTGAACACTGTGGGGGGTGGATAAACAAGACAGGGTCATGCCTGGATGGTTGCACACATTACATGATATGTAGTGCAGGGCTGTTATCCAGACAGTAGATGAAACAGGGCATTCATTTCTTCATCCATTTTTCTTTCATAAATACTTTCTAAAACAATCCTTGAAACCAGCTGAGCAAGCATCAGCATGGCAGAAATGGAAACTCAACATGTTCCCTTTCTAATCTTAACAGTGACCATTTGCATGTATTTGTTGCAGGGTGGCCCTTCTTACATTCAGCCACATAGATTTTCTCTCAAAAGAGACATACTATGCAGAAATTCCCAAAAGGTCTGCTCTGTATCTCCCTTTTCCTCTTTCTAATCTCACAGATTTCATGTCATTCTTGATCTTCACATGTTTTTTCCTTTTTTTTCCCTAAGAAATTGCCCAAGTTTATATTTGTTTCTTATACTAATAATATATTATTCTATTCTTATCTAATTAACAAATGTTGTCTTAGTACACAGGCACTAAACTATGCCCTATCTCCCTTCCACAAGATAGCTGCACACTCCGACCTACAAGCACAATTGCTCCTTAACCTAGTTCTGTCAGAATGATTTGATTTGTAAAATCCTCGCTAGGAAGTGTTTTAGTAGGTTTTAAAAACCAAATTCTTTTGACAGAATCAGGCTGAGGACAGCTACTTATGTAGTTATACTAACAAATCTGAACGGCGAGTGGTATTCTTTGGGGAAGGGAGAAGGGAGTGGCTGGTGAGGAGCCATCTACATTGTCTCTGTGCGTGCATTATGCACCTATTAGTACCCCAGCTAATCAAATTGTCCTAACTTTCCTTCTTTTTCCCAAAATGACAGATCTGCAATATAAAACCACAATGCTCTCACTCTATTAGACTGTCTAAACCTGTATTTTCATTTTCTCAGCTTATTTTCCTTATTCCCTTCTTTTCCTTATTCTATGGCAATTTCAGTTGACTTCCATACTGACCAGTCCTTCTTGGGTCTTCATTTACATCTCTTCTGTAGTCCCTTTCTCAAAGCAGTTTCTCTACAAATCATATTGGTCAAGCTCTTTTTTTTTTGCCTTGTTCTAATTAAATTGTGAACTCTTTGGGTGAACGAACATGACTGAAGTGTGCAAAATGCTTTTAGTGTGCTGGTCTGCCAAGTTATAACAACAGCAATAGTCAACAGGGTTCTGAAGTTTGAGCACAGGATAATATGCCATGCTGCAGAAAGTAAGCTGATGAAAAGAATAATTATTTAAAAATTAAAGGAAAAAGGCATGCAGCACTGAGCAATTTAGGAAATTCAGAACACACAACAGTCACTGACACATGGAGATGGCAAGGAGAAAAGGCAGATCTTGAGACAGAAGAAAAACTTCACACTTGAAGTGCCTGATGATTCAGGTAGAAAAGTATCTGTTCAGGAAACTCCTAAAATGTTGTTATAGCCCCAGAGCATGCACAGGAGAAAATTCCACCCTGCCTTATAAACTGAGCACTGCTATATCTATGGAAATGAGTGACAGCTGTGACAGAAAACTGATTTTAGGAATATATTCCTAGATGGGAACTGTTGAAGACTTTCCTAATAACTAAAAGGCCTGATCTGTCTCTGAGCAAAGTAATTTCTGGTGCTGTTTTTTGAGGAGGAACAAAGTAATAGAAAATGTACTGCATGATGTTTATCTCAATATACTACCTGTGGCAGACCTAGCTGGTAACCTAGAAAATGACTTGAAGGAAAACATGGAGCAAGTGAAAAAACAGTAAATATGAATGAGAGAGAGGGAAAGGGAAAGGAACACTGAAATGTAGAGGATTTCAAATGCACATTTTGCTTCTGCATACAGGAAACAGTAGGAGCATTAATTTAGTGTTGGGGCATACTCCAAATTAGTGCATCTTTTCAATGACATTTAAATTTGCACAACTGGAGTGCAAATTTGTCATTTATGTTCCCTCTCAGATTCAAATCTAAGCCAAATTTCTTCTATCCTCCACCCTGCTTATGCACAGATACACAGCCATCTGCCAGGTGGCTACCTAGGTGGAGAGCCATGGGTTTAGAGGTGGTCCTGATTCAAGCTCCATCACTGCAACATGGAGTTTCATGGCCAGTAATGAGTATCTGAATCTTTGAGCCTTTTTTTATCTCTCACTCTTCTCTGCCTCACTGAGAACCTCTTAAAAGCTTAAACAGTAAAGGTCCTCTACTTCTTGATTGCTTTTGTTTTTTCTCTTCTTTTTTTATTTTCCCAGAATAATATCCCAGGATAATTGAAAGAAGAATAAATTCAAAGAATGTGGTGGGTTTAAAAAAAATAGGAAAAAGTTTGGCAATGAAGTTCAGCAAACAGTTAAACAATTTTCTTTGGAAGAGGAGTTTGACTACAGTGGCAAAAAAGAGTGTTGACCCGGAAAATCAAGATTCATTAGGAATTTCAGTGCAGGAGAGAGAAGATTATGCAACCTGGTCAGGTGGAAAGAGACCTAGTAGTCAAGAATTTAGTGACAAAAACAAAATGAGAGCATTTTGCTAAACAATAAGGAATTTTTCTGAGAGGAATGTAGAAAAAGATTTAAAAAGAAAGTACATGGCAGTGTAACCAATAAAAGTTTTATCTTCTCAAGGCTCAAATTGAATGGAAAGAAATGTATCAGCAACATAGAAATTAACCATTTCAGACTTATTTATGGGATAGTACTCTGACAAAATATTTTTCTCTAAAAATTGTAAATACAGTTTTTTAATATTATTTATACACTCTACTTGGAAATAACACATTTAATAAAACAACTTTTTGCATATGATGTTCTCCTTGTTTTCCATGCTGCCAACCTTGGTGGAGATCAAACACAGACTGCTTGTCAGGCCTGCTAATGGTGAAGGTTCTGATTACAAAAATACACATTCCTGAAGAGCAGGCGAGAGGAGCTGTCCAGTGACGACAGGGAAGGAGATTTAGTTGGTAGCTCCTTAAAAGCACCAAATTAGGAACACCCTGCAACATGGATAGATAACACTCTTTCTAGGAGGATTTATTAGATCAAGGCATTTCTGAGTATGAAGGCTAAGATGACAATAATTGAAAAGTAAAGCTTAATACTGGCTTAAATGGAAGAAAAAGACAGTGCCATAGATCCAGGTGTAAATAATCATGAAAATGAGTGTGCATATTTAGTTATTCATATACTTGAGAAATCTTAAAATATATAGAAAGGATGTAGATGTCAAGCTATCATTAAGGCACATAAACCAAGCCTCAGCACCCCCTATCTAAGTGGTGTTACTTAAATGAAAACCACTTTGCAGCTCCTGTCCAGAAGCATTGGCATTTCTAATGAGGATCAACAATTTAGCACTAAATCAAAGACCTTTCAGGATCCACAAACATGTTTTCTGGTGCTGGGCTGAAGCACTTCAGTCACTTCAGTCAAATATGCTTCAAAATATGCAAAGAGGTCCAAAAACAGCTGTACATAAGCCTAATTTCATTCAAATCACTCCTGCCTTTCACAGGATCATGCCACCTGTGTCAGACTTGGTAATTCTATCACCATATGCCTATCAGACCCAGACCACAAAGTTTCCAGCTGTGTAAAAGCAGGCATTTTCAGCCAACTCTCCACGTTCACCTTCATCAGCCCTGGCAACAGAACCAGCCAGTTTGGCCACAAGGATGCTCGGGTCATTTCCTGTAAGGCTGCTTTCCTGTCAGCTGTCCCCCAGCAGTAATGTAAAGGGATTTTCCACCTCAGGTGCAGAATTTAGCAGCTTTCTTCACTGAACTTCATGAGATTCCTGTTTGCTCATTTCTCCAACCATGTTGAGTGAATCATCTGAATGGCAACACAACACTGACATATCAGCCACTCTTTACAATTTTACATTACAGCAAACCTGGTGAGCATGGGCTCTCTACTGTCATCCAGCTCTTACCTTGTCTTTCTAATGAAAAAAGGGTGAAATATAGTGTTGCACTCTAGTTAAATGGTATGCTTTGTCTCACCCCGCGAAAATGTACAGTTTATTCCAAGCTGTGAATCTCCCCTGAAGTCTCACGTATCTGCAATCCCATTGGCCCAAGTCTTATTCCGTGCCCACTGTGAATCTCCCTGTCAAGCTGTGCGAGGGAGATGAGACTCTCTCTTGGCCCTTCCCTCCCCTAGGCTCTCCCTCTCTCCCCCTCCCACCCCCTTTCCCCCACCCCGTTTATGTACCATTGTATTTCCTTGCTCCTGGTCTTCTCTCGGCTGGCTCCCCTGAAGATAATAAACCTTTGGACTTTGCTCCCAAGAGGAATCCCTCTTTTCTTTATTTACTTTACTTTCTTGCTGCCCACTGCTGTCTCGTGCTGAGGCGCTCCTGGACACCCCCAGCGCATCTGAGAAGTGCTCCCTGCTGCACTGCTGTCTAAGTTCTCTACTCCCCCAGAGTGGGGAGGAGATTGCAGGGGCTGAGCTGAGGCACAGCAGCTGTCAGTGGGGGAGGCACTTCCCAGATGTGCTGGGGGCATCCGGGAAGCACCCTAGCAAGAGGCAGCGGTGGGGCTGTCCCACTGGGAAAGGCAATGCTAGAGCAACTTACTGGGCACTTGGCACTCAGTCAAGGTCAGGCCCTAGCAAGAGGCAGCGGTGGGCTGTCACATTGGGAAAGGCAATGCTAGAGCAACTTACTGAGCACTTGGCACTCAGCCAAGGTCAGTCTGCTATGTGCAGGTAACTAGTAAATTCAAGGAGTTGGACTTTTTGCCACTGTCACAACCAGCTCAATCCAGTTTTCTCTCTCTCTGCCTACATATCCAGC
Organism: Passer montanus; assembly: GCF_014805655.1. Lineage (NCBI taxonomy): Eukaryota > Metazoa > Chordata > Aves > Passeriformes > Passeridae > Passer > Passer montanus. The sequence goes on from NW_024374368.1 coordinate 2,397,584, forward strand.
TGTTTCTCTATGAGGCTTTTATGGGATGCTGCAATAAAACCCTTCTAAAATTGAAATAAATGGTATCAAGTACTCATTTATCTCACACCAGTTATCTCATCATAGAGAACAATCCCATTCATTAAACATAATTTCCTCTCCATAAATCCATGCCGACTCCTCCCAATCACCTCCTTATCCTTCACATATTTGGAAATATTTTCCAGGATTATTTTCTCCATCACTTTAGAAAAGAGTAAGGTTAGCACGACAAGCTATAGTTTGAGAGCTGTAGATCTCCAGAAGCTTGGTTTTGACCTTCTTGAAAATAGAAGTGACATTTGTTTTCTTCTTATCCTCAGGAACCTCTCCAAAGCTCCATGACCTGGTAAAGTTAACCAAGACTGGTTTTACAATAAGATCAACCCACAGCTTGGCCTAATACATTCTAATGTCAGTTATTCCTTGTTTTGTAAATTTGAGGTCAAGCAGAACATCTGACTTCATCAGCTCCTTGTGCTGGTATCAGTATACTCCAGAAATTCCACTTGTGTCCTACTCTGGTGTCCCTCCAGAGATATCAAGATGGTAAGAGACTCTCCTAATAATCAGTGGTGGTGAATGAAAGGCTTCTTTGAGTTAACTAGACCTCATCAACTTCATTTTCTTGACCAGGCAATCTGTAAGAGACACTGCAACTCCGACCCTGTTGGTCTGCTGAACTCATAAACTCATAAACTCTCAACTGATTCATCATACACTCCCAGGCAGAGCTCCAAGCATTCCAGATATAATTAAAATGGTCATTAGCTGCTTAATTTCAAATCTGTCTGATCAAATCTATTCTGCATTTCTTCTTTATTTTTCCCTTCTCCCCTGCTTTAGGGATACTTTGATAAAAACCATATCATATACACATTCATGTGCAATAGAAAATCGTGTTTTATTTTTCTCTCTATCTGTATCTGTCCTTCTAATGCTCTGTATTGAAAGTACAGAAGAGAAATGGAATGACAGAGTTATATGGTTTCTCTTATGGAAAAAAGCAATTATGAAGGAATAAATTCACACTGCAAGTTTACCTCCTAGAGTGTCTGACCATTTATGGCATTGCAGAATAGATAGATAACTCACACAAATATACTCCGTTTTAGCTGTGTGGACACCTACAGATACAAAAATTACCTATTGTGCTTTTGAAAACTTACTAAACTTTTCCTCTTTCACAAAATTTAGAGGGAAAAATGTAAATTCTGACTGAAATTTAACAGATTAAAGCTTCAGATTGATCTGTATATGAGCATGAAAGACATCTTTGGTTAATGGTTTGCTGTATCTTAGATAGCATTACAAATCTTGAGTGAGTAAAAAGGACATTAAGGTGTGGGATGAGTGTGTAGAGAATAAGCTTCATACTCAGCAAACATTGTAGAATTTCCATGGGCCATGGAGCAGAAATCTAATGATCTTCTTCCTTTCATCAGGCACACTTTTTTAATTAATTAGGTGCAGAAATACATTCAATATTTCAAAATAATTTACCTCTACTGCAGGACCCTTAATACACTGGCAGCATTCCTTTATCTCATAATGGGTTTCTTTTTTAAAGTTTTAAATACTTTTAAATCCTTACGCCTTTTCTTTAAAATGTTTTGTTATTGTGTAAATCCATTATGGTCTCACAAAACAATTGCTAGCATCACAAAGGATATGCACAATGACACAACTCAAGCCACAGAAAAATGCTTCTATAAAGATTGTTTAACCTAAATTATTTCAGTGTTCATTTTTCTTTATCTGCTTTACACTTGGGATATTATAGCTTTTGTTTTCAACTGCATCTTGAATTAGAATTAGATTTGAGGAACAGAGGCAGAGATACTTCATATTTAAATTAAACCATTGAACAGTAATTGTTGAAACAATCAGCCACATGAAGAAAAAATATAAAAAGGGAACCAGAACTGGCTGTGCAAAAATCAAAATGCAAGACAAAGGATTATTTCAAGGGACCTCAGAAAATTAAATAAAAGATAATATAAGCCTTAAAAGATATTCACAAGGAACTTAGCATCACATTATGCATATGATACAGGAATTGTCAGTAGGTGCCACTTCACACAGAGTGTGAAAAACAGTTCTCAGATGTACTGGGTAAATAAACATTCAGCCATAGGCTTTGGATAAAAGCCAGAAAACAACATGAAACCTAGACCAGAGTTTCAAAAAATGAGTCTCTGAGTTGTGCTCCCTTTATTTACAGATATTGAAATCTAAATATGTGTTAACTTAATTTGGATATACAAAATCGGAAATCAATTTTAATAGACTAATCCAGGCATTTATACAGCATTTGACACATCCCCACAGCAGAATTTCTTAGAACTCTGGAATTTGGACTTCACATGGCATAATAAGATTATATTTAAGAAATAAAATTTGATTTTCAGCGATAACTCACATGTTACATATTATCACTAGAGAGTTCAAGGCACACACAGTTGAAGATGATGATGAACTCTATCTGTTACGCAATGCACTGGATTCTTTTTTCTCTTGTTGGATAATAAGTCTAGTAATGCCACATCAGAGAAAAAGAAATACCTAAACTATTAAAACTTCACTCATGCTACCATATATGTTTGGGTTTTTTGAATTGTGGTTATAAAATGCTGTCTTTCTTTCATGATCTACTTTCTGTATTAGGTAATGCCCTCTCACAGAAGCATTCTGCCTCTCACCTTGCTTTCCTTGGGCGACTTATATGAAACTATTCCCTCAAAAGTAAACCTTATCCCTTGAAAAGTGAACTGCCAGTCACTTTACGCTCAAACCAAAATTGTTTTTGGATGCAGCTGGCAACCATCCTTGCAAAGAGGAAAGAAAAAGGTCTTCAGCTATTTCTATTTTTTGAATAAAGCCCACTTTGTTTTGCTGCCTTACATTCTGGCTGTAATTACTCTGCAGAACTCTTTTCCAGTCTGTCCCGTAACATAATCGTACCATGCTAATATGCCCTTTGCCACAAAGCAAGAGTTCCCTTCTTAAAAGAATCCAAGGGAAAAATGACTGTGAAAAATCAATAGGGTTTTGGGTTTTTTCTAATACAGAGATAATTCTGAGACTTTTTTTTTTCTTGTACACTATCCAGCTTTTTGCAGTATTGAAATCAATTATACCATTTCTCAGGTGTAGTTTTTTATGTTGGCTGGACAGGTCTCTCTGTTCCCTGAGGCTCATGTACTTCAGACTATGGTACCTCAAAATTTGCATGTGCAGTCCAAAGTACTGCACCTATGGCACACCAAAATTATATGATGCATTAGAAAAGTTTATTGACACTGCTAAAAAGTCTGGTATTCCATTTAAGTACAACTGATTTAGCTTTCACAGTGCAAAAAAATAAAATATAGTCAAGTTACCCCAAAACAGGCAATCATCTAAAGCATCTCACACATTGAAAAAATATACCAAATCTGTTGCCACTGCACTTTACCTTTGCAGATCTGTTTGAGAGTTGGAAGAAAACGTTTCCAGCAATACTAAGCTCAAAGTCCTCTAGGAAGAGAGATAACATCCATAATAAAATTTGTGAAAAAAGGGAAATGAGAATGGTTTTGCAGTCCTGGAATCTTAACTTGATGACCATTAAATTAACCACAGAGGTGCGAGTAACCCTCTCTAGAAAAAATGACACTGTTCTGCTAAGTCCAATATTTGATTCACTGGCACTTTTCCAAAGTCAAAGTAAGGCAAAATAATTCCCCCAGTTCAATTCAATAGACACTTCAAAACTAATGACCACAACGTTCTGAAATAAAAATAATGCTATTGTGTCCTCAGTGATAACACTGTTCTGAGAAAGTGATTGGATCTCTCATTGTGACAGATTTGTTTTCTCAGAGGACACAATTGAGCAAAAGTTTTAATTTCCTCAATCCCTAAATCAGATCTTTCCCTGCATTACATTGTATATATTACAAGGAATTCAGTTTTTTAAAAAATATAACTACATCGTTAAAGAAGAAAATTTCACTGAGTTGACAGTTCAGCAATGTTAGAAGACTAATTTGTGTTTCTCCTACTACATCAGAGTATGTAAAGAAGATGGCATTTCTGAAATGCCAAAAGCTAGGATTATGATTGCTTTAATATTCAGATAAAAATTAGAAATTCTTATGGTTCTGATAACACTCAAGGTATTTATCATTTATCATTAATGGGCTATATTATAAAGAGAGGTTACATTTTTTTAATATAAAAAATATATCCAGAGTGTTTTCTGTTATGTTCCCCTCCACTTAGCACTGTACTAATCCTCTTTTTAGCAGGAAATAGTAGAGGTCAGTGAAGATATTCTGGGGGTATGAAGTTATAAAACTGAGATTTTTCAATTTCTATTTATTTAGGCCTGAATCAAAAAACTGATTCAAATAAATGAGTCTTTGAATTGCCTGAAATGGACTTACAAGTAGAGTCTTACAGAAGAGCTGAGTTTAATCAGCACCTCACAGCGTAAGTTGCACAAAATAAACAAATAAAATTATTAATGAAAAATCAAAATGTTTTCATTGGAAATGCTTTATGTAATATCTTTGCAAGAATAAAGTCCCATTATGTGTGTATGAAATGATTACTTGCTCTTTGGAATGAGCAGTTTATGACATTTTATTAAATTACATCTAAGGTACTTTTCTCATAGACATTTAAGATTTTTTTTAGGAGTAAATATTTTAGACTTTGCATATTTTCTGCCAGAAAAAAACTATATGAGACAGGAATGGGAATAGCAGACATACTCTTTGGACTACTAAGAATTGGTGTATTTTCCTTTCAACCTATATTTGTACATATCTCCACGTTTTATCAACTTATTTTAATTTTTTTTTAATCTAATTATTTGGCACACATATCACACATAGTTTTGAAACATATTTTCCATTGTTTTTTGGTTTCAGTTTTCATTATTTATTGATAAAACCAATATCTATTCATACAACCAACATGATGGTGGAACTAGAAAAAGCCTAAATTTACTATGAAAGCAATATCAAATATAAATACATAACAATCAGAAAATCAGAAAACTCTGTATTGAATTATAATTCTTCAAAAATAGTCAACACAGTAATATTTCAATTCCCATAGATTCTAAAATAAATATAATGAGACATCAGATGTTCATCTTCCCTGGTGATTTCAAGTAATTTCCTGGGTATTTTCAATTCTTTTTAATAACATACCTAAAATATTTTTCAAGTTTTTTTCTAATCTCTCATTTCAACAGGTCCTTTAAATTTAGGGGAGACTTTTGACTCTAAAATATTGTCTTCCAAGTAGTTTTCTCTGTCATTTTTCTTTCTGCTTGGCAAGTATCCCTATTTTCCAGCTTCCCATGCCTTGTCAAAATAACCCATAGAATCATAAAAAACATAGAATTGTTTAGATCTGGAAAGATCCCTAGATCATCAAGTTGAATTGTAATCTTACCCCTGCTGAGTATACCACTGAAACGTGTCCCTGAGTGCCACAGGCCATGGATCCAGCATGTCCTGATCCCTCTGAAGTGCCAATCAACAGTCAGGATCATCAACACTCACACCCAGCTTCGTGCTGTCTGTAATTCATTACTGTTCAATGAAATCTTATTAAAATACTAGAAATTATCTTAGCTATCCAAATGTGTTTAGTGCTATTTTGAGTTGTAATACTTCACATACCGTTTGGGATTTTTTAAAATGGATTTTTTTTTTTTTTTACTTGTCTGTTGACCTGAAGAATTCCTATTCTGTAACACGGCTTACTTTGCAGTCACTCTCTGCCCACCACCCCTTGATCTTCCATCCCAAAGGTATGTTTAACAAAGATAAGTGATCAGGTCACTCATAAATATTCAGCCTTCTTCCTGACTCCTACAATATGGAGGGAGGGAAAGAACAAATGGAAGGAAGAGAAGAAAGGAAGGAAACATGCAACCCAAACAAACTAGCAAATGTCAATGCAGTGACATTAACCTTCAGTTTTCCTAACTCCTGCACCAAATATGATCTTATTCAGTCTAAATTTGTAATAAAATTATAAGTACTGTAACATCTCAAATGTACAGGGTATTTGTGGTCATATTTTCTGAAATAAATCACTGCCCTTTGGATGAGATCAAGAAGCCCAGCTCTGTTTCCAGTTACAACCACAGAGGTCAGCAATACTGACCATGAAAAACTGAGCTCAGAAATCTTAATAGACTCATAGGAAATTATGCTAACCCTAACATCATGAACTTACAAACAACCTTTGAATAAAAGATAAGGGGGTTATTTTAAAGAACTAACAACCAAGTTTATTTCTGATGTGGTTGCTGAGGAAAGAGCTTGACTTTCTTCACAAGTGTGTTAAATATGTTGATACACTGTGAATTTTTTGTTTTGACTTGATTTTTATTTTACCAAGGCTGATATGATTTTAGAAATTCTGGCAAATTGCCACCAACTTCTAGAAACATCAATATGATTTAGAGAAACATAGCTGAAAAAAACCCAAAGGGACTATGGCCTCAGCTATAGTTTCCCACTGACGTAATCGTTTCCTCACAACAATCCATATCTCCACTGCACCACAGCCTCACTAACCTCTATACAGCTGCATTAATTTTGAAGCCTAAGGGCCCAAGTTTCATTTTTCATGTAACACCAGGCAGAAAGGCTAAGCTAGCTGGTGCATTACCATAGCCCAGTGAATCCTCGTGCAGAGGAAGGAGCTAAGGGCCCCTAAGGACATCCCTAGGACATTATACATCCATGTCTTTGCTATTTAGTTCTGTTGTCATGGCTGTGTTTCTTTCATTTCTGGAGCTTACATGATCACTGCAAGCTTGGTGTTCTTCATAATGAATTATAGTATTAATGAGACATAGTTTGAACTGCATTGGAAAACAAACGTTACTCCATATTTCAAAATATTGAAATAATAGCCTAACTAAGCTACCCATTTTAAAACATATGAAGCATCTATATTTTAGATGTAGATGTCAATCCATATTCAGTGTAAAGTCTAGTCACATCTAGTTTCTTTCATAAACATACACACCCTTTAACATTTTCATTTGAACTGCTGTTGGCAAGGTGACCTGGGTCACTTGTACAATACAGCAATGTGGCACTGCATCAGCTTACTGAATTTTGCCTGGTCTGAAATCTGGCAACTCCTGTCCTCCATTCTAAGCCATTAAGCTTTCTTTTCCTCTTCTTTATTTCTGTGTCTCACCACAATAATATGTGGGGAAATTGAATGAATGCACAACTGCATGTAATGAGCTGGGACTGTTGTTTCTTTAATTTAAGCTTTGACATTAAAAATCACTGTAGCAAATTTTATTGGTTTTCACAATTAACCTTCAGGAACTGCAGTGTCTATTGTGTTGCTTGGCCATTAAGAGACAATTTCAGTATTAAACACGGTTGCAATAAATACTAAAGGGACTAAATGACCTTGATGTTGTTAAAGCAAAACATACAGAGAAACAAACAAAGGAATATTGAAATGTATTGCCTCATGTACTTTTAAATAGTCTTGAATGTTCATAGGTTCATACACCTGTTGGAAATGAGTTGGAAAAAATAATTCAAAGTGAATTTAATACAGGAGTTTAGTGAAGGATTTATCAGACAATATAATCAGGAAAGAAGCATCTTTTTGGCTTCCAAGTACAAAAGTGTTTGCCTAATTAATGCAAAGCTGTTTCTCCTTAATAGGCTGATTCAGAGTACTTCTGTGAAGGCACTCAAACAATTCAATATGAAACCTGATTTAGTTAATTAAATTTGCCTGCATGCAAGTTTTTTTATAGAAGTGATAATTGTTGAAAATGTTGATTTCCTTCAACAAATAGTAGGACAACTTGATGATGATGATGATGATTATGATGATGATGATTATTATTAATGTTATTGTTATTGCTATTATTGTTTTCATTATTTTAAGGGGGAAATATTATGTCAAAATATTTTCAGTAAAGCAATAATGCATTTTCACTAAAAAATTAAACAGGGAATTTAGAAATGCATACTTTCAAGTAATCTGTAGAAATAGGAGAGCCATTAAAATTTTAATAAATTCTTTCAAGAGACACCTAATAGACCATATTGGTTTTTATCATGTATGTGGATGTCTTATCTTTTTATATAAATAATTTTTAAAATGAAATATTAATAGTTTATGTCAAATATTATGGAATTGTTACATAAAATACTAATACCCTAGCTATTTTCTAATATCACATTTTTGTTTTCATATCCAATAGCTATTAATTTCATGGCCACATATATTATCTAAATTTCCTAAGCTGTCATCTCTGCTCTAGAAATCAAGAATGCCAAGCCTATATTGTATCCTTCAAAAGGGGCAGCAACCCATCACTGTAGTAGGCAGCTTGCCATAAATATTAGCAAGAGCTAGAGTGAAATTCCAGTAAGTGAAGATTAAAGGAAACCACTTTGAAATTGGCTGAGCTGAGCAAAGTAAGGAATTCATGTACCTCCTGATGTTGTAAATCAACTTATGATCTACAGTCCCTAGCTATTTAATTAACAGCTTCATATTCTGCTTGCAAAAGAAGGGTCACAAGGACAAGATATAGAATGTGCAATAATTTCAACAAGGTCTGCATTACTTCTAAGGCCAAAATGCTGGTTTTTCAAATCAATATAACTTCTGAGATATAATCAGAAAGATTTTTCTTTTAGCTTCTTTTTTTGTTTACTATTTATTTAATTTTCTTACCTCTTTATCTTCAACTCCACTTCTCATATTCCTTCATAGTCTTAGTCCTGCTGTAGCTGATTTGGTCAGCAGTTCTCTGGTTTGATGTACAAAGTGCAATGAGGCCTGACAGCATTCAAAATCATAGTTTATAAGCTGGAGGCCATCAGTTCTGTAGTTGAATGAGTATTTGCAATTGCAGCACATAAATGTAGATGTTTATTCCTGAGAGCTTTATGTACAAACAAGGACATGTTTGCACAGTATCAAATGTGCAATAAATCTGCGTGGAAATATCAGAGGCTATTCTAAAGCCCAGAACTGAAATTGTACTTCTTCATTCTCCCTAGAAAAGAGTACTCAGAATGAAAGGTTCAGATTGTACATAAAGTAAACCTTTTCAGGTGTATGACTTGGGAGAACTTCAACAAGGAACGTTGCGATTACCTAAAAAAAAAGACTGACAAGAAAAACAAAAAAGGATAATAATATCAGGGAATAGTGTGATCATTCACAAATCGTATTTTCGGGAGAGATTTGTAGATCTGAATCCCTGCACCAATTTGAAAGAATGGGCTCTGCACAAATCTTCTAATAATTAAAATATAAAAGGAAGCATATTTTCTTTCTCATATATTCTGGGGGAAAAAAAGGTACAAAAAAACCCCCCAAAATTACCTTGTCCTATTTGGAAAAGAAGTGGTGCTGTCTCTAAGTTTAAAATGAAGGACTGCTTTATTGCTGTTACTGTTTTAGTAGGATTCTAATCTTAATCAAGGAACTAGATATTAATTTAAAACAAATAAGTAGTTTTGCATATTTGACAGAAGTTGGTTTTCTAGGAAATCCATTCTTATTATTGCTTTAATGCCTGCTATGATTGTCGACTGCCACATGTAGATGATGATAAGGGAAACTAAATCTTCTGTAATTCTAAACTCTGTAATTCATTATACTGAATTTTTACCTAAAATTGAAGTAATCTGGACTTTAACTGCTTCATGAAGTTTTTTCTACATAGTTAACATGGATGCAAAGCTTATACAAATAGATAAAACAATATAGCTTGCTACTAAGAAGCCTCCAGAAGCACACCATGAAGAACCCATAAAATTATATACTGCCCAAATCAATGCATGTGGCTGAATACAACTCAATTGCTCCTACAAAATAATATTTCTGCTTTAGGCATATTCATATTTCTTTTTATTCTTATTTCCTATTTTCTTTCAGTATTCTATAAAACATGCTTCCTGGAAGTACAGTTTAAAAAAATGTTTAATTCAAACACATTTTGGGGAATATTCACAGAAATCTAACTTGATCTAGCAAGTCTGAACATTCAGTTTGCTGATTTTTTACGGCCATTCAACTACCTGACATAAAGAAGTAAATGATCCATGTAGACCATTGAACATAATCAAGACTGCTTACTTTTAAATAGTGACTTACAGCAAATTTCTTAGGATCACTCTACAACTCTAGCACTATTTACAGGACTTTTCCTTACAAAATCTTTTTTTTTCCTCAGTATTTTAAAAATATGTATGTAAAAAATCTTTGGACAATTCTATGAGAAAATTATTAAAAACATAAAAGACATAATTTTCTGTTGTTTCAAATAATAATTTCTGACTCAAATTCCTATTCTTTAAACCAAAGTTAGACATGAATTGGCTTTCTGATTTTTATTTTTACTACTATTGGCAACTAAGATAACTTGCTTAAGAATGAGTTGAACATTGCTAAGGCATTAGTGATGAAACCAAGGAATTTCTGAACATTCTCAAAATCTTGTGGGAAATTTAAGCATCCTAAAATCTTCTCCACATTGTCTGCTCCTGGATTTGGTATTTGTTTACAGTATGATTGAGACAGTCAGTGTTCACAGAAAAGTTCAGTGGAGCTGGAAATAATCGCCTGAGAAGAAAGCTGACTGAAAGCAGGAGGAATATCTAGATACTTGTCTGATGGCTCACTTTCTAAATTAGTAGCAAATTATCTAATATGATTTGACTTCAGCCGACGGTGAAAAAAAGTTTGTACTTTTTGACCACCCATGACAGATATGAGGGACCATCAGCGTCCCATTGTTTCTAGCCATGTAATGAAATACCCATTTCAGCAAGGGAAATGAATAGATCAAGGCCAATCACTTTTTCATGCTCTGATTCATGAAACATGCTGAAAGAATATAGGCCTCTTCTTCCCTGTAGAATTTGTACGTATGGACATCTCTTCCCACTCTTCAGAAAGTCATTCTCTTAAACAGTATGTTAGTATATGACTAAGACTTAACAAAAACAGATATAGTGCCAACAGAAAGCCACAATACTTTGGTTTAATGACTTTTTTGCTTTTAATATAAAATATACTAAGCTGCAGGGATTGGAAGGCAAAAAACAAAGAATTATCTGTTGGAAGTGTGCCAGAAATCTTGTGTGAGTGTTTATGGCTATATTTTATCATCTGTATTGGTGAATCTATTTTCTAACTGTCCCTAAGATTTACACAAGCTCTAAAGTAAAAAAGTCTGCAATAAATGCAAACAAGGTGCTAGCCCCCCACCCAATTATGTCCCAGTAAAGCTTTAATAAAGATAAATATGACAAGCACTAGGTATATTTCTAACTGCTACTGGAAATTGGATCCCATGTAACACTAATTAAAGAAAAACAGAATTTTAAAGAATCTATCAGAAAGTCCAGCCGAGATTTTTCTGACATTGAAAAAGTCCTAGCTAGTAGTTTCACAATTCTAGGCATTTATATTGAATGTATAAAACTACAATTCATGTAATATTATGTCACTCATGACAATATTATACAAGACAGCAATTATTAACAATTATATATCACATTTCCATGGGTTTATGGGCATGAACTTGAGTTTACAACAACCTATTAGTTTCCTAAGAATCAGATCATCAATATGTTAAGAATGATCAGTCTTCCTACATATGTTTATCTGTACTGTTTTGTACCTGTTTATTTGTCACTTATTTGTCTGTGGGTATATCTCGGCAAAAAACAAACCAAAAGGCACTCAAATAAACAGGTTAAAGAAATTCCCCCTCTTCAGAACAATACTTCTCTGTCATGAATTAGCCCTGTGGTTTTAACATGTGGTAAGAAAACAAGCTTTTATTTACAATATTTTCTATTCTTCTAAGTTGAAGTGAACTGCTTTATGGAGTTTGTTGTATTTTTTGCTTCTGACCACTGAGCAAGCTATCCAGGAACTTATTGATATTGGTTTCATTATGATATGTGTTTCCATTGCAATTTCAAACATGATATAGCATCCTCATGACCAATATCACTTTCAGTTTGCACTCTATTAAGCATATTCTTCAGTGATCTTCATTTTGTTATTTCTAACTTGAAACCTTCAAATAGATTACATTCTATATCCATGTACAGCACACAAAATATTACAAATCCACAGGTTACAAATTTGCTGTGTGATGGTTCTAGAACATTAATCCCATCTAGGCATTATAGCAGACTGAATATTTAACTGGGAAGTTACTCTGCATGCTGGAATGCACATACTACCTTACTTCAAAGAGAGTAACTTCTCTGTAAACATAAGTCATTAGACATTTAAGTGACAGAATTTGTTTTCTGAATTGGAAATTATTGGGGCACTCTGGACATTTTAAAACACAATTTCAGAGTGCAAAGATAGAGAAACTCAAGTACCACACAGCAATGTTTTATGATAATTATATTTTTTTGTTGGCTGTGTAACCTTGACCTCGCTGACCATAATAACTTAAATTACCCCAAAAAGGATCATAATGGCTATCTGATGAAAAAGAAAACCACAGGAGATGAAATGAAGAGTTAATCAAAATTAGCAATTAAATTCTGTATGATACGTACTTCTATTTTCACTGCATAAGTATGCATAAGCAGTAAGCACATTATTCTTGTGCCTTTTTTCCTCAAGCTATTCTTTTTAGTTTTCTCAGAAAAAAAAATATTTATCCCAATACCCAGAAATTACTGCAATGAAAAATGTGATTTCTCATTCCATCAAAATTCATTGAAGCTCCTCCTCACAAAGAAAATGTAGACGTAGATAGGAATTACATTTAAGCATATAATCCTGGCACGCCCTTTAATTTAAAGTGCTGGCATATCTTTTCCCAAGATACTTTTGCTTCATTGTCTGTCGTGTTTTAGACTTGAAATGCCATCTGACATTGATCATCATCCAAACTGAAATATGAGCATCATATAAATCATGTAAAGGAAGGTAAAGAAGAAAACTGGATAATGCCAAAGGACACTTTTTGTTTCAACATATTTTTATTTTCAGATCTCTTTGTTTTTCATTAAGATCCCTCCAGATTTATGTGTCTGTGTGTATGTTTCTTTAGGTTAAGTAGACTTTGCTGAACAGAGTCCTCCTGTGAATATTTTCCAATTCAAAACATTTTATTTATGGAATACAAGACAACTAACATACAGGGTAATGAATGTTTGAAAAGCTTCTAATTCATAAGCAGGTGCTCTAGACTAACAATGTACTTTGACTTCTAACAAGGGCAGGTATTTCAGAATAGTAAAATACAGTCTGTCATAGCTTACAGAGTTTGATAAAGAATGTGGGACTTTGTGTTATACTGTTCTTTCATTACCTATGTCATAAAAAATCCTGTGAAAACACAATATAAAAGACAGAGAAAAATATCAAAAACAATGAACATAAATGGAATGGTTGCTTCAGCACAAGTGACCCTTGGGGAATGGTGGAGATGAAAATTATGAACCTGATGAACCTTCTAAATGAGCTCCCAACACTCCACCCACACTAGTGGTAGACCTTCTTTCCACCTTTCTTTAGATTTTTCATCAACTTTTCACCCATAATCCAAAGTGTTGTGTTATCTGAAACAAACCAAGTATACTAACAGTGGAGAAAACACACCAGGAGTGTGAGGACAAGTTGTAGCAGGGATGGGAATTGAAGTGCTTCAGACAAGGCCTCTCATTTAGGTCCTGCTGAATAATTAATCTGTTACAGGCCTTCTCTAAACAGTTTCCATATGCAGGCAACTCACATGCAGAAGCAGCTGGTCAAAAATTCTATTATCTTTAAAGGAAGTTTCTTCAAAGAGTTCAGAAGGATTTCTGTGCCTGTTCCTGTGCCAGCCAGGTAGATCTCCCTGATCCTCAAGTGTCACGGTAGTTGTAAATAAGACAGAATTCTACTTTCTTCTCAAGCTGTGTGCTTGCATCCAAACTGTCTAGCGGTGAGCTACACCTGTGATGTGCTCTTCCAAGCTGTGCCTTCTTGTGGTTTGGCACTGACTGGCACTAGTGGATATTGGAGTGTGATACTGGTTTAGCAGCCTGTGAGCTGTGGCCCCAACCTGCTCTCCTAAACAATATCGTTTCTTCTTCTTTGCCAGCTGTTCTTTTGCAAAAAACACCCTGCTGAAAACAGATTTCTCTCATTGAGGAATCAGAGGAGTGATCCTCTGATTCCCATCTTTAGCTAAATCAGTCTTGTAATTTAGTCAATATTGGAAAAATATATTCTCCAAGTAGGAAGGTCAGGCCATTGTCTCTTGAAGAACACTTTCCTTTCTATTTACAGGCACCAGTGGGTTGCCTTCTTTCCATTTCCGAATTGAATTCAATATATATTGAATATAACAACACACAAAGAACCCATTTCAGTGGTCCAAGGTGCTTATGCCACATTTGTGGCCTTAAATCATACCTGAGTTACCAATCCTTCAGCCATTGTTTCTAACATTGGAAGGAAGGCACTTTCATTATAATGAACACACCATTTATATGAAATGTCCTCCCTTTGCAGCCCTCAAGAGTGTTCAAATAATAAAAAACATAATTTAGTATTTGAGCATCAGATATGAAGTACAATTAGTCCCCATGTATTCTAGAAATAAAAATGGAATCACTACAGGTAGATCAAACTTAAGCTGAAATCTCCAGCGTGGTTTGTCCCAAAGATATCATGCATGCAGGATTGACCTAATTCTTTTCCTTTCCCTTTTCAGAGGAAATAAGGGAAACTTGTTAACACATTTTTTATTTAGTGAGAAATATTTTCAATGAAGACATTTGTCAGAATAGTTGACGGAGGAGAAGATTCCAGATCACTAAGTATTTAGAAAACCTGTGTTATAGTATATGCTTTGAGTAAGACATGATTCTCATTAGTATATGTTTATTACCAGATTAGAATGAGATTTCAATAAGAAAATATTATCTCATTGAAAAGGACTCCAGAATAGCAGTGGCCAGGCTACAAACATTTTCTGACATTGTGATTTATCTAGAAAACCTGAAAAAAATCGGTGAATTTCAAATCAGATGCTAATACTACTGCAGTAAAACTGACAGAACTGTAATATTAGTAATTGCAGTTGCTATATAATTTTGACTCACATAAAAAAATTATAGCATTTGAAAGACTAGACCTGTTAGTCTTTAAAACAAAGCTCAATCATAAACATGTTAAAAGTGTGTAACTTTCAACTTGAGCAAACAACAGAATTCACTTTGACTACAATTTCCAAAACATATTGATTAAAAAATGCCATGATTTGCATATATTTTGGGAATGGAATGGCCTGCAAAGCGTGACAGCAGCAATACTGGTTTCTTTATCTTATACACAAAAACCGCATGACAATCATCTGTTAGTTCCACAGATATTATCTAAAATGTAATAATTTTCTTTTGATGTAATTTTTTTCCTTTTATTTCAAGGTTTCAGAGAATGGAGCTAATAAATTCTAGAAGCTAGTATAAGGCTACAGTTCTTGAAATGAAAAATCAAATAGTATCAAATTATATTATGAAGCCTAATTTTCATCTTAGATTCCTTATACCTAGAATTAACAAATTCGCAGTGTTGATTTACAAAATATGAGAGAATAATAGATTTGCACACAAATTTGTAAGCAGAAATATTTTCAGAAAATCACAAATGGCTGAGATTGGAGGAGACCACTGAAGGTTGTCTGGCCCAAACTCCTTGGTCAAGCAGGGCCACACAGCTGGTTGTCCAGGACCATATTCAAATGGCTTTTAAATGTTTCTAAGGATAGAGATTATGCAACTTGTCCTGGGCAACCTGTGCCAGTGTGTGATCCTCCTCACAGTGAAAAAGTGTTTTCTTATGTTCATAGGGAACCTGCTACGTTTCCCTTTATGCCTATTGCCCTATTTTCACATTAAGGAAATTATTTTGAAGGAGTATAATGCATAGCAGATAGATCATGCCAAAAAAAGGAGAAGGACCTTGACTATATTAGATCACCTGTGTTCTGAAGAAAGATTACCAGAGAAAAAGGCCACTGACTTCTACTACCAACATGATAACCTCCACCTTGTTTAAAATATTTTTCCCTTCGTTATAGAGATTCAAATTATTCTGCCTCTACGTTACCAAAAAACTATAAATTTTGTGAAAATATGTGTTAAATTATTCGATAATAACCTTTCCTCTGACCCTTAAATATAATTATCAATAAACATGGAAATTCTTTTTTGTACAAAGACAGTTGGAAGTCCTTACTTCAAAATATATATCACTGTGATAATCCCTCTGACAACCACCAAGCTTTGAAAACAATGGGCTTCAAGGTCTGTTGCACATCATACCTTCTAATTACAGAGCAGCTAGCATTTCAGGCCTTAATCTCCAAAGAAGGTCAGTATAGTCAGCTCTTCTGCTTAATGCTTTTTTTCTCAGAGGTCTGTTTTCTAGCAGAGGTCAGGTTCATTTAGAATGTAGGTAAAGAAATGGTTTTATTTCACAAACATACTCTTCCACCTTTTCTGTCCTTAATTTTCCTTCATAGAATGGATGGGAAAGCACTACTCTTCCTTAAAAAGAAAAAAAAGTAAAGGGAAAAAAAAAAAAAAAACCCAACTCATTTCAACTTCTGAATAATTTGACTCCAGTGAAAACTTGTTAAATATTAAATTAATATGCACAAAAATTAGTGCAGCATTGGTGATCTAAATTGATGCAAATAGAAAATCCTTCTTTGCTTATTCCCACCACTGATTATGGAAACTGACAAGACTTTCAAAAATATAATGCCATAGTACTAAACAATTTAACAAATATTTCTGATCATTCCTACTGATCATTCCATCATCAAACTCTAAAATAGTATTGAAGTGCATTATATTACTCTAAGGCTTAATCCGCAGGTGCAATTGAATTCAAAGGATTGCTTATTTGTAATGTGTGAAAGTGCCTGAGGATCTGCAGATTGTTTATTCTGCATGACCATGATGGAGTTTTCCATTGGACTTGTTCATTATGAGGTTTGGTATATCTTAATCAAAGTATCTTATTGGACTAAATGAGTCTGAACACAGCAATTCCACTTGTGGAAAGTACATGGGTTTATCTCTCTAAATCCATGTGAAGTCACTCAGACCAGGTCAGTGCAGTCAAAGTAAAGCACGGGTACATAATCAGTTCCTGTCACAAAATCAGTTCCTGTCACCTTGCTGTTCTGTCCTGCTGCAGCATTGGTGGTTGCACACCATGCTGTGCTGCCAGCTGGGTACTGGTGGTGCTTTTTCTAAGTGTTGTCTGCCTGCCTGCCAAATCAGGATCATCTTCCTACAAATGGCTTCTCTGCATACTTAGAAAAATCAGCAATGAATTTCATTTATCAATGCAACTGTGAGTGCACAGAAATTTCTGAATTATACTTAATATATTTTACATTTTCCACATAAAGTCACCCAAGTTCAAGATGACAGAAATTACCAATCACTTGCAAACTGACCAGTTGATAGCTTAGTGTTTACCTTATTTTTGCAAACTGTATGCAGCAGAAAATTCAATGACCTCCCAAAGTCCCTTAAGTCCAATTTTACATAAATCATTTTGTAATTTTTTGTCCTTTCTACTGAGGTTTTTTCTCACTTATTCCTGCACCATGACATGAATCTTGCCTGATATCATGTCTTACCTGTAAAGGTGATAATTTCCTTCCCTGAGAACAATCACCATTAGAGTTGCTTATGTGACTGACCTGCTGATTTTTACAGTCTGGTTTTAGCTTCTCATTGAATAATCTTTCCATCTTTCTCTACCAACATTTTTTGGCAGCCCATCTCAGATAGTGACTCTATTAGTGACAAAATCGTTGCACATAATATGACATTTTAAAAGTATACTTTATAATTTATATTTTCCTGTATATCTTATGAAATAACAAAGATGCAATTGTGTTGGGGATGTAACCAATCTGAGGAAAAACAAAGAGAGCTTTTAATTCTGTTTGAACTCATTCTAATAAAATAAACCCAAACATATTCCTCTAAATCACCACATTTAAAATATTGACTATTAAGAAGATAAAATTAAGAAGCATCATTTAACAGTGGAATGGATATTGCTTCAGGATTAAAAAAAATCAAAAGAAAACAGTTTTACTTAAATTTTTATTCTAGATTAAATTTCAATAAATGAG
This sequence comes from Passer montanus, assembly GCF_014805655.1. NCBI lineage: Eukaryota > Metazoa > Chordata > Aves > Passeriformes > Passeridae > Passer > Passer montanus. Next base: position 2,415,804 of record NW_024374368.1, read on the forward strand.
ATGAAAATGTATGAGTACTTTCCCATTGCAATCCATGAGTCTAAACAGTTGTAAACCTAGTAGCAAGTACAGATCATAAGGTCTGGAATAAACTCTGTCTTTGTTGCCATGCTAGAGAAAAAAAGAAGGATAAGCTATAATCACTCTTCACGCCATGTGTCTTTTTACTTCCCAGAAAAAAGAGAAATACAATTCACTGGTAGAGATTTAGTCCAGGACCACTAAGAAGAAATGCGCTCCCTGCAGAAATTTTAAATTTCTGAGCTCATACAATAAGAGCACATTCTGAGTCTTTTCTGACAAGGAACTGATTCCGTTTAGTAACAGCTGGCAGAAGGAAACTGTTAATCTTTACCAGTTCTCAGCAACAGTTCCCAAACTAAATCCTGTCTATTTTTCATTTTCATGTGAGAAATGGAATGCACTATATAGCAAAAAACAAGAAGCTTTTGTAATAAAGTCTGGTGAATATAAAATGTTTTTCAATAAAATTATTTCTATATAATGCATTATGAATTTCATATTATATGTAATATGTATAAAAAGTATAATACATTTTATGTTCTCTATTGTCTTCTATGTGCTATGTGTTATTACAGTATACAAATTACTAAATTGTGTATATATCTATATGTGTATTGAAAAATATCCTTCATAGGGCTAGAGGACAATATATAATGCTAGAAATTGCTGGCTAGGAGTTTTAGAACTCCATGAACAATTTTAGTCAGCTCCAACAACAACCTCAGTTCTGAATTAAAGCTGATGGGAGGACTTAAAATTCTTTATGAGACAGAGGACCATCACCCTGTGCAAGAACTAAGTCTCATTTCTTGCACTTCTAAGTAGAGTAACTAGTCTGAAAAAGCTGAAGCTCTGTTGGTTTTTCACCCATCTTTGGGGAGTATCTCAGTCTGTTTCTTCAGAGAGCAATTGAATAAACAGAGGTGTCAGCCAGAAAAAAAGGAACTGATGCCTTTTTCAGGCTTACCTAGAAGCAGAGCCCAGACAAAGTTAAAAAGATAAAAAGTGGATATATTTAGTGAAGGACCTTCAGGCACATTAAGGGCAGACGAAGCTTCCCAAGTGGCTACACTCAAAATGGACAATGGTCACGAGTTTTTCAGACAGATACAAGTTTGGTCTATTTACATATAGGGGTTAATCTTCCAATTATGGCTTCAGGTAATGAAGTCATATTCCCCCATTTTGCTCTCTCCCTCCCAATCCACCTTTGTTTATACTTTCTGGGCCTGAGGCTGTAGAGTGTCCTTGAGTTTCAGACCTAGAGGAATTGTTTTGTCTGATCAAGATACGTAGCTAACACTTTCTATGGACTTTAGCGTTATGCACCAATGCATTAGAGGATTTGAAAAATATAAAGGCTAAAATCTTAAGGCATCGCATCAGGACTGAATAAAGAAGAGTATCCCATGCTGCTCTGCATTGAAAGTTCTGTGCTATTTAGGTTTGTGGCACTTAAATCTAAACTACTAGTACATAAACTACTGTATCTAACATTATAAAAAGGTATAAGTTGATGAAGGGCAGAGGTGGGCAATGAGAAGGTAAATGAGTATAAAAAAGTTGGTTTGAAACTGCTTAAAATATGTTCTTAGCCACTACAGCTGCAATAGTGCTACATGAAAGGTGACTAGGACCTCACCAGGCTTCTTACTGTCTTTCTGTGGCTTCCTCCCACTGAACCTCCAAAACCACAAAGAGAGAGGAGCTTTAGCATTTAATTCAGAGATGCAACTTGCCAGATACTCAGGCACTGCAGGATTTATTCCTGCCCTACATGTCTGGCCTCAGCCAGAAAGGCATCAGATGGAGAGGCCTCTTTGTTTATCCATCACACAAGGATGAATGATCTTGAGACCTTTGAAAAGACACTTAACTTCTCAGATCTTTATTACTGTGCTGGGTTAGAGAAGGCCTTGGGTTTGAAATCTGCGGGTACTTGAGTTTAGTAGAATTAGGGGAATTCAAACAGCCAGTCAGTGAACATTTAATGAGCCTGCAATAAATACAAGTTATGTTTTATTAAAACAAAAGGAGTTAAACCTCGGCACAAACATTTGGAGGAACAATTACAGAAGGAAGGCATGTCAGGAACCATGTATAAAATGCACAGAAGAGAAATATCTTAAAGTAGGTGTCTCTGCCATCACTGGAGAGTGCACTTTTTTTTTTATATCAAACAACTATATGTAATGCTTTGGATGCTTTAAGGAATCTAAATTTGTACTAGATGCCCATGTTTAGGTTATAAACTCCTACTCAAAGTGTCATGAATCTCCCATTCCAGTTATTAGGTCTGGATTTGTCATCAAATACTTTAGAAGAACTGAGATTCTTGCTCCACAGTGCTCGTTTTCTCCCAGGGCACTATTACTGATGCATTTGCTAACTCATACATATGCTCAGAGCTTTTATGATTTCTGCTGAAGCTATGAAGTGTGTGTGAAGAACTCTTTTTTCTCTACTCAGTCAAGAACACTTTGGTGTTCTTATGCAGTTTTATCTGGTCTCTGGGAAGAAATGCCTCTGTCAGTAACTTTTCGAGCTGAAAGGTCTGGAAATGTCTGACACCCCTTCTATTTACTTCGAGCCTCAGAAAATCAGTAGACTTGTGAAAAATGAGTAGTCTGAATACAATAAACACTGAAAGAAAGCTATGTCATTTAGAGAGGAGAGATTTTGTTTCTTCATCTTTTCCGCTTGCTTTTGAAAAAAAAAAAAAAAAAAAAAAGTAAAAGTAAATGGTTGTGGTATATGGGCAGAGTGGAAAATAGTGACCAGAATTAGGAGTTAAATTAATGGAATATCCATGCTATGTATAAAGTAAATATGGAAAACAAGAGAATGAACATGAATATGTATAAACATTTCATAAGTATGATTCTTGTATGAAAGAACTCTGTGTATGTAATATTTATTTCATAGGCAAAATATGAAAGTATTCTATAAATATTACAGCACATACCTAAACAGAAGATCACTAAGTACATTTCTCTGAGAGTAGACAGACAGATTGTATGTGACATTGTTTAGAAAGGCTATTTTCCATAAAGGACTAGAGAATGTTGGTCAGTTCCAGTCTGTGTCGGTGTCAACTGTATAACTTTAAAACATAGACAGAAAGGTGGCAGGTCATTTCAAAAAACTAGATTTTATCATTTCTAAGTCATCAGTAATCTCACTCTTCATTGTCTGACAGTGGAAAAAGTGGAGCTCTGAATCTACAGTCTGATCCACTTTGCAATATGAAGTACTGAAGCAGCTGGGGTAGAGTTGAATACTAAATATCAGAGAATCAGGGGTTAAAGATGATGGCAATGACAGAGAGACAAAAGGAGCTTCAGAGTACCCAGCTGCTGGGACAATAAAATTTAGCCAATAAAACAGTCTTTCTTATCTAAACAAGCAAAATTATGTATCAGTGTAAATCATTGTGCTAGGATCTAGGTTAAAAGGATCTTATATTGTAGCTTTTGTCACCTATAGCTCCATCTTGTTCAAATTTTATGTAAATCCTCATGCCCATGTGTAGAGGAATGCTGTCAAGCTGTGGTTTTAGTTCTGTAAGAATTCATGCACTTATCAGGGATGAGGTCACTAATAAGCCTTCTTAAAATTTTTATCGTTACTTCCAATCAAAACACTTTTGATATAGGATTTAAATATATTTCTGTCATGTTTGGGGCCTAATTATTGCAGTGTTGTGACACTGTGGGTGGAGACCTTTGTGCCAACCTTCTGCAGATAATTCAGAAGTGATACTGACTCATGTGTTTTATTTGTCCTTGATGAGAAAGATACAAGACAAACAAACCACCATTAATAGTAAGAGATAATTTGGCTTTAAAAATCCCTTATTTATAATATCTGGAGTTGTTGATCTTATAGAAACATATTCTAACAGAAGTTATTTTTACCTCTGCCATTGAACTTTCAAATAATGTTATGGTGGTAGCATTACAATGCTCAAGCTCACTTCTTTTTTGCCAGCAATAAAATGTAGAATCACTGTTATATATACTCCAAGTTCATTTTCTTTACAAGAAACAGTCCTGCACATGATAGAAAAAAGCATGTAGGCCAGGTAAGAGGCTGCATGTAGTGTGACAATTGCGATTGTCTTTGGTTCTTGCCCTGGTCTGGTTTGCCTTTGTTGCCTCTGTTGGTTGCTCTGTGGTGAGCAGAGGATGAGCTTCGGGCTCTGGGCTGGTCAAAAGCACCCAGCTGCCCCCATTCCTGCAAGGGGAGGCTGCAGCATGGATGGGGAGCTCATGAAAAGATAAAAACACAGTGCCACTGTCAGAGCAGAGCACAACCAAAACCTCACTGCTCAAGCACAACAGTACTGAGTCTACCAAGAGTAACTGATGAGCCTTGTCATTTTTTGGACACCTGCATTTCATTTATTTAAAATATTAATCAGCCTTACCCTCAAAAGTTGCCTCAAAATCTTCAGCAGAGCAAGCCCTTGGGCATATCTTTGTTTTTCCAGGCGAGAACATACCATAAGAGGAATTTCTGTAGTCTTGTGTAGTTTGGCAGGCTTCATGAAAGTCTTCTGTGTGGTAATTGTCGCAAACACTGGAATAATTTACTTCATTACATTTTGAGCAGGTTGGGAAAGAGAACAAGAACATGTGCCTTGCCTAAAAGTTCTACAAAAAGGCACGTTTCTTCATTTTATCTGTCTCAAGACTCTGTTATCTGCAGATATCAGTTATCCTATTTTCTTCAAAGAAATAGCTTACCCTATTGAAATACTCTTTAAGATTAGTCATTTTGAGGTTTGGGGTAACAGCTTTATATATGCAGTAGTTTATTATTCACGTGAGTGACTTGTGTGACAAGCTGCTCAAAGGAATAATCAAATAAATTATCAAAAAATCAAACAATGAATAATTGGGTTTTTTAAATTCCAGTCGTTCACTGAAGTGTCATTCAGAAATTAGGAGCTTTTGAATTCGGTCTTTTTAAGTGACAATATCCAAAGATGGTCATGATGAGCTTTGTTCCTGTTAAAGTATCAGATTAAGGACTCCTAGAAATTGAAATATTTTCTTAATTTAAAAAAATAAACATCCTAGTTATTTTATCTAGCATTTATTTTTCTAAAACCAGAAAAAAGAATCTTTGCAGTAAATCCAGATTTTTTTTTTCTGTGAAATATGATGGAAATTGCCTACCAGGTATATAGTTCAGAAGAAAGCTATGTTTATGGGATGAAATAATTTGGAACCAACTATTAAGCTTATCTTGAATTTCCAATTCAGTCATTTAAAACTCTGAATTATAGAAATTGCAATATAATTTAGGTAGGAAGGGACCTCTGCAAGTCCCTAATCCAACCCCCAAATGAGGTTAACTTCAGCTAAAGGAAGTTCCTCAGAGCTGTGTCCAGCTGAGGTTTGAAAGTCTCCAGGATAAAAGTTTCACCACCTTATACTCTAAGTTTTTGGGGGTTTTTAACACGTACCTAAATGGCATTCCATGTTGGACAACGTGTGTTACCTGCCTCTTGATGTTTCACTGTGCACCTCTGAGAGGCAGCTGGGTGCACCTTCCCTAGAACTTCTCATAGTAGTGGTCAGTTGTGATTCAACATCATCCAAGCCCTCTCCTCTCCTCTCCTGGCTAGCCAACCTCAGCTGCCCCACAGGACACAGGCTTAAGGCCCTTTGCCACCTAAGTGACCATCCCCTGGCCTCTCTCCAGTCTGGTAATGTCACTTTTGTCACAGATGGTGGGTAATATCCTGGATATTGGGGTGTATGCCAGTCCTTAAAAGGAATGAGCAGAGGTCCTGCACAGTCTCCATCCTAGAACGTCAGCAAGCCTGGGCTGGGTAAAGCCCTAAGCACCCTGGTCTGACCTCACAGCTGACCTTCCATCCTGAGTTAACCTGTGTCTCTGTGTGTCACAGCACTGGCCACAGCATAAGCCACAGTCGAGATGACCACAATACAGAGTATTTCAGAATTCACTGTGCAATTTCAGAAGGCTTCAACCCATACAGAATAACATCATACCACATCAGAAAGCTTCAAGCATCCACTTCCCTTGTTCTTTAGCCCAACATTTTATATCCCTCATAGTTCATGCATTACCCCTGCGTGCCTTCTTTTCCCTTTGGTGGTTGGTCAGTGCACCTCAGGACTCCATGTCTCATTGCTTTCAATGCTGTTCACCTCCTTTGCAGAGCTGTAGCCCATTAGGGATGAGGCTGGCTGCAGCCCCACTCCCAATTACCACAAACTGTGTGCCTACAGCTCTAAGCAGTGACCTCCCTTAAACTGCTGGCTTGCACTTCTGCTGGGGCAGCCCAGTTGACATTTGGCCTGGGTCACCCCAAAGGCACATGTATGAGTCCTGCCTCTGCTGCTCTTGAGAAGCTGAGATAAGAGGAGGTACGAGATGCCCCAGTCTCATTTTGGGGAACATTCAGTTCAGTAGTGACACACTTAAATCTTTGAACAGACACAGGGTTAGCTAAGGATTGAACACTTAAAAATGACTGGGCAGTGCAGCTTAAATATGACATATTGAGGTTATTTATTTCTCATTAAAAAAACAATTCCTGTTTCATTTTTCTGTTAACATCTATTAAAGGGAAGGCAGCATATGAGTGACAGTTTATTTCTCTAAAACAACACTGCTCTCATTCCCCTTCCATTTTTTTCCTAAATGAAAAGCAAATCAAACTTTTTGCAAGTTTCTGACCTCTCTATGACCCTGTATTTACTTGCCAAACACATGTTAAGGCAGAGTGAAATTGCTTTTATTTCTGATATAAAACTACACACTCTGTAGCCAAGTGCTTTGCTAAGAAACAATACCTTATCCATTTTTCACTTTTGCAAAAAGCAGAGAGAATCTGTTCATTTTACAGAAATGAAAAGTGAAAGAGGCATTATTTATAACATCTGCCAAAATCTGGCCAGGCAAGCACCTCTAGCAGCTCTGGAGCAAGGATAGTGCTGGCTGTGTACACATGAAGAAATTTCTAAATATACTGATGGCTTTTTACATATCAGTAATAAAGAGCAAGAGAACAAAATAGCAATTGATAATGTTATCTAGTCGCACACTGTTACAAGGCCACTGAAAAATTCAGTGAGTGATTAATCAGCTGAATGGTTCATTTTCCTTGGGGGTCTAACAAACAATTAACATTGATTAATGAACCAATTTATTTCCTTTTGTAAAAATACAAATTGAAATGAGCAAAGCTGTTGTCTGTCTGTCACCAAATTGTCCCAGTGAAACTAATGAAAAATACAACCTATAAATGGCGGGCGAAAGATAAAGATCAGTGTAAAAATCAGACAGGGAAATTTTAGCAGCTCCTGCAATTTAAAATCTATTACTATTAAAAAAAAATCTTTCTATTTCAAGTTTCTAAACACAGTTCAGACATACAGTACCTTGCTGGCAGCAGTGGATCCACAAGGGCCATTAACATCATAATGCACTCCCTTGCTCTATGACTGGAAGAATTCCTGCTCTTATAGAAACACCTGAGAAAAGTGTGAGACATCCTCAAAGCTGAAAGACAGTAAAGAAATTGCTCTGACATCTACAGAGGAGGTGGCCACTAGGATGCCTTCTATTTGAGCACATCAACATTTCCTGTAGAACCCTGGAGCAATAATATCAAACTCCAGACTGTCCACCTGGCTTTCTCACTATTTTTTGTTTGCAGAACCATGATGCTTAAAAGGCCAAATCACTGATCTTTTTAAATAGAGCACGGGGTACATCCTGATGGAATTAAATTCCTTTTGAATTAACTCCCTTCTTCCACAATAAGGGACTCAATTCCAGTGCCCAATGTGAGACAACGTGCAGGCTAGAAATGACACAAAGAACCAGTGAATATATAGGTAGATGCCAAATGTCTGACCTCTGGATTCTAAAGGCACGATTGCATATTAGGGGGATGGCAGATTTTGGCTGATACTCTTGAAGAAAAAGCAGAGAGACCAAATAATTGTTCCACAGCTCTATAACTTGGACCAATGAAAATAATAAATGTGCTTCTTATTTGGAGAATACATTTCCTATTCCTTTAAGAACAGGTTCCTGTGGCAGAATATTTACTTAAGTCTTACCAAATACTCACTTTGATTGCTACAAATATCTATCAGAACCATGCAAAGACGATGATTATACTAACACTTGGTCTCTGGAAGAGAAAATAGTGTAAGGTGGTTTATAAACACCTTATCAAATAGTAATTTCATGCTGCTACTACATAGGCAAGTACAGGCTAATGAGAAAACTTGGTGACAGCAATAATTTAGGAAGAACAGCTCATTGACTGGTGAAGATTTTAGTGTTCTTCAAACCAAATGTTGCTTGTTGCACGTATGAGATTTGGTCTGCCTATCCAGAGCTCAATTCTGAACTCATTAGAGAACTTAAGAAAACTCATCTTCTTTTATGGTGATTGCCTTTAAAGACACTTGGGCCTGACAAAGCACAACAACAGTAGTAGGTAAATAAAGAGAACTAGGAAAAGTAAATAGGAAGAGGAGATGAAAAGGTGCTTTATGCTGCTGCATGCAATTAAAGTTGAAATACAAGGGCTTCAGCAGCAGGAGCAAAGCATAACACATCAGGGTTTTCTTTTTTTCTTTTAACTCTTTTTTGTCTTTCCCCCAGCTCCACAGCTGCCTTCATCAGTGTTCAGAAGTAGCTGTGCCCCTTTCAAGTTTCAGTTATTGAGAAAAGGTCAACAATAGGCAGGAGAAAACATTAAACAACTCTTATTTAGCTTTTTTCATCAAACATAAAGCTAACAGTCTCCTGGTACCCACAAATTTCTGGAGACTGCAAATGCTGGGCAGAAGAGCAGGAGGTCTTAGAAACAGAGGTAGTTAGAGAAGCTGATAAATTAAAACAAATAGCTACACCAAAGAGATCAAGTGAAAGCATCAAGTGCAGTATGTTTATCATAATCTGTTCTCTAAATTCTGGTTTGGTGTATTATTTTCCACTTATTTCTAGCTTTTTTCTGTTCCTTGTTCAACAAAATAGTCACAAAAAGAAAGGCTGAGACAACTAAATTTTATAGAGGGTTTTTATTAAAGAAAACCAAAATTTTCTGTTTGCACTAGTAGGAGAATTTATTTTGCTTCTCTGCTATTAACACACTTGGCACAGTACTGTGGGACAATTAATATATTTGTACTGGTTTCATACACAGGTTCTAAACCCCTCATCATCCCCCTGGCTGCATCACCTGGCTCAAATCTGGTACAAGCCTGCTGCCTTTTTCAGATCAGAAACACAGCATCACAATGAAGGGGATGTGCAGAATGGCACCACCAGCTCATACCTTGGTGATCCAGGGACATGGGCCCCATCTTTAGCAGGCCCTGCTTACCAAAGATTGTACAGATGAAGCCCAAGTGAGATGTGACTGGAAGCAACCTCTGACTGATAGTGACCACCATGTGTTCCCTTCCAGAGCTTCTTCCCATTACTTCTGCCCAGCCCCTGACTGGACACCTCATTTCCCGGGGGTGGTCTCTGCCTTGCTGCCCCAAAAAGTATGGGGTGGCTATTGCCTTCAGCCTGTCACCCCAGCAGCACTGCAGGGACAGTCTCAGAGACACCCTGCACAGCAGCCTCTTGGTGGCTGGAGCAAGGAGGCAGAAGCAAAGAGCAGTGTCTCCATCCCCTGAGGTGAGGGGACAGATGGGCTTCCCTTTCCATGTCTCTTCTCAAGGTAGCAGAACAGGGAGATGTGATCAAAATTTTTCAGAACTGTTCTGAAGTGAGTTCTGCTTCTTGAATATTCGGGTGGTTTTTGGGAGGAGTTTTGTTCATTGTTGCGTATTTCTGCCTGTTCTCACAAGTCATGACAAAATATTTATTTTCCTTGCAACTTCTTTATCTGGTAGTTATTAATGGTTTCTAGCATCTGTTCATTTTCCCTGATTGGAAGTACTAAAGAAAATAACCACATAATTAATATGCTGTCTTGGTAAATAACTTATTTATGTCACTCTTTTGAGTCCCACAGTCCTCTTCAGGCTGCTTTCCTCCCTTAATGTTTTTCAATCCATTCCCATTTCTAGAGAAAGCTCAACTACACCCTTCTCTCCATCCCTGCAGTTTGATTTCTTTTTGCTTTGTTTTGCAGTCTAAAATTTGCTCTCAACTCTTTTGTCTTTCCTCCATAGCTGAATAATTTTCCACGTGAATGATACAGATTATGAACTAGGCTGAATGCAACAAAATGTAGGAATGCAAGAGGTCTGCTACAGGTCTGTAGTTTTAAACTAGCATGCCCAAATTACAAAATGCTGGCTATCAAGAGTCTATATAAAAATGATGCCGCAGAAAATAGGTATAGGCTTCTTCAAATTTCAAGGAAACCCAAAATATCTGAATTATTCAGAACAAGTTAAGCCTCAGTTTTTCTGACTCTTAAGGTCCAAGGATGCATTGCCTGAATTAGTTTGAAAACAGTATATTTAAAGGGATACCAGTCTTTTTGCTGACACTGCACTGCTCTTTAAGGAGGTAAGCACAGAGTTTTGCTGTTGTATAAGGCAAAGTGGCCATTCTTAACCTCATAATTACTCTTTCCATTCTCAGAATTCTCATTTAAAATGTTCACATCCCAGCAGAAATTATGGGAGATGTATCGCATTTTATTTGGAATTGGAAGAGAATATACATTTTAAAGAAATTTTATGTTAAAGAAAAGGTTTGCTGTTGTAAAATTGCCATATTTAATTGAATCTAAATTGAGAATATAGGTACAATACCACAACATAATTAAATAAATAAGAAAGAGAACTCAGAATATTTATGGCCACTGATTTCTCTCCACTTCCCTCTTTCTAGTTCTGCACAGTAGTTTCTTTCATGGTTCCTAACAATGGCCTGAGCTTCTTTTATCCATGAGGGAAAATATCTACTGATCTTTTGATAGTTGCTCCTGATTTGTTTGAGGGAAAGTCTAACTCCCAGCTATTCCTCTACTTCCAGTTCATGATGCTTAATATATTCTTTCCACCACAGCTAGGCACAATGGTTCCCATTTTTACAATTTTCCTTCATGCTTCCTGACATCTAAAATTTGTTGCTGTCCTTAAGAGGACTGGAAGGTTTGCCACATTAAGTCCTGCCTTCAGATTTTGTAGGCCTGAAGTCTTTCACATAAATGTCCTTAGTATTTCAGACATAAAGAAAAGGAATAACCAAGAGGAGGCTTTCTAACCTGCTATGCTGCATGGAGCAGTGAGAGACAAGATCTGAGCAACCTGGCCTAAGGTAAGGCACTCTGCCCATGACAGGGGGGTTAGAACTGGGTGATCTGTAAGGTCACTTCCAACCCAAAGCATTCTATGAATCTAAGAGGTCAACCTAAATGCAAACAGACCTTGAATATAGAAAAAAGCAATTACTGATAATTACACAAATCTTTTAAAACTATCTTAAATACTGTAGAAAAAATAGTATATGACACTTTTCATTATGTTAGCTTATGACCCTCATCTTTGAGAGCTCTAGAATTTCCTAACACTCTCCTAACAGAAGCTTTGGTGAGCATCACCACAGCAACAATTCAGGGGTGAAAGCAGGAGAACTGCTTTAGTATATTTAGTGACACAGTGAACTGCTGTAATAAAGAAAATCAAGTGAGAGATCAGAAGAATGTAGAGACTTCTGAGATGTCTGTTTGAAAACAAAAAAAAAATAAAAATCTGTGAAGCTTCACTGAGTGGTCTCTGTTAAAAAAAAGTGGGTAGCATTGTATTAGATTGTGATATCTGGAACATCTTTATAAATTATAAAAAGCAGTGGAAGATTATGGTTGTGGGATTTTATGCCTCCTGAAAGGCATAAAAAGGAGTTGGGAGAATTCTTCTTATTGTTGCTGATGCCTTTGGTAATACTGGCAACAACTAAAATTTAAAAGGGTACAAAAAATTACTTTGCATCATGGATCTGCCATGGGTATAAAATGAACTACACAGAGAGAATACAAGCAAGTAGATATAAGTGTTTTAAAGATAACAAGAAATCTTCAAGACTTCATACTAAGAAAAAAAAAATGGGCATAAGGAACACCTGTAATGGAGCAGAAGGAAATAACTCCATTTGAACAAGAACATCAATAGCATAATATGAGGCAACAAATCTGACAAATGGATATGTGGGTGCATATCCACTCCCAGCTGGGAGACAGGAACTCTCAGGTTACAGGACTAGCTGAAAAACACACAGGTGAAGCCTGGATGGATTTGGAGAATTAAGCAGGGGAATGCATCACCTTTGGCTCACAGAAAGATTTAGATTTACTGACCTTTCCCTATGTCTTGCACTGCCAGGAGAGCCCAGAGATGGCATAGCTGGCTACCATCCCTCCCTCCCTCCCTCCCTCCCAAAAGAGCTTCCAGCACTAGAAGGAAGAAGGGTTCAGGGCACTGGGAGTGCATGTCAAGAAGAGGCTGTTATTCAGAGTTACACTTGAAAGAAGGGGCATAGAGAGCCACAGAAATAGTGAGAAACTGCCACACAACTCTCGGTGCTGTCAGCACTGAGAATACACCTTAGGATCCTTTATTCTTGAGTGCTTGCACTGTGAAAGTCTATCTTTCAGAAAATAGGTTCTCAATGGTTTTCAAAATTCAGGTCTTTTGATGTGCCTGAAAATGGATACCAGTATTTTGAGGCATTTAAAGTACCACGTTACTTCTGAAAAGGTTATTAAGCCTTTGCCTCTTATATATACACTCTTAGAAACCTTGGATTTTGACTACAAAAATGATTACAAAAGCCTTAAGCACTTTTAAGCCCTGACTATCAGTGACTGGAAAGTTTATGACCTCTTCAAAGCCTGGTTGGTGGAAAGGTAATGAAATACTGCCTTGTTGCGCGGCTGACATTTGCAGACGTGTGGATCTTGAGTTTTTCCACATCCCTGATTTCTACAAACAGAAAAATATTGCTGAAAATCATTAAAAATTTTTCTATTAGCCCTTTTATAATCTGCAATTTTAGTTAACTGCTGTTGAATTTTCTTTGCTTTCTTTGAGGATGGGGTGCCAACTTAGAGCCTTACTCTGGACTCCTTGCCTGCAGTCAGATTCATAACACAAAGTTCCCCTCACTGCATTGTGCCATGCATCACTCAGGGGATTTGGTGAACTAAAGTCACAGTATAACAAATTAGCATGGAGAAAAGGCATAACAGTGATATTATGCAAGGACAAAACTGAAGAACTCTTTCAGGTATATGAGCATCTCCTTAAAAACTGGGAATGAGAGAAAAGATAACAAAGGAATGTAGTGAAGCAGATTGAATAGCTCAATACTTTGCAGAGTGACATGGGTTGAAATAGTTCTTCTGCATCACAAGACATTAAACAAAAGCCATACAGGTTCTGAGCAAAATACTCTGGTAAGTCCTATTTTCTAAGAATGGAGCAAGCCCAGCATGCCTGGAGTACTTGCATGGACAACATCTAAAACAACGGCAACAGAAGGGCATGGTAAAATCCAGTTGTTTACTCAATTCCATTCTGCTTTGTTGTGCTCTAATCCCTGTTGAAAGTTGCTTGTAACAAAGCATGAGAGACCTACAAAAACCTGGATATAATTCTCATGGAAGGAGTTAAGGAGAATGCTCACTTCAGTTTAGCAAAGACAAAGCACTCACTCATTCATCCTTATCTCACTGGTTTAACACCTGTAGTATTCCCAAATAATACTCATGTATTGTGCTCATGCAATTAAAGCAATGTTATAAAGATGGCCAGAGGGTTTAGTGACCAAGCAATGTTATTTAAATTATGTATTCCATTACTGCCCATAGTTAAACAGGAAATATCATGCAGTTATTGAACAGGAACAGAACATTTCAGGTGCAAGACAATATTTTTTTGAAATGACAGGATGAAACTGCAAGGGCACAGAAACACAGTGAATTGTTTCCCTGAGACACTGACATAATCAAGGGACTAATATTCTCAGAAATTATGTTAAGTGCAGGCAAATACCTGTGAACTTGCAAAGAGAGGACTGTGTCATTCACAGATCTGAGACTTTGGAAAATTTGTGTTTAGGAAAGTCACTTTTATATGCCAAGAGAGTGGGTAGGAAAAAAGTAAGTAGATTAGAGTCTGAATATTTTTATAATTGGTTGTTTTTCCACTTTTTAATTAACATTCCCCTTCAAAGGAAGGTAGAGGAGAAGTTTGAGCGACAGTTCTACACCCTCCCTTCCTCCCTTTCCAAACAGACCATTTGAAGTCCTGATGGGTGAGGTATTTGCAGCTTGGAATGGGCCATTTGAGTCATATTTCACTGAATGGAGTTAGGAAATTCATCAGACTTCTGAAGGGCAGCACTGCCTGCATGGTCAATATGCAGTAGCCACTTAAGAACATTATAGACCTAATGTCAACAGAAGGAGGCAGTAAAGTAAGGTGAAAATCTGAACAGCAACTCTGGAAAAGACAAAATATTTTAGAAAATATGAGTAAGATGTAGGCAAGAAGTTCATACATGCAAAATGGTTACCAAATAAGGTACCAAGTAAGAAAATGCCTCAGGGATGTAAGATGTAAAGGAATCCATAAGAAAACTTTCAAATTAGATAGTATTCCATTTGGAAGCAGTGTAACATACAGAGCAAATAAAATTTCATCTACTATAGGAATAGATGTGCTTGAAAATAACCATTTCAAGGCGCAAGTCATTCACCCCTCCAAAAAAAATATGCCATAAAAAGAAAAGATTCTCCCAAGTTGTCAGACCACCAGCCTCTTCTGAGCTCTTCCTGCAAAGGGAAGTTTCCTTCTCCAAAGAGTAACATATTCCGCTCCTCTAAAGTCATTTCACTGGAATAATTTCTGGGAGGGAAGCAAAGAAGTACTGCAGAGACCTAAAGCACAAAAGAAAACACTTTTCCTTAAAAATTCTGTGCATGCTGGAAAACTCCATCCCTTCCATTTTATAAAAAAAAGACAATAGTGGATTTATGGAAAATCCAATAAATTTGTCCTTTCAAACATGACAGGTGCTTTCACATTGCTTTTCCAGATGAGAATATTCTGAGAAAAGATAACTTATGCAGCTGAATGTTCCCAGAAGGGATACAAAGGATTGGATTAGTCAGAGAAACGTCAAAAATTAATTATTAAATATGACTCATTTTATTTTTAATAACCAATTCTTGTTTCCTCCTATTTATAATTTTTAAAAACTACTTGAAGACCTAAGTTCTGTTTTTACATATTTCCCTGTATCTCACAAGCACAAATAACTCTATTCCCTTTTTTAGAGCAACTCCAGACTATCATATCCATATTAAAATATACTCTGAAACACAACTTTCTTTTCTGTCATTTTCCTAGGAAATTTATCAAAGCTGTGGTCAGATATTTGCTGCATGATATTCCTGCTAAGGACTAACATGTGGTCACTGTGATGTTAATGAGCAATCTGAAAATATGGATTACAATAGTACACACACTGTTACTCCAGTGAATGAAACTGATAGAAGAAACCATGGTGTCAGATCTCCATTTTTTATAGGTGAACTTCATGCTAATACTGCAGTAGGTATTACTGCTGCTAATTCAGAAGCTTTTTGGTGCTTCCTCCTGTATATTTTTGCTCATCTAAACAATTATCCAACTGAAAAATACAGCTTTCTTTGTTTTATAACATTGAAAAAAAGTGTTTCTCTGAATTTTGCTGTATCTTCCTGGAAGCTGATATTGACACATTTTGTGTGTTAGTGCAGTGAAACCTTACTATTGACACTGGTTTCTTAGTCTTCATTCAGATGAGTAAAAATTAGCATTTACTTTGCTTCAGTATCATCTTCTGCAAGTAGATATTTTCATGTTAAAACTTGAGGGGTTTTCACAGAAAAGAAAAAAAAATTAACAAAAGAAGTAACAAAAGAAACAACTGTTTCCAGGTAAGAAGGTAAGACTTAAGCACAAAAAATGTAGTCACATCCATGCTGCTGTAAGAAGAGAAGAAGGAAAAGGCTGAGGGGCTAAGCAATTGGTTTAGGGGTTCCCAGAAACTGAAGCAATTGGTTTAGGGGTTCCCAGAAACTGAAGTTCCAAAATCGCGGTTAAGTGTGCCTTTTCCTCTCAAGTTTTAGAGAGATGTTCAGAGCTCAAAATGTTCAGAGTTTGCTGAAACCTTCTAAGCTGCCTTATGGCCCTCAGTAGGTGAAAATCTTCCTCTCCAGATGCCACTCTGCCCTTAGGAGTAACAGCATGAGTGATGGGATTGGCTTTTATCTCAGCTGTAAACCAATGGTAACCCCTGTATTTCAGTTCCAAATGACTTTTCACTCACACTACTGTACCCTCAAGAAGTCTTGGCTATGGCACTGAAAGCAGTGCTTACTCTGTATTTTTTCCAGTGCTTTCTCTTTTTGCCACTTAAAAGATATGACATGGATGAAAATTGCAGAAAAACACATTTCTGCTTCCTGACACACAACAGAAGGGATTGCACATAAGCATATACACACTGAGTGATGGAGATGGGCATTTGCCAATGGAAGGTGAAGAGAGCCAGGGGCACTGATTTTGAGTGACAGATTCAGATGGGGCAAGGACTGAGGGTTGAATGAGTTATCTTCATGCTAGGATATCAATCATTTACCACAGTGTATTTGCTCCTTAGAGGAGATGACAGTTTTGAAAGGATCAGCAATATATCTGTTAAGTCACGTGAAAAGGTGAAAAGATCTGTAGTACAGAAAAATCCAAACTTTTCTGGTTTATATTGACAGTATACTGACTAGAATTTTTTTTTTTTAATGTTTGCAAAAAAAGTTAGGTCTTCCCAGAAATACAATATAAGGCATTGGATTTTCTCCTCTCAAAGGGAAAAGTAAAATTTGAATATATATGTCTGTCATGTTCTGGATGACTATATAGCAGCATAAAAATTATTTGATAAAGAAACAAAAAACCATCTCTGTAGATTAGGATATAGAATATAGGGTATGGAGTTCCTGCCTCCCACAGTTCTTAAGTCCATAAGATTGACAAGCTAAACCTCACAAGGTTTTTCTTATTTCATTGTCTTCATCTTCTAAACAGGAATTGGCTAAGAAGGAGAGGAAATTTGGACATTCATTTCATCAGTGATTCAAAGAATCAGTAATGAAAGTTAATGTGTGATGCCAACAGAAAATGCTGCAGCAAATACAGAAACACATATATTAAATACATGCATGTGGTGTCACAAAGACTTTTCTCTGATAAACTTGCATTTTCCCAATTAAGCACAAAATTTAATTTCGTGCACAAAGTCTGTGTGCACCTCTTTTTTCTCTTCTGGCTTTGACATCATCCTGCAGCTCTAGTTATTACTGTGTAATTGTCTTGAAATGTAGTTATTGTTAGGAATCGTTGCAGATGTTCTCTGTGTAATTCAAACTAAATGAATATAGAATTAAATTACCAGTGCAAAGCTTTAGCAGGGCAAGTTGCAGCAAAAATGGTAAAATATTCACTCTCTTTATAGGAAACTATCCAAAAGTGTAATGGGAAGTTAAGTAAGCAGTATTTCTTGCTCGGGAATCCAGAAAGATTCAAAACAGGATGTCAGAGTTAGTGGTGAATAGCTTAATATATTGTCCCCATTCAAGACATGTAATACTGAAGTATCGTTGCTCTGTGACTCTGGTAGGGAGAAGTCAATAAAAATTCACCAGCAGCTGTCTTAAATTTTACCGGGACCTGGATCACTACCATGCACCAGAGGTTGTGGTTGTTTTGTATTATATTCCATGACACCTTGGACTTTCAGTTCTCTTTGAGAAAGCCTAAAATATGCTAAAGACCCTGATGACTGTGAGTACTTCCCCAGCCATCAGACCACAAAGGGGTAACAAGTACCAAACACCTCATTTTGAAGAAAGGATGTGAGTCCCCAGGCCTATAAATGAGACCAGACATTCTCTCTACAATGGAAGAGATGCATATTAATAAGCAAGTTATGTATAATTATGTGGGAAAAATCAGAATTTCAAGGTGCTTTTCCAAGCTGGCATTTCCTTAGGTCCCTTAGCTCCTAGTTATGAATGACACTTCCATTCTGTAACTATTCAAAGGCCAACTCAGAAATTAAAAGAGCATTTTATGGCCTTAAAGAAGGTATAAACCTAAAACTGAGGGTTCAGTGGACAAAGCTGATCTGCCAACAGCTTTCAGACAACTGTATGTGGATTACAGTACTCGGAGAGAATCTGTGATGATTCCACAACTGCGTGGAATGAGCAGGCCATGCTTATCAGACCTGGCATCACTTTATTTCTCTTTACAAAACAGACAGAGGCCATTCAATTCTTAATTTTCTGAAAATGAAGTGTCATTAACATTTTGGCCAACTATGGCCACTGACTGAGGCCAAATAGCCTGCATGTGTGGGATGTTCAATGAATACACCAGATGAAAAGTGCAAAGTTATATGTATCTGAATGAACTTCATGATGTTTCAAACAAGCTGGTTTTTTTCTTGTTTTTTTGAGTTTTTTTTTCCCATTACTCTTCTTTGTTTGGAACATTTAAACCATGCAAGAATTGACACTCACAAATAGATCTTTATTTTGTGAACATAGCTAATAAAATCCATAAAATATGGATTTTTTCCAATGTGCTCTTTTTATTCCACTAGAAGTCAGTGATTGCTGTAACAGCTTTCCAGACTTCCCCTGGAGTCAGTGAAAAAATCCCGTCAGTTTAAAAGTATGAGGTTTTCCTTCTTAGTGGAAGTGGATGCTACTGGGGATTTTCTTTGTTGTTTTTCTTTTTAATGTGCATCATTTCAAAAATCTGGATTCTACATTAATTGCTAACTCTTTTTAGTTAAAACATTGGGAGTTTTGTGTCTGAACTTGGATTTATGGCCAAAGCAGAAACAAAAGTGTTTCTTTTGTTTCTGCTTTGGCCATAATTTCCAAAAAAAGTTCAACAGATATTAAAAGATATACTTTACAAGTACATTCATTGAATTATCAAATTGCGTAGGCTGACTCTTTGCATAAAAGAGAAACAAAATAGCCACAAAGTTTGGCATGAGTTAGATCATTAATTCCACCATTAATCCTTTGGATCAGTCAGTCTATAGGGAGAGAGCACATCTGTTCAGAGCATGAGCTTGGATGATCCACTTTACTTCTCAAGTTCTTCCCCTTGAGCCACAGAAGAAATTGCAGAGCACCAACTTCCAAAGCTGCCCTTTAGCACCTAAGCTGTTATTTGAGATCTCAGCCTTGCACTTCCTTGCCTTGTAAGAAATGCAGAAAAAATTTCTTCTGAAAACATCAACATGCTATTGCTTAAAACCTTAAGGTATATATTAAAGCCAAATGCTGGGTTTCTCCAAAATCTATTTATTTAAATAAATGTATAGGTTCTAAATAAAAATTTAACAATAAATAGGATAATACCTATTACAGATCATAGCAGGTAAAATTAACTTTCTTTTTGCTGAATTTGACTTATGCCATTTTAATTAAATCAGCTATTACCAAAAAATAATTTTAAATAGCATATACAGAAGATAATAAATGCTATTCTAGTCCATGATCCCATAAAACATTCTGCATAGATGCACTAACCTTCCTGCCCAGCACAGGCTGAGTGGGAAGTGCAGTATAGACCTCCAAAAACCTGTAGGGTCATTTTCTTGCCTAGTTTCAGTCTACAACATGCTGTTGAACCAAATCACTTCAACTATTCTGTTTATTAAGCTGTCTAAAAATGTATTTCTATCTCTTTCCAGGTTGTGACAGTATGTACAACTTTCTTGTTTTCACAGAGGGTTTTGGCAAACTTGCAAAAGTGTTCATGTTTTCCTGAAAAAAAAAAACTTGTGAAAGTCTGTGTCGACAAATCACTGCAAGTTGCAAGTTTCTTTATTGTCTGTTGTCCTTTAACATTTTTTTCCTTTTTATGAGCATCATCCTCTTTGCCATTAAGATCTAAAAGATCAGTGGTATCTGACATTTTTCCTCCTTCTCTACCACCATATCAAAGTCTTATCAGTTCTTTCCATCGAATTTTAAAGTCCTCAATCACTTGTGTAGGTCTTAATAACCAGTAACTAGCAAGATTTTAATTGTGTCTGCCTTGGCGACTTTAGCCTTCTAATAAATCTTCTCTGGTGGTTCTGTTGGTTTGTTTTTGTTTTGTTTTTTTCCAAATGCTGCCAAAGTGATCTTTCCTTTGCCTAATTCTGATCTTATCTTTTAAACACACACTCTGAGGTTTTAAACATTGGTGTCTTTTGATCATTTCTTCCTCATCACTTTTCCTGATGACTCCACCAATTAAAAACATTACTTTTCAGAAGCCTCTAGGAAATTATTTGGGATGAGAGAAACTAATGATGAGTAAGACTTCAGTTGAAGGGAATTAAATAGATAAGTGCATAGAGAAATTTCAGTAAGTAGTGTTTACATTAAGGCATGTAATTTGGTATTTAGCTGAATCAGAGTCAAAATAAATGTAATTTTATCTTATCTTTGTACAATACATCAGATTAGCATTTCTAGACTGCCAAGATCATTGTTTGTGTTAAACAAATAACACTAAGCCAGACTGCTACAAATTTTTACTGTGGCACTTTGCACTTAGAATATCATCTGTCAAAAGATTGCTCTCAAAGCACTTTACAGACATTAACTAATTGGGTCTAATGACACTTCTCTGGAAACAATGAAGCATAATTAATTCCCTTTTGTGAAAAGGGAATTTAAGACACGGAGAGAGCAAATGATTTTTCCAAGGTCACGAAGAATATTGCAGAAGATGTGGAAACAGAACTCAAATCATGCAGCCCTCCAAGACTGTGATCTAGGCACAGGAACAGAGCTATCAGCTGTGGGAGGAGGACAGCTCTTCCTTTCCTTTCTTTGTTATTACAGAAGTATGGGAAATTAATTGCTTTCATTAATTCCACACTAATGGCCTGCGAGGTAACAGTCCATTAGGAAGCAAGCTGTTTGCCTCTCCAAGCTCTGCATGTAAACAGCAGTGAAGGAACTGTGTATCTCCAACTTATCACTCTGCCAGGGACCATGTCTTGTTCATGTTGTTGATTTTTATCGACAATGTCATTTATTATTTATTGTGGAGTTGTGTTTCTAATCTTGTACATTTGTATTTCTCAGAGTTAAACCTCACAGTTAAAAGAAACAGATGACAGAATTTCTATTTATGTGTAAGAGGTTATTTCAAGGACTTTTGTAGATATGTAAATTAATGTCATAGCTTTGCTATAAATTTTGAGAATTTTATTTTTTAGCTTAAGCTTTAAAGTCAGACTTTTCCCAGCCTTCACTGAACAGCTAGAAGAGACAATAGTTCCTGTCTGAAAAGAAAAAAAAAAATATTAAAGGAATAATGGGAACTAAACATTCTCCTTTAGAAGCCATCTTCCCCCTGTTCTCTGTTTAGATATCCAATGGTCTCCTCTAATTAGAGTTATTGTATAGTTACACATTATAAACTTATTAAAAAGAAAATAAGTCTAGGTGGTCAGACTTTCAAAAGTGATTAGGTATCTAACTGCCTTGGCAGCTCCTTGGGAGGTCTTGATAAAGGCGCCTGAGTCCCACTGGATGGAGAACAGACTGGGAATGGGTTCCATAGAGGCATGTCCTTTCATTTCACGCAAACTGGCTTCACGTATCACTTCTTTAATTGTCTTGTAACTTGATACTTTGGTAGTCTTTTTTAACTCCTCCTTAGTAACTTTGATACAATGAAGCATTAAACAAAAATAAATGAAGTTACTGAGCAGAACCCCACTGCCTGTCTCTGTGTCCTTTATTCAGTGGTTAGGAAAATGGGAGCTTAACCTTTGAAGCTTTGCTGATGGAAATCGACTGACTGTAGGTCTTTTTTACATACTTATTAGTGTGTTTGGAATATTAATGGGCTTGCTGGATAGGCTTTTCTTGCAGTTCACTCTATAAAGTGACCAATAAAATCACTGGAACATGTAGCTGGACTTACTGAGGAAGGATCTACAGGGATCTTTCTGCTAAAACAGACAAACAAGAGTCCCTTTGCCACTCTCCTGCACAACCTGATAGGAATTTGCACTCTACTTTACAGATAAATCACTGATTAAAATTTATAGCATGGGCAAAGAAAGCAACAACTGGGATGTACACAAACTAATACAAAGAATTAAATCCAGACTCTGCCACACATTTTTTGTTTGTTTTTAAAAGCCACCCTTTTTCTTGTTGTTGCATTAACCATGATGGATTTAGCAGCTGAATCAGGCAACAGAGTATATGAACCAAAAAGGCAGTTTGTAAAAGGTTTCACATCTGGACAGAATTTTTCTTTTCTATTAAAAAAAATAATAATTTCTTTTATGACTTTATACATTGCAGCTCTCAAACTGTTCATTGAGAAATTATCTATACCCTAACCTAGTTCTTTTAAAGACTACAAAGAAATGTTTCATTTTAAATGGATACCATTGACATTCCCCTGCACTGGCTTCTCTTCTGACAATTATTTTCCACTGATGTTGTAGCTATTAGCAGTGTGGTAGTGCTTGGAACTTGAGATCAAGGTACATTACATTTGCTGCTGCTGTTGTAAAGCTTTGCTGTCCCCAGTTTGAACCTAGGTGAGTGAAAATGGCTATTTCAGAAAACTAGAGATACAATCTGCAGGATTCCAGATAGCTAGCAAGGAAATCATAGCCTAATATTTTAGTATCTAATTCCAAGGGCATCCAGCAACAGGCAGGACTCAAAACAACTCCCAGCTGGCAGTGTTTCTAAAAGAAACCAGGCATTGTCTTAACTGGGTTCCAAATTTACAGATGTAATTGTGTACTGGTAGCCATGTGGCCTCTTAAAACACAACATTTAAATAGTGGGCATTTAGCAAGTACCTTAAGGTTATGACATTAGCTTCTGTCTCTCTGCAGAGCCACCAAGTCAGGATCCAGATAATTTCTTTGCCTGTCTTTTCACATACAGCACATCTCACAAACATGGATGATTACGTTGTCTAGTTGTATAATGTACTCAATTTCTCACAAGGTCCGGTACATCCCATACTCACTTTATTTTTTCAGCTTGGACCTTGACCCCACAACTGGTCGTCTCTGCACTACAACAAGCTTAAATACATGAGAAAGCACTGCTGCAGGTCCTCCCTCCTCTGCTCCTTTCCTCCCAGACTCTCTACATGATCAAAACCCTCCCAGCTGAGACCAGCAGTCCTACTATTCTGGTCATTGCTGAGCTTCTAACCTTTTTCAGGACAAGCCATAATGCTCCGCTGGTACATTATATCAGCTCCTTCACCATTCCCACTTTGTACAAAGCAGGACAGTTTGGCTACTGAGAACACATGGTGGGCGTGGAAGGTGGGGGGGAAGTATTTTGCTGATCATTCAGAAGACCTAGGAGGCACTTGAAGGGCCTGGGGGAAAAATTCCATGCTGTTCCCTGAGAGTAGGCATCCCTCTGCTATACACAGAGCTTCATATGTGAGAGAAAAACCCCTTGCTCACAGAATAGGAAACCACAGCCTCTGGTCCAGCAGTTGTATCCGTCCACCAGATTTCTGCCCCTAGACATTTCATTGCAGAACTAAAATCCTTCATCTTTGAAAAATAATTTTTTTTTCTTTTTTTTTTCTCCGTTATATTAGTCCACAACATATTCCAGACAGTCTGAACAGTTTGTGTAAAATCCATAGAGACCAATGAGTTAAATATCAGCTCAGAAATATGCAACCTGAAAGCAGAGGCTTAAAATGGAGACAGTTTGTCAGCAGTGTCTCCACTTCCTCTCCAATAATACTGTGTTTTAGTACTCATAGCTCAAACTCTTGTAATGACATTACCGGAATTGCTGTAGAGGCATAATAGATCCTAAGGTATATTTATTATAATGCTCAAATTTTTGATAGCCATACATTTTTCTGTCAAGGTTTTCATGCTGACACTACTTTTCTCCTAGCATGTGAGAGAAAAGTAGTAATTTGCTGGTTTATGTTTGTGTTACAATATCTCAGAAACAGATTAAATTTCACTGTAATACTATAGAATTTGAATTAATATTTGAGCCCTTAATTTACCTCTCCCATGTGTAAAATGGGAATATTTATCTATGATGCATTTAATATCCATCTTTCAAAAATGCTGCTGTAACAATACACAACAATTTGGAAAAAGAAAACATAAGAGGCTCCAAACTGCATTTCGATTAGAGGATTATGCCAAGACACATAATACCATATCACTAACAGAGCTGCACTAAAAAAAATTAGATTAACTGCAAAATCAGATAAAAAATTACTTCATTGGCCTATACTGCTGTGCCTGATTTGGATGGTATTCTTATTTGTCCGTACAGAACTGTATTTTAATCAATGTTTTAGAAAACCAGAGGCCGAGCAAAACTAAATGGAGATAAAAGAAAACATGTGAATTATGTGAATTGAACACTCTAATCAACTGGTAGTTCTGTGTGTTTGTAGATACACCTCATGTGGCTTCATTTCACTCAGTTATTCTGAGCCTATGTAACTCTGGTACCACCAGGCTGCTATTTACCTCCTTCATTTTCAACAAATACTTTGTGTTGGGCTGAGCTGCCTTTGAGACTCAGAAAGAGGGAACCTCTCAAACTAGTTTGGAGTAGTTTACAGCCATGCTTAAAGTGGAGTGGATAAACTGAGATTAACTCTAGCTAAAGGGCTGTAAATGCAATACAGCTGGGGGTTTGCCAGAGGCATCTAGGGGAACCTGACCATCTCAGGGCGGTACTCAGGGAACTTGTGGGAAAGGAGACTGGTCTAAATTTGAGAATAATTTTTCATTATGAGGTAAAATTTCTTTAGTTCTCTAAGTTACGACTGCATCCAGGAGTGATTTTCAGCTTTCAAACTGTATCTGGCAAGATCTTTGCCCAGATCTCAACTAATTATACAGTGAATGTTTAAAGGCATTTTTTAATTCCATAATGGACCCACTACAAGAGGTTTTTTTTTCTGTGAAAAGTGCTGAATATAGAATACATGCCACTTTTCCAGAGAGATGAGTATAGAAAAGTCTATAGGTGTCACAAAGCATCTCAGCTTTATCCAAGTAATAATAACTAGACAAATTTATCTGCACTAAGATTTTATTCAGAAATGCTAATAAATTTAGGGCGACCATGGGGCAGCAAAAGTAATTCTCCTAGTCCTAAAAGGCCTTTCTCTCTGTGAAACAGCCTGCATCAAGTGAAGGGGAATGAGAAATCATACAGATAAGGACAGCTATTTGGCTATGTCTATTCTTTTTTAGATCTTCTCCTCTCAGAAAGCTGTATCATATTTGTACACTGTGGAAAAAATATCTTTATTTACATTGCTGCCACACCAGATAGATGGCTATCTATTTGCTCCTTTTCATGTCATCAGAATGTTGGCATCCCTCAGCCTCTTGCTGCCAATATCATCTTTTTCAGAGCTTGTGCTGGTCCTGGTAATCTTTATGAACCATTCACTCTGCTGTCTAAGATGTTCCCTCAAACAGGCCCATAGGGAGCCCATGCTGATTTGGAAACCTGGAAGTTTCTGTAAAAGAGCTCTATGCTTTAATTACATCCATTTTAATTAAATCAACCTGATTCAGTTCCTGAGCCAAGTCCTCATTTTCTCACACAATAAGGGGTGGAGAAAATTTTCAGAGGGGAAGTCATGAACCTCTCCCTTTCACTGTCAGGGTCTAAGAGATGCCCAGAAGCCTCTGTGACTCACTCTACTATTATAAATCAGTGAGCTGTCATGGTATTTTCAGATGCCTGCTGTCAAGAACTGTACCCTGCCTGCCAGCCAGAGGAATAATTCAGGAAATGAATGCTGCATTTGTGGAGAGTAGAAAATGTTGTAGAGTCAAGATTTTCATTTCCAGCAAATCTTTAACATTTGAACACCGGGAAGTAGCATGAACATCAAAACTATTCACACATATATTCTATTTTCAGTACAGTTCCACCAAAAGTAGTCTGGTTCCTCTTTCCAGTGCTGAAGCTATGCCATTCCATTTGACAGCTTTTGGGAACCAAGGACACTTGCTTTACATTGAGGTGGCCATTAAAAGAATACACTTTAAATAAATGAATGCCATGAGAATTGTGAGCTTCCCTTAGGGAAACATTATTTTAATGACACTGCATGCATCCAACCTTAAAAAATATATGACATAGACAGGCACAAAAAGAAGATTTTCTTCAATAGAACTTCAGGTAGTCAGTGAACAACCTCCCAAATGACACATTTAAGATTCCTGGGCAATCCAGAATGCAGAATATGTACAAGTTTTCCTTTCTTACCTGATAGAAATGCATGTCAGAACCAAAAAATATCATTTCAGTTCCTTAATGTAATAATTTTGTAAATGGTTTTATTCATCCATAATCTTTTTAGAGGAGGTCATGAAGTATAATTTGAAACAATAACTCAATCTAGAATTTACAACTGTATCACAATTAAAATCTTTCGCCAATTATGGGGCAGATTTTAAACTCAGAGATATTTCACAAATTCCTTACAAAGGTGCACAGGATC
Source organism: Passer montanus (assembly GCF_014805655.1). Taxonomy (NCBI): domain Eukaryota; kingdom Metazoa; phylum Chordata; class Aves; order Passeriformes; family Passeridae; genus Passer; species Passer montanus. The sequence continues at coordinate 2,442,425 of NW_024374368.1, forward strand.
TTATCCAAGCAAAGTAGTCCTGCTACTTCCTAAGCAAAGCCTAAGGAAAAGAAGACATAAGATGATATACTTCATATATTTTCATATGTTTTCCTCTGAAAAGCACTCTGCTGCACTTTTACCCTCAAAACAAGACATACAATATGAGTTTTCTGTTCCCATAAGAATTAGGAAAAAACGTCCCTTGACTTACAGATTCCATGCAGTGGTCTCCCTTGTCTGGAGCTTGGGAAAAGCAACTATCACATCTACTGAAGTTACTGGGAATTTTGAACCTTACATCACTCTTATCTGTCTCATGTCTATGGTCAGATTCATTTCATGGTCTAAGCCAGGTCACGAAGTTTGAAAGCCTTTTAAGCCAAGCATATTCAAATGTGTTTGTATCCTTAACATACATAATTGTAAAATCAAGTGTTTATGTAGAGAGATGACTCATCATACACCTGTAGGGCTAATACGTAGTTTCAAATTTTGTATTTAATCTGAAGAAGCTTTCTGTGGAACTGTTATAATTATAGGTGTTATTAACATCAGTAGGGGATTCCTACAGCTGCATGGAGCTTAATTTGCTGCTTCTGACAGAGCAGACACTATATATATGTATATATATCTCTCAAGTATAGTCTGTGTTTTCAGGAACTACACTGATGCTTCTGAGCAGATTTTTACTTTATTTTGCTTCACTTCATATCTTCACCCCCTGCTGCATCCTGTAGTTTGCTTTTCTATACTTTTTCTTTCCTTTTACTTTAATTAAGTGAATTGAAGTGAACAGGCAAATTCACTTGTGAATTGCCATTTATTATACCAAGCTCTCCACATCCATGGAAATTGCTTTTTGCATCTTTAATTTGCAGGCAGGATGTAATAGGAGTGTAAGCAGGGTCTGTCCCACAGGATTATTAGACAGATGAAAAATGAGGTGCAATAATAGTGGAATAAATAGAACAACAACACAGTGAAAGAACAGCGAGTGAGAGCAGATTATTTGGGAATACTTATATGCCCTGTGGCAAGGGACACTGTTCTAAACCTTTCTGAGCTGACACAAGTGCTGGTAGGAAGAAAAGGTATTTGTATACATTTGACACTTGAAATTTCAGTGCACTGGGAAAATGTCTAAGATGAATAAAAGGAGTCAAACATGTCCAAGTAGTGATTAGTTGCTTTGACTGTTTTTTTTTCTTCCCACTGTCAGCATGGTGCTATCAAAATCCAAACCATTCTTTTACTATCAAATAGGGACATCATGCTTGCTAATACATTTTCCATTGATAATACATTATTAATTAATACATACATTTACATGAATGAACATCCCTGAATACTATAAGATCATTGTAATGGTGGCAAAAGAAAATTATTTTAATCTTCCATATATGGATCTGAAAATGCAAAAAAAAAATAATCTAATCCTGTCATTAGTGCACAAAGAATTCTTCATAAGACAATGCTTAAAGGAAAGAGGCCTGGTCAATTGCCAAAGAGTCAACAAAACTGTATATTTGTGCTGATGAGGAAGGTCTGAAGCAACATCTGCAGGAGCAGACAATCCAGTGAGATGGAAGCTTAAAAGATCACAAGTGTTGTATAGGTCTGTCCTTAGGAGTAAACAGGAGTAGTCTGGGACCTTGCATGTTCCTCTGGCTGCTGCTGAGGTGTGGCATTCACAGGCAGTGGCTTCAGAACCATGGATGTCTTGGAATGTCCAGTAAGTAATGACAGAGACTTGAGAGTCTCCAAAACAAGTCAAAATGTGACTGGCCTGAAAATAAAGGGGCTACATTTATCCAATGAATATTTATTAGCCCCAGACAGCTCCTTTCTCAAAAATTGGTTAGCAAAGATAAACTGGAAAAAAGACCTGATAAAGCAAAATTAAATTATCTCATACACACCTAAATTACTCCCCTGACTTTAACTAAGGACAAGAATTTATCTTGAAGAACTTTGAAGAACTTTTGAAGAACTATTGAAGAACATAACCTCACTTAACCACTAGATCTGAAAAGTTCAGTTGGTAAAAATGTAAATACATTTGAATTGGGATAGCAGAAGCTCTTTGAAGAAAAACAAGGGGAGAAAAAAGTGAGAAACTGGTAAAAAATAACCTGTGAATTAGATAATCTTCAGCATAGTACATAAAACATGGCCTTAAGAATATCAACAATTTGAGTTCACATCGTACTTTTGCAAACTGCAACATCTCAAGGTGATCTATAATACAGCTTGGACTGCTGTGATGGAGAGTTCAGTTTGTCCTGGGACTTAATTACAGCATTTACACATTTACATTACCTATTACTCAGTGAAAAAGAAAATAAGGATCATTGAAAGAAAAGCTATAAAGTAAGAGTTGTTTTTCAACAGCTTTTATTTGTTTAAAATAAAAGTCCTCTAAAGAACTTATTTGGAAAAAATATATATATATATTTGATAGAAAAGTAGAAAAAATGTACTGTCCATGGTATTACCCCATTTGAAAGATTCAAGAAAAAATGCTAGGATAGGAGATGAAACAATGATTTTGGTCTTAGAAAGTACCCTGAGAAACAATCAATAGCTTGTGGACACGAACATCAATGAATCATCTTTACTTGTGATGGAAGTGTCCTTCCATATGAAACCACTTTTCAGCTCAAATGAAAGGGGATTGTTGGTTCGTCAGCAGAAAGAGAATGATTTTGGGAAAATTAAGGTTGTGAAAACCTGAAGGCCAAAAATATATTTTCATGACTGATACAATAAAGGTTTTATTTAGTTTCTGTAGTGTGACCTGCCATACTCCTGCAGACAACAAAATAATAATATTGTGGGAGACCTAACAAGAATTAAAAGCTATCTAGAGTCTTATAATTTTGATGACAAATCAAAACTCTTAAAAGACACTATAAACCTATTTTATGATTGCTGAAGTGTGTTTCTGAGACCATTATTGTCCTTTCAAAATGTTATCCTGGTTTCAAGAACCATTGAAAAGTATAAGCAATCTTGTTTTTTCACTTGAATCTTTTAACATGGTCTTCTCACTCTCAGCTATGACAGCTTTGAGCTGTTATATTTTATAAAATAAGAAATTTTAATCATATCTCCTCAGAATTCCTACTGACAATCTCTTCCTTGCATTTATCAACACTACTATTTCAGTCAGCTCTGCATCTGTTTGGTTTCTAAGGCAATATGCAGTGTATCCATTCATTAAATCTCAGGAATCACATCATTATTAAGAAAATGATGCTATCAATGCAGAGATCCTATTGTGAGACATATATTTCTTCCAAGATTGATTATGGTAATTTTTATTAAATAGATTTCCTAAAGCTGTCTGGATGATTTTACAGTCCTGTATGCTTCCATTCTTCTTGTCCTAAAAGCAGCAACACCTTTCTAGGGATTTTTGTTTGATGAAGAGAATGCTCTGGTCATATGTGAACACTTGAAAACCATACTGTCTTTCAAAGGTTTCCACATTTGTTCCAGTCTTTCACTGTTTTCCAGTTCCTGGTCTGGCTCCTTGTCCCCAGACCTCAGCTCTGCCTTACAGCACTACATTCCTTTGTTTCACTCAAGCACAGAAGATGATTCCTGCTAAGTCATCAGGTTCATAACACCATTCTATCAACATTTCAATCCTAAAGTCTTTTCTGACTATATCAACCTTGATGCTGATACTGTTCAGGTCTAGCAAATGGTGCTGGGAGTATTCAGAGCCAGTCTGAAACGTGACCTAATACCTTTTACTAGGTGTACATTAGAAAGGAGCCTGGTCCAACAGAAGCAAATATTTTTGACAAAAAAAAGCTGCATTGAAGCCCTTTTACGGAGGTGTTGAGAGGCCTGCCTTCCAGGCAATGGGAAGATACACTTGGAAATGGCTGGATCGTTTTCAGCTGGCAACTCTTTTTGTTTGCTGATAATCACTCACAGCAAACTTTTCCCTGGAAACTCTTCAAAACAGTGCTCTAAGGAAATCTTCCTGCTTGTCCCTGTTGCCGGGTGTGGTCTATAAGAGACTTCCATCTCTGCAGGTCTTGTCATATTTTTCTTGGCTGTTACTAAGCATAAAAGTGTCAGCAGAATATTTTTCTTTGAAATATGCCAATTCAGACATTAAACTGGTGTGGCAACTGGTTCTGTGTAACACACAGCATGTACCTCCATCCTTGTACAACAACATAGCAAATGTTCCAGCTTTTCTCTGTAGAGAGGGCTTCAAACTGCTTTCCTGTGAACCTACCACTGGTGGTTGTGTCAAAATTGTTGCTTTACATTTTTAGTTTTTTTACAGAAAATAGCTCTATTACTGTGAGGTTCTGAGTTGGCTTCACAAATCACAAAGACTGGGAGGATACTGCTTAGCATCCAGAAGCAGGAATACCAGGTCTTGCCATGGAGTAACTACTGTCAAATGAACTTGCAAAGAGGAAATACATGGGGAAGGTGCAGTGTTTGGATAGGCAGATATGCAGGTTTACTCTCCTATTTGCACGTGGTGTTGCAGCCCACTTCTTGTGTGCTTGTCACCCTTCTCTCAGTGTCTAGACTCGTCTAAGATAGAAACATCTATTTCATGGTTATTTAATATGCAAATCAGATTGTGTTTACTTGGGCATTTTCTAACACTGGTTAATTTCTGCTTTAGCTCAACTGAGAATTGTACTTACCAGATTAATTCCTGAATTATAGATGTAGCCAATGTAATATCCATGTAATTGTCCCAGAAATTAATTTGGCATATTATATTTAAATATTTATGCAAACATAGTCTCCATTACCCCTCATTTAAATATTTCCTTCTCTTGCTTAGCTATACAAGATCTGAGGCTGAAAACAACCTGATTGTCATTGTACTGGAGTACACTATCAATAACACTTAGGCCCCCACAGAGAGGAAATCAGCCAGGGTAGGGGGCTCTTTTTCCAAATTAGATTTCTTGGAATAGAGAAAAAGGAAAAATCCATTATTTCAAACATCTGTCTCCACTAGAAAGCCTCCACCAAAATCACAGGATGTGTCATAATTAAATGGCTTGGAAATAATTTCTTGAGAGCAGAAATTCTATATTCAGTCATGCATAGCAGAACAGAGGAGGGCTTCCCCTCAAAAAGCTTCCTTACAGTAAATTGTTATACTCCCAAGAAAACAGGATCTGTTATGAATCCAAAACAGAATGAAAGCTTTAGAGCATACAAAGGTTTCATTTATGAAGATGGAGGTTCCCAGGTTCTGACCCCTGAGGGTTCTTTTTCTCTGTACTAGTGTTTCAGTCACTCTTCAATAGAATGCTTTCTAGTCACTAGAGTAATGGAACAAAGACAAGTTTGAGTGATAGGAGTTTGCCACTGCTCAGATGCTCCTGAGCATGGGTTTCTTCTACGTGAAGAGCAAGACCATGACTTTCTTTATGTATCCTCATCCAACACTGCCAGAGGTGGCTGCAGAGAAAGTAGATCAAAAAGCATTCCTGATATGAATTTTGATTCAGGGATGTGAGTCAAGAGCCAGACATACAAGTTTTGCAGGCAAGGCATGAGAACCTGAATGTCTGACACTTATGCAAGTGATGGTCTCATAGTCATAATCCCACAGCGCAGCCTCAAGGAAAAAATCTTACATTCCTGTGAATCCCTATGAAAAGCAATATTTCTTTGAAAGATCTAGACCTAAAACCAGAGGTGAAGAAATCAGGATGAGCTGGGTGAAATGCCATTTCAAATAATAACTTTGTGAAGTTGCAGATTATACTGTTTATGGATGGAGATTAACTATATATCTGAGCAGAACAACTCTCAGTCTATTTAAAAGAAGAAACAACCCTTTTGTGGGTAAGTGGGAATATTGTATCACAGCTGTGCAACAATATACTTAGACTAAGCATTGAAATTTCCCTCTGTTCCAAAAAGATATTAATCACCGCAGGAAAAAGGAATCTATTTGTCTGTCATCCTTAGAGAAAAGTGCTAAAATGTATTAAAGTTCAATAAACAGCTTCACATGACATTAACACTGTTCAGCTGAAAACCTTCAGATCTTTCAGTCCCGTATAAAAATAATGTTTTTGAAATGTACATAGTAAAAGAAGTACAGGGACATGATGGTTGTGAATATAGAAAACTATTTGTACACAATCAAGTTAGGTAATGGTGCAAAAAATTGCTCTATAAATCAATCAGCCCTCTATACTTGTTTCATTAAGGGATAATATAACTCTGATATCATTTCACTAAAGTTGGCTAAGCTTCTCATATTTGATTTCCATCCAATTTTTTTAGCAGAACTCAGCATTTTAGAAACAAAGGAAAGAAAAAAAAAATCCAGTGCAGATGTACATTTTCCTGATGTTTAATGCAGAACAGCAAGGTTGCAGTACATTAGTCATCATGGCAAACAGCCGATATGGAATATTAACCAAACTTGAAGAAAAGCTGTATTTGTTCAAAATGCCTATACTGGTGTTTGTAGAACATTTTAATATTCTATAGTGGGTGTGAAAGTTATCATTAAGTGAGGGCTTTGCAGCAAAACCTCTCCCTACAGGCAAATTTTACAGCTCTGACTGATGGTAACATGTAGCCACAGAATCAGACCTTAAGTCAATTTTTGCCTCATATTGCCATCTTGATTTGCACAATTTTATTCTGAAATGCTTTGTACAGAATGAGAAAAACAGCCATTGATATTTTCTGGAAACACTTCATTCCTGATTCACCTCCTGCACATTCTTCACTTGATCCTGTTAACAATCCTCCACTCTTAGAAAAGGTGCTAAGCTCCCTCTGTTACCATTTAGTTCAGTGGGGTGGCAGGAGATTTTGACCAAATGTGTGATCATGTCACATGCAAGATCATTTCGTTTTTGAGTGAGATAAGATCATGTGTCTCCTTGAAATCAGCTTGTATCAAGTTTGAAGGGATCCATTTAACATTTAATGCATGCAATCAGTAGTCATCTGATATATCAAAAATGAACACACCCTCAAAAATATCAGCTTGCCCCCAGTCCTCTTCTTTGATGATGTCAAATGAAATTCATCAGATTTGTTACCTTGGAGGTTCTATGCTAAAGGGTAAGCCACAGTATCTGTTCTCGAGTGTTAAGAAATCATATTCATACATTATGGATAATTTCAATTTCAATTTTTGGACACATTAATAAATAACGAAAATAAGCAATTGGCATGACTTTTCTTTTAGTGATGAACAAGTTGACATTTGTAAAATAATTTTTGGCACTGATGTCATATTATTCTGTAAGTCAAAGTAATAAGAGAGGTACATGTTAGTTTTTCAACATTTTTCTTGGTGTAATCATATTTTCACTCTATTACTGATCTTTTATATCTGTGTCTTTAATCCATTTCAACAACACAGTTTTATATATTTTCATTTTGTTCATTTTTATACATTTGTTCACTTGTATTTTTACTTACCTTTTTTCTCACTCTGTGATACATGTCTCCCTCTCTCTATATCATGATAAACTATTTCTTCATTGATCTGCTGATCTGGGCATAGGACCTTCTTTATCTTGGCTTATCCTTATTTTAGCTCAGAAATAATTAGGTTCCACCTAGTTCTGAGGAAGGTATGTCTCACCTCAGAAGAAAGTTCTCCAAGTGACAAATAGATTGCACCAGAGTTAGCAAGGTCCACCCTCTGTAGCAGAGGCTTCTGAACCTTCCCATGCTCCACCACATGAGACAGCAAAACTGGTTATCTTCACTCATCAGAGGCCCATCTCCTACAGTCCAGGACCAATGTTATTTGTGGTTCATGTGTTTATCCATGTGCCAAAGATTCCTGGGTCTGTGTCCACACTGCCTCGTTCATGTGGCACTCTCAGACTTACTGTAAAGCCCATAAATCCTTTCAGCTCTTTGAAGTCTATGGCCCTGATCCTCAGACTTCAAAGCATATTCCACTCTGACTAAACACATACTGCCAAAATCAATCTCACTGTCTCTGCATTATACAGTTTTACTGTAATTAATTGATTTGATTTTTTTCTTTCTTTTTTTTTTTCTTTCCCCACTTCTCCTAGTGGAAATCTTAGAAGCAGCAGATGAGAAAAGACATTTCAATTTTTCACTTTCACACCCTCTACACTAGGTCAACCATCATCAAAGTTTAGCTAGTAGAATCATAAGTGCTAATGCGTCTTCAGAACTGCAATTAAATACATCCTTGATTAGCAAGACAGGAGAAGGTTGGTGTGCAGATGTAGACATGGCTAATAGGTAAATATGTCAAAAGGAGTGTGAAGCAGTAGCTGTAAAATAAGGCAACAGAAGTGGAACAGATGAGAACAACACAGACAATGAAAGTGAAAAAGGAGAGGAAGAACTGACTCTATAAATGTGTTAAGTTAGAGCAGAATCACTTTTTCTTCATGCATTTATCAAGTAGAAATATTTTTGAAAAGGGGGTGCAATGTTCCTTTCTCATACTAGGAAAAGTGGTAAGAGTGTAATCTAATCAGCTAATTGGATAGTTAAGTTGCTGCCTTGTGTTTAGGCAGAAGCAGCTGGAGTGAAGATTAGATTGGTTCAGACCAGAACAGGGACAGCCTGTAATTATTCCAGTCCTCTAAGCCCAGAATTTTCCTTTCCATGGGCAGCTGCAGGATAGCTCTACAGCTGCTCTCTACCATTAACAGAGAGGTAAGTGATTTTTTTAGTCCATTTCCAAAATCAGATTGATCTTAGACTGACAAACATACAAAACTTTCTGTATCATCCTATCTGTGTCAGAAACAGAGATCAATAAAGTTGATTCATAAACAAATGGTATCTGTGATATATGCAACCCAGAGAAATATCATGTATTTTGATTTCCAGCCAGGAAATTTTACTTCAGGCTGAAGACATTAACACTCAGAGAGGACTGGAATTGTTTGAAAAGGAAAGAAAAAATCCTGTGGGTCTACCATTTAAATATTTTTCCAGGGCAACTTTTGAATCAAGATGGCAACAGATTGATCATGTAAACTAACAACTGATAATAAGGTTTGAAATATCTCATAAAGAGAAGAAACAGTTTAAGGCCTCTTGGCTTTAAAAAGAAGAACTGGCAACCTACTGGGATCAAAACGGATTGACAATGCCGAAACAGTTTGAAATGAAAAGAGTAATTGAAAAAGTCATAATTTCCTTTTATGGGTCAACAGCCAGAGTTCATACAGGCAAAATAGGTAAGGACTTTAATGGTTAGAGAAAAAGGTGCTGATTTTGTAAATGAAGTTAGTGTGGAAATAATTTCTTCCTACACATTTTTAAAAAGTGAACAGACAAAGAACAGGATAAATGTGTTTTACAAATGCTAGAAACATATGTAACAAGACTGTTGTATTAGAAACATATGTTGAGAAAATTATGATTATATTGGAATGACAAAGAGTTGCTTAAATCAAGCTATCAAGTGGGAGATAAAATTACCAACATATAAAGTTTGCAGATGGGTGAGGTAAAACAAAAGCAATGAGAGAGGGAGAAATTTGCGCACAGGGAGAATACTGAATAAACAGAAATAAATGACACTAGGATTTTGGCTGACACAATAGGAACTATTTGAAGTAAAGTGAAGAATGAAATATGGAAAACGTCCTTGGATCTTGCCAGAGAACTTCAGAAGAGAATGAGAAAGCATGATCAGGAAATGTTTTTACAGATGAAGGAAGTCTGTATCAAACTTGGTATAATGACTGTGTTAGGAGTTCAATTGCCTAGACATTTCCTAGGAAAATATTAGTGGGGGAAAGTAGGTAGGAAGCATGATTTTGAAAGTAATACAAGATTGCTTCCTGTACAGGAAAAGGGTAATTTGGATGTAGGGACTAGAAATAAAGCAGATACAATGAATACAGTTACATATAGGGAGAATAATACATCAATTAGTGTAATCCCAATGCTGAAATGTAAAAAGGTAAATAGCAATTGTATTTTAGTATCAGATTCTGAATGGCTCTTTTAAATTTAAATTTAAAAAGTAGCCTGGAAGCATCCAGCTCTGCCAAAGGAGATTCAGAAACCCATATAAGATATATTTCAGAAGGATATATTCAAAACATAAATCACATATTGTGAATGAGGACAGAGCAAGCAGATGTTTCAGTGAAGAATCATGCAGTATCTACTTCCAGTTTAAGAACGAGTATAGAATTATTTTGATGACAGTAGTGAAAGTTTCCAACAGTTTAAGTGACCTATGAGCTTGCCCCAACCATGAAGTTACCACTGCTGACATGAAGAAGTGAAGGAGAAGGAGAAGGAGAAGGAGAAGGAGAAGGAGAAGGAGAAGGAGAAGGAGAAGGAGAAGGAGAAGGAAGAAGAGAAGAAACTGGAGTCGAAGAGATTGGATGTGAAGAAGGAAATTAAAAATGTCTAAATGTAAACTCACATATTTTCCTGCTTCTGGGGGATGAGCTTCACAGATGAGCTTGAATGCCATGCACAGGGCCAAGCAGTGATTCTCCAGCACATTACTCATTTCAGATGTGGAGAACCTGACCAGCAGTGATCCTCCAGTGCACATTACTCATTTCAGATGTGGAGAACCTGACTTGTGACCATTATTTGTCTATTGGACAAGAATTCTGTTCTCCAAGGAAACTACTTTTTCATGCACAAACAGGGAGCCTGGGGCAAGCTGCTTTTGACTTTTCATTCTGGAGATGATACAATTGTACCACTGATACAGTATTTGCTGTTTGTTGAGTGTTGGCTGTTTAAAGGGTGGCAGGCGACTGAATGAGGAGTGCCAGGACAACACTTCAATGCATGGCATAATTTTACCCAGAACTTTTGAGACAGTCCTAAATTTCCTATTGCCCTGCAGCTAGTGCCTCTGTTCTACTCTGGAGACAAGAATACAAGTCCAAAAAAATGAAGTAATGTGAAGCTGTACCTGCCACCCCTTGGTTATGCTCCTCAGCCTTCCACAAAACTTTCTTCTTCACCTTTAACACTGGCTCCAAAGGGCCACTGCTGAACCTCCTTCTTTGTTTATAGCTCTACTTTTATTTTTTTTAAATAAAAATTGTGTTGCAAATACAACTGAAACTAGGTTTGGCTTTAAATTATCTGTGGTATGTTAATTTAATATGTACAGAAGTCTTTTGTTTCACTTTATCCTAGATGTCTTCTTTTCACTTTCAATTGTCACAAAATAATAAAATGGAGAGAAATTATTTCCACTTTCCTGGCTGTCATCACCTTTATCCGCTTCTTACCCATTGTTAGACAATGTTTGCAGCCAATGCACTCATGCTGATCAGTTCAGCCAAAATCACTTTGCATTCTTGTCTAGACACAGGACTAGATTCTGTCTGGATTTCTAAAGCCACAAGGAATCCAGAGGAGAACTGCTGGATTTACCCAACAGAGAAGTGGACAGATACTCTGATGATTTGCCCTGTGCAGGGAATATACTTCTCTGCACAAATATACAAAAATACAAATAGGACTCCTTCAGGTAAAATTCTCCTAACAATCTGTTCACTTTACGACATGTAACATCTTAGTTATCAGGAAGATTAGGTACACAAAAATATTCACACTTGCAAAGAGCAAAAGTCAGGTTGAACCTCTATTAGGCAGCAGTCTTAGTGTAGGAACCAAGACCATATATCTCAAAATTCTTCATGTGTTTATTCCTACTAGCTTTATTCTATGGCTCAGTTCTTATCTGCTCTCCAGCCCTGTACAATTGGCCTCTTTGGCAGCTGACCATCTGCACTATTTGTAAAATTGGCCATTACATAGACTTTTAACAAAAATGTGTATGTAACTTGTATTAATCTATTAAGTCAACTTCCAGTTTCATCCCCACATCTACTTTAGATCAGTGAATTTTTCATGTCCACTTAACTCCCGTCTCAGCATTCCTCAGTCAAAGTATTTTATAAACATTTGGCTTCCTATGTGTCTTCCAAAGGACTGAAGCTGATTATCAGATTGAGTACTACATACTCTACAAAGTCTACACACATACTACTATGCATGGCAGAAAAAGGACAATGCAATCGCTTCCCTTTAAAAAAATATCTTGGGGAAAAACAGAAAGGAGAAGAGATACATAGATTAGCATCATGTGTCACAATATAACCATGCAGATTGCTGTCTTTGTGAGGTATGAGGTGAGTACATGTGATCTGTCTATCTTCACACAGCAAAAGGCTCAGACTTTCTTTCCCTAGAACAAGTTAAGACATAATAGTATCAGTAATTTTCTTGTACTGAGATGATTTGAACTAATGGTCAAGTTCAAAAGGCCCCTGCTGTAAGGATTAAAGCATACTTGTAATACTTTGTGTGTTCCTTGACGTTTATGAATCAATTTCATGAGGTTGGTCTCACTGTTTTCTTTTGAGTTTATGATAATTCCACACATTTCTCCTTTCATTCATAGCAACCTACACTCACATGCAACAGACTGGTAGTAGCAAGCACAGGTCCCTGCTGTATAATTGTCAAAACAGGAAAGATCTGAGAACCATTTTAAATGGATACAGCTGAGTTTTGTAATTATTGTAAGAAAATATTGATGGAAACATTTAAGATTGTACCTGTAAGGGAAAGTGATTAGTCCTTGTTTAAGCACCTCTTATAAGTGTGCCAAAGCATTAAGAAAGAAAAAACCTTATGACTTCTGGGTATATTTCTGAGGGTCTGAATAACTCATTATGTCTACTTACTTTATCACTATAAGGCAGTGTAATCATTTACTCACTTGCCTCCAGCAATGAGAAAGAAAAATGGTGAAAATCTTGAAAAATATAATATTTGTAAAACATTATTTTGTCAGGGGTAGTTGTCTGGTCTTGTGCCTAAAAAACATGAAATCTCAAAATACAGTTTCTTTAAAACTTTATTCCTTCCCCCCAAAGGAATATAAACCAATGACACCAGCACTCCTCAAGCTCTGACACATTCAACAGCATTTGAGTCACAGCAGCACAGTGCAGTCTGCCTGAGTAGACCTGTTCTCCCACATGGACCCTAGTAAAATTAACAGGATGCCAAACATCTGCAAGAAAATACATCAGAACGTCACAACTTTGATTATTCCAGCTACTGCCATATATTTATATTCTGGACTCAAACTGAGATCTTCATTTTCTGCTTACGCTTAACTGTGGAAATTAATCATTTGGGATTGTAATTATACATATGATGCTCAGGGAAATTATAATAACATTGAAGGCACCACATCTTTAGCCTGCATTTTGTCTTAGACATGTCAGAGAATGTTTAATGAAGCATTTTACATCACATTAAAACTTTATAGCACACACTGCCTCCTACTAAAATTCCTTAGTCAATACCTAAGTGCAGCTTAAAATCAGATACACTTATAAAATATGAACATATTGTACAAATTTCCTGCATGTTAGAGTTAATACAATTTATTAGAGAAGGATAGAGCTCCATGTATTTGGTGAAGTACTCACAGAAATAACTACTAGGGGTAATAGATACTAGCTGGAAATCGGGTTGCTCTTGTGTACTGTTACATTGCAGTTACCAGAATCTTGGTATATGACTGAAAATTAATACACTTAAATTCAATAATTCTCTAATATAAATCACCTAGTTATAATTTCTGCTAATAAATCATTGTGGTGGGTTGACCCTGGCTGGACACAAGATGCCCACCAAAACCACTCTATCATTCCCCTCTGCAGCTGAAGAGGGGACGGAATATATAATGAAAGGCTCATGGGTCAAGGTCAAGACAGAGAGGCATCATTCACAAGTCATCATTACAGGCAAAATGGGCGTGACTTGGGGCAAAATAGATTTTAATTTATTGCCAAATCAGAGCAGAATAATGAGAAATAAAACCAAATCTGAAAATCACCTTCTACCTTCCCTCCCACCCTTGCTAGGCTGAACTTCACTCACAATTTTCTCTCCCTCCTCCCCTCCAGCAGCACAGGGGCGTAGGGAATGGGGGTTGTGGTCACTTCCATTCACGTTGTCTCTGCCTTTTCTTCCACCTGAGAGACTCCTCACACTCTACCTGGGGTCCCTCCTGTGGGACACAGCCCTCCATGAACCTCTCCAACGTGAGCCCTTCTTGTAGGTTGCAGTTCTTTTATGAAGAACAGCATTATATCAAGCAAGTGTGTACTGATCACTGAAGAATGGAACAGATACAAAATCTGGACCAAAAAAAAGTTAAGCACTAAATCTCACTGATGTTAGTAGGGCGATGTAATTCACTCCTTTTTTGTTGTTGTTGTTATTGGTTTGGGTGGTTTGGTTTTTTTTGTTTTTTGTAGGTTTTGTTGTTGTTTTTTTTTTGAAAGCAAAACTAAAAAAGCCTGAAGGAGAAATTTGTAGAGAAGAAGGGAGATGAGTACACCAGATTCCATACACTAAAAAAAAAATGTTATATTTTTGTTGTGACATAATTTTCCATTTCTGTTTTAAAATTTTCAATGAGATATAATTTCAGTTTAATTTTGTTAGTCATCTGATCCAAATAATTCCTTCCAAAGATATCATCAGTAACTGTGATGTGATAAAATTTAAACTAACACTGATGAAAGAGGTAAGAACACCACCCTCAATACTAGAGAAGTCCACTGCAGAACTCCAAGTACTTCAAGCACTGGTTTTGTAGGAGCACGACTGTTCCCACCTAGGCACAGTTTTTCTACAACTATTCTTTCAAATGTTTCAGACTACAAAAATTAAAATTATAAACTACAAGATTCTTGTATAAGTATGGTGGTAAACATGGGTGTTGTGACATCATGTGTCTATGCTGCTAGAAGAAATTAAATATCAAATTTTACTACTCTCCTTGTCACAACTGTAGTAATAAATGACAGAAACTCCTACTTACTTATCAGAAAATTCTCTTGACAAAACTCTCCAGCTGTACTCATGGGACCTTCTGCCCAAGTTAAAAATTAATATCCTTACTATCGAATGGTTCCAAATAGATCTAAAAGTTTCATGTCTATTTTAGGCATCACTTAAAGCAAATTGTCATTTCTTGTGATAAAACAGTGTTCTCAACAAGCTGACTTTTAAACAAATCAAAATACATTATTTACCTTTTGACTTATACATAGTCAAGAAGAACAGTCCCCAGATTTGTCTTTCAAGGTAGCTTTTAATTTTTCTTTTTTACTAGACTGATTAAAGTACAGTTCAGGCAGAGGCAAAGAGCCATCCCAAGGCTCTGTACCATTTAAGGCTTATACTGAAGTGACAAATTGTGATACCCTCTTCCTGGTTTTCTTCACAGACTTAAATTCCAACTTCCTCAATGACTTCAACCAGAGACCTTAAACCAAGGACTTGAACCTGTTCTGCTTAAAAATCTTTAAAGTTGAACCTGTCCATTCACAATAATAAACTATTATGGAATGAAACCTGCAAAAGTGAGGCTCAAAAGAGATTTTTTTTTTTAATATATATAATTGAAATGCCACCAAAACACTGAAATAAATAGAATGTATGTGTTTCTTTGGCACACTATGGTTTTCAAACATGGGAGTGACCATCTCCTGGGTCTTCAAGAGTGAAGACATCTCCTGTGCCTTTAAGAGATACATGAAGGTGACTGCACTGTAGGCACTGCCCTAAAACCCTAGCCAAACTGTGGATTCATCCGGTCTCACATCCCCTCTCCTGCACCTACTTCAGCAGAGGAAGATAAAAACTTCAGAGTGTTTAATGATGATCCTAATGAAGTTTCACCTGTAACAGCTGACAGCAGCAGTCTGAAACCCAAAAAATGTTGTAACAGGGCTCTTAATGAAGACAGAAGGATGGTGGGTTTATATTTAATTTCTTTGTCAAAAATAATTTCTTCTTCAGCTTTCTACTTGTATGAGTCTTTGAGCACTTAGACTACAGAATTAATTGTACCTACCACTGTACTTTTGAACTCTTGTCCCTCTTCACTGTGTTCATCTGCAGTGACACTGCCATCAAATTGAACAAAAAAATGCAATGGAGCACTTTCATGAAAAGTTCAGGAATCAAAGCTTCAGGCCCAGGGAAGTGATTCACTTGGCTGCCTCTCATTATATCCTCAGAAAAAGACAGTACTGGGTTTGCATGTCAGGTTTTGGTAGCAGGGGCTGCTGGGGTATCTTCTGTGAGGAGCTGTTGGAAGCTTCCTCCATGTCAAACAATGGCAGCTGGCTCCAAGATGGACGTGCCACTGGCCAAGCTCTCCAGCAAGGGCAGTAGTTCCTCTGGAATAATGTATGTAGGAAGTGGAAAAAAGTTACTGTGTAGGAGCAATTTCCACCTGAGCAGAGCAGAGTGAGAATATGTGAGAGCAACAACTCCGCAGACACCAAGGCCAGTGAAGGGCAGGAGAAGATGCTTCAGGGGTCAGAGTTGAGGTTGCCCTGAAGCCCCTGGTGAGGCAGGCTGTGACCCTGCAGGCCACGAAGGTCCATGGTTGAGCACCTGCAGCCCTGGAGAATCCCCTGCTGGAGCGCCTGGATGCCTGAAAAATACAGTGATCCTGCGGGAAGCCCACAATGGAGGAGGCTGTTCCTGAAGGACTGCATCCCCATGGAAAGGACCAATGCTGCAGCAGTTCACAAAGAACTGCAGCCTGGTGGGAGGGACCCACAGTGGAGAACTTCACAGAGAACTGCCTGCTGTGGGAGGAACCCCATGCTGGAGCAGGGGCAAGAGAGAGAACACTCCTCCCTCTCAGGAGGAGGAAGCAACAGAAACAAGGTGTGATGAAAATAGTGTAATCCCCTATCCCTGTGCCCCTGTGCTTCTGGAGGAGAGGAGGGAGTGAATGTGAACCTAGGAGAAAGACAGGTGTGCTGGGAAGGTAAGTTTAAGATTTGTATTTATTTCTCATTATCTTTTTCTGATTTGATTGGCAATAAATTAAATGAATTTTTGGCCCAAGCTGAATCTGTTCTGTCCATGAATGATGAGTGAGCTCTCCCTGTCCTTTTCTCAGCAGACAAGAATTTTTGTTATATCCTCTTTCCCATACGCAGTTGCAGAGTGCATAGGCCAGTTTTGGTGGGCACCTGACCATGAGCTAGAATCAACTCACCACAGAGTTGTTATGTTTTGTTTATTCTTTCAACCATGGAATTTAAAAAGAAAAAAATGCTCTAATCTTCAACATTTTCATTCCAAGAAGAAAACATAGCAATTTATGTCATTGCACAATCATCATCATAATAATACATGTCAGCTAGAGCAGATCAGAACTGAAGAATAAAAATATGTTTCGCCTTGATAAAGGATTTGTTAAGGAATAGGAGTTTTTTAATACATATACAGAAAATGGGAGGAAAACAAAATGGAAAAAGAGATCTCAGTAAGAAAAAGCACTCTTCTGGTAAGAAAAGAGGAAGAGGAATAACAATAGATTTTAGTTCCCAGTTCTGATGATGCCCTAGTATCCACAAGAAATGTTAAAATATGTGAAACTTTATGATCTTGACTGACATGGGTATAGACAAGTACAACTCTGTTAAGATACACACAGTTAATCCACTCGATAGGCCATTATTTTTTCTGCTTAAACTACCTGAAGTACCTTCCTGTTCAGTCTAAAAATTTCCTGAACTCTTATACCAAAAGTGCATTGGGACAATTGCATGTCTCTCTTTTATCTACAGCTATCTACGTAAAAGCAAAGAGATGCTAGCTAATATTAGCCCATTTCCCATGGCAAGGTCTGCAACTAAATCCATCTATAGGAGAAATTAAGATACTGCTCAACTCCATGTGACCATCCTACCAGCAGAAAGCTGTCCTGGACTGCATTCTGCATGAACCACATCTCAAGGATCCAACAAGGCGTTGCAATTTGCACAAGGATAAAAAAGCTCAGCTGAAGCTGAAACACTGTGCCAACAATATCAGGGATATGGAGGCTCCCAGGAGAACTGCAAACTTCAATCCGGCATAAAAACAGTTGTGATTGTCCTGGAAAAAGTAGAGACCAAGGTATTAAAGATCCATGACATTACAAGGATCTACATTATGTCCACAAAAATTCATTTCATGGCTCCAGTCTCTGGTTTGTGACTGTGCTTCACCCGACCCTCTGATCTCATTAGTGATGTTTATCTCATGCTGGTTCAAACATCTGACAAATTAGTATCAAACTTTTCCTACAAGGTTTGTTGATTGAAAGAACAAGATGTTGATCTCAATAAATTCTATGGTATTATGCATTTCTAAAACTAAATCTTCAGTTTCTTTCATTCTTTTGTGCTAAGTACCTTGTGAATCATTATTTTGAAAAATATTATTAAATAGTCCCCATCTCTATTAGTCACTCCATTATAATATAAAAAAATGAAACGCCAGCTATTGGGGTTTTGGGGTTTTTTATCTATCTCTTCTACGTTAAACAACATCCTCAGGGATTCCAGTATAGCTGGATTAAATGAGGCCCAGTTTCCAGCAAATCCCTGACTTAAAGAGCCACTCTTGACAAAGCTGTAGAATAACACATAATTTCTGTTAACTTTTTGCCCACTAAATTATCTCTTATGCAATCATCAGAGTAAATCAAACTAATGAACTGCTTAAAAAGAAATGAAATATCACTGATAATTTTGTTTTAGTGCAGCAAAATTAGTGACAAGCATGAGGTTTATGATTTAGACTGTGAAGTTCCATTTACAAAGTAGAGGGCATTTGAAGCCAAAGTTTTTGATTCAGATCCTAGTCTTAATTAATCTATTTTATTATAAATTCCCCTACTAAATGAGTTTGACTTATCATTATGCTCATTCGTATTGTAAAAACTAGTAATAGGAACAAATTGCTGCACTTTCTGTGAGATAACTACCAGTTTTGGTCAGAAGCAGTTACATTATTGGAAGGGAAAAAAATACCTTTTCAAAATTTACAGCAGATGAGTTTTCACTTGCCAGAGTCATATATTTAAACCATTTCTATTTCATTTATGAATTGCAAGAGTTGAGCTGCATCATACTTTCTATGGTGGTCTATAGAGCTGGCTAGATAGAGTCTAGTGGAAAACTTTTTATAAAAATCAAAATTTCAGGAGAAGAAAGCAAGTTTCTCACATTTAATGTTTATGTTCTCCTCTCCTCTCTCCTTTCCTCTCCTCTCTTATCTCGTGGGTCCACCAAGAAATACCAGAATATCTAATTTCATAGGCAAATCTTATTTTTACAAGATCACATATAAGTTTCAAGTCAAGATAACCTTCTTCATGATGATTAATAGATCATTTTCACACCTTCCACTATCATTTCTTATCCCTTACCTTTTCAACACCACACAGAGAGTTGCACTTTAAATATAAACACAAAGCTTGGCCAAAGAGAAGAACTTAGGATGTTATAAAGGATGAACTGTGAGAGTGAGACGATAGTGATTGCAAAGCCTCCATTCACTAAATTTGCCTTATGATCACATTTTCAGAATATTGCTTGCCATTGAATAATTTTTAATTTCAAAATTTAAACACTTTAATCTTACAGGTTTTTGCTGAAAGGGTCAGTTCACAGCTTTATTGTACTTGCTGTGTAGTAAGCCTGATCTAAGGAAGACAGACTTTCCTCCTCCTCCTCCTCCTTTGGTGGAAGTTTTAAGAAGATAAAGGTGGGTGTGAACCAAGCAGTTTGATTCTTCAAGGTAGATGAGGAACAAATGCATTCTCATGATTGATTCATTTTCTGTGCCTGTGCTAAGGGCCTCATCTTCCTCAGTTCCTGACCACAAGATGTTTCTTATCTATATTTATGTTGCTCCTATTCTCCATATCATCGGGTTCAGTGAGGAGAGAGATATTGGTCAAAATAGTCAATCAAAGTAAAGTATGGGTTGGCATCCCAGTATTTTGTGTCTCCATATTATGCTGGACTTGCTGAGCTCCAGAAACAAGTTTAGTTACAAGCTTAACTCAAAATCAGTCAGCTCTGATCATAATTTTAGGTAATTCTTGTGATACTGGTTTTCTTATGTTTCTATGTCACATTTTTTCTTCTCAATGATGTCTTCATCAGCATTCTTTGTTTTCACTCATTAATCCTCTCATCCTTTACTCTGTGTTTTGTAGAGGGGTGAATCATCAATATATCACTTTTCACCAACATTAGTACTGCTCCTTTCATGTTAATAAGAACTAGGTTATTGTTCAATTTCTAGAGTTGATAAGGTCAAAATTTGCCTGCACTTTCATCCTCATCCTGGTTCCATTGTTAAAAATGCTAAAATTAGTATTGTGCCTTAAGTCATATGTTTCACACAAGGTTGATTTTTGCTCTTATTTTTTCCTTCTATTCACAAAATGAGAGAGAATGAGGATCTCTTAACACTTTCCATATCTTCCTCTGCAAAATATAGAAATTGAGGTAAAATCTTATCCCACTCAGTGCTGGTGGGTCTGAGATGGGCATTAACCTTGAGGATTAATTCTGGCAGAGTATTTACAATTCCAGGTTTTTGAGGCAGTCTTGAATTACCTCTTCAAATAATGATAGTATCACAGAAGAATTATCTAAATGTGGCGTAGCACATCAGGGAGCTCTTACTGTGGTTCCTTATTTTTGTGAATGTGAATATAATTCACATTTTTGTCAGGAACTGTAATTTTCTCTCTTTTTATTGACAGAAGATTAGAAGATTTATTAGAAAACATATATACTTAGAGAAACAAGTTTCGCTCACAGCAAATGGTCTGTCTGCTCATTTCATTCAGTCTATTTATGTACAACAAGCGCTGTATAAAAAATTTATATAATTATTTATGGACAGAGGAAAGCAGATGTAAGTTATAAACTTCTGGTGTTTCTCTCTCTGAAGAGAAGTGATAAGGTAGAATATGTACAGGAAACCCAAACTGCCCTCAGGCATTTACAAATTAACAACATAATTCATTTGTGTCACTTTTGTTGGTCAGATTCCACTCACACTTTTCACAGTGTAAAAAAAATGTCTGTAGATGCTTAGACAGAGAAATAAAATTACTCCAAAATAATGAGAATTAACATCTGGTCAGTTCAGCATTTTCCCATGAGCACAGTAAGGAGCTGCTCTTTCATACGTGCACACATACATGGACACAGGTATGAGTGAGCTACACTCATGGAGAGCAGGATTTTTCAAATGTAACAATAAATTGGACTGGTTTCCCCAGTTATATATTTGTAGGTCATAAAATAACACTTATGAAATCATATAACTAATCAGGTTAGAAGAGACCAATTCCCCTGCTGTGGTCAGGGGTATCTTCTACTAAACCAGGTTGCTCAAAACCTCATCCTACCTGGCCTTCCTTTCCAGGGATGGGGCATCCACAGCTTCCCTGGGCAACCTGTGCTAGTGCCTCATTACCTTCTAAGAATTTCTTCCCAAAATCTTTTCAAACCTTTTCTTCCCAAAATCTTTTCAAACCTTCTCCTCTTTTCGTTTAAAACTGTTCCTCCTTGTCCTATCACTATCTACCACTGTGCTAGTTCCTCATTACCTTCTAAGTAAATAATTTCTTCCCAAAATCTTTTCAAACCTCCTCCTCTTTTCGTTTAAATCTGTTCCTCCTTGTCCTATCACTATCTACCCACATAAAAAGCATTTTTCATAAAAGCCTCTTTTTCTTAAGCCCCCTTTAAAAACTGGAAGGCCACGATGATGTCTCCCCAGAGCTTTCTCTTCTCCAGGCTGAACAACCTCTCAGTGCTCTCAGCCTGTGGTCACAGGAGAAGTGCTCCATTCCTCTCACCTTCTTTGTGGCCCTCTTCAGAACCTGCTCTAACAACTCTGTGTCTGTCTTGTCTTATTCCTCTCAAAGCTGGATGCAGATCTCCAAATGGAATCTCACAGGGCAGAGTACAGGGGTAAAATCATGGTACTTCTTTCGGTGCAGCCCAGGATGCAGTTGGGACTTTTGGGCTGCAAACACTGCTGCAAAAACTGTTGTCTTATGTCCAGCTTTTTACCCAGCAGAACTCCCAAGTACTTCTCCATAAGGCTGCTCTCAGTGAGTTCTGCCAGCCTAATTGCTCCAAACCAGATGTAGAACCTTGCACTTGGACTTGTAAAGTAATTTTGTCTTCCTCATTCCATCTCATCACTCTCATCTTCATCCTGTACAGTCATCAAACCCATCCCTCTGGGATACCTGCTGTTCTGTGTGCTTGGTTTGTAACTGGTAGCTTTACTTACATGGGTATGGCTTATCAACGGGGGGCTTTCACAAGAGAACCAAGCAAACCAAACGCAGTCTTTGTTTAAGTCAATTAGATCTGCTCATTTGCTTTAGCTTTCTGTTTCCATGGCTTGGTTATTCCTCTGAAGGTAAATAATGGGTTTGACCTGTGTAAAGAAAGGCTTGTCAAGTGAAATAGCCTCTTCTGCCAGGCTAGAAATTGTGGATCACAGCAAAGTCAAATGGGGTATGCCTGGGAGACCTGAATGTAATTCAAATATTTTGTTCAATCACAGACCAACACAACAAAAGGATTACCAAAAAGGTGGGATGAAAAATTAAGTAATGCATTGATGACATGGTTTCAGTGTTACTACTTCTTGAGAATAGATACAGTAGTGACATAATTTGGATAAATTCTTCAACATAGCTGGAAATAAAAGTGCAGGGATTAGATATTTACCTTTACTTCCCAATACTTTCTGCCCTTGTTGGCAAGTGTACTCTCTCTATGAACCAATCCACACATGCCAACATCATCCTGAACATGGATGCCAAGAAGAAGGACAGGGCACACCCAAATTCCTCCATCTTGGGACTCCTGATCCATGCACAGAATTCTAGACCCCCCTGTACAACACATAAAGCCCCCATGTACAGTGCCTTCCAACTTAAGTTCTAACAAGTGAATAACATCCCCTCACCATTCAGACCTGAAATTCTCTCATCTCCTCACCTTCAGGTGTCATTTCTTTAAAAGGATCAAAGTCAAGCCACCAGGTACTTTTGGCAACATTCCAGGGCCTCCGAGCCCCCCAAGGGTTGTCTCGGTAGCTCTGGACATCTGGAGTGATGTACTGAGTTCCCACATAAAAGGTCAAGGAGAAATGTATTTTCCTGAATTAAATGGTATTATTAGAGATAGTAACAGGAAGGAACAGAACTGCCAGTAAAGATAAGCATTTATAATAATACTTTTCTCTTTTGAAACATTACCATTTTTTTGCATAGTGATTCTAGACACTTTGACCCTTTATGTCTATGTAACAGCTCTGCTTAATGCACACTATCATAAAACTATTTTAATAGTAATTAAACAAGTTTTACTTTTATTCTGCAAGCTATGTGAACTTTAAGTTAAATGCAGCTTTTTGGACAAACCAAGTGCTTAAATTAATAGAGACAACACCTTTTGAGAAATCAGTGAAAACAATAATTTCACACTTATGATGCCTTCAATTACATTCTACACAGCGATGAATCACAGTTTCTGGTTTGTGACTGCTTAAGAAAGACATGACCCCAGAACTTTTTTATCACATTAGCAAAATCATATATATTAGCTTAAATCATAGGATAATAAAATAATTGAGTTTGGAAAGAAATTCCAGACATTATCTAGACCAACCTGTTATTTATGTTTTAACCCACCAGCTATTCCAACTGTCTGTATTATTTCGTTCAAGGAGACTGGTTTTAGACTTTATTAGAATTTTTATGAGAGAATAGGAACACACTGAAGCACAGAAGGTTTCCTCTGAACATCAGGAAACACTTTTTAACAGTGAGGGTTGCCAAGCACTGACACAGCTTTTCCTGTGGTTGTGGAATCTCCATCCTTGGAGATACACAAAAACCATTTTACATACAGTGCCAGCAACTGCTTTTAGGTGGCCCTGCTTAAGTGGAGGGTTGGACCAAATGAACTCCAGAGAGCCCTTCCATTCTCAGTTACCCTGTGACTCTGTGGTTCTGCAGTTCAGGGTGAAAAAGACTAAAAAGCAACTTTGCAGACTGGAGGCTTGGGTGTCTTTCTGCTTTAAGCAGCAGATCAGCCCACATGACCTCCAGAGAGCTGTTTCAAAGTAAATTTTTCTGTTTCTATCACAAAACCTTCAAAGAATATGCCAAAATATTTCCATTATTTTTCTACTCTTTTATTGAAGAAAGACAGCAATTATAACTGAAGAATAATTATTAGGTAAGTACCTGAGGTGAAAATTTAATCAAAGAATTATAAAATTGTAACACAGAGAACAGACAAGAGCCAGACATTTTATTGGTTTGAGAACAGACCTTGGCATGCCTTTGACTTATGTCAACTAGCACACATTCCCAGATTATTTCTGGGCATATCAGGGAAACTCTCATAAGCAGGAGACCATTCCCAAAGGCAGTCCCTGTGTAATCAATGTGCTGTGGAAGGTAGGGGGGTTCAAGAATACAGATAAGGTTTATGATTCATTCACCTGGCAATGAGTTTTCCTTATGGAGAAACTATGCAAAAGTACAAATGGGGGACCACACACTCATCATGTGGGTGGTGTTACATGGGTTTTGCTCTGTCTAATCATCAGACACCAGAGTGTGTCCAGAAAATAACCAAACAGAATACAGACATACATCCATCTATGTTGGGTATTTGCCTGTTCAGTTCAGTTTTAGCAAAATGGGAGTGATTTCTTCTCTGTTCCTGACTCTTCCTGACAAACATAAGCAGCAACTTTCTGTCCCAGTCAATCTTTTTTTGCTGAGAATGTGCAGATTGCTTTGGAAACAAGAACTTACTTTCCTGAAGGGTGACATGGTCTGGTAACACCTCAGTCCTTGTGCTGAGGTAGGACATTTTCTAGGCCTTGTATTTCACAACTCCATTCTCCCTTGCCTATGCAAATGGTAATCTATCCTATCCCCTCCTCCCTTCTCCTCAGCTTTGCAGCTTTACCTCCTGTCTGGTCTTACCTGCTCTGGCATCTGTCAGGTCTTTTGTAGATCACATTAATTCATTAATAGGAAAAAAATTATACAGTTTTCTAGTTTTGCTTTCTGCAGCTTTAGCATGTGAAAGTGTCTCACAGAGGGATCTGGCACAATTTAAGGTCAGTACAAAATAAGCAGCAGAACTGCATGTCTGGAAGGGAGGTGGGAAAGAAGAGAGAAGAAACAAAGATGACCCTTTCGGCACGATTCTTGTTGCTGGTGTCTGGCTTTGTAACACTGTCTGAGAAAATTAATTGTGCTTTGCTGCTAGTTCACAGTCTGTTTCTAGTTTTCAAGTGAAAATGACCTTTGTACAGTGAAAATAAAAGAAGTATATTCATCTGCCACCATGCTCTACAGAGAAAGTTGCCAGTTGTCATTTACCCTCAAAAGAATAAAAAATTTAATACATCTCTTCTTGCTTCTGCTGATTTGCTTTCTTTTTTTTTCTATTTGATCCTTTATTTGCTTTTACTCTACCTGGTTTACTTCATTCATTCAGAGCATGCAGTCTGAAAAGTTCCACAAAGTAGACAAACAGATTAAATCTCTGTTGATTGAGAAGTCTCAGTGGTTATTCATATTCATTTCCCTTCCTCATTCACCCCTCTTTGCCTTCAGATACTCTCAGACATGGGGTTTAATTCAGGTGCTTTCTATTTTATGCTTTGGAATGCATTATTCATAGTAGTGCCTAGGTGACAGTGTTATATGAGAATTAGTCATCTCTTATGCATTGGTTTGCCAATAATTTGTCTGACTCTCAGACTGATTTAATAAAGTATGTAATTATCCAAGGAAAATTTCTTTGAAAACACATGAATGGATTTTTGAGTTCATTAAAACTCTACCATGATTTCTTAATAAATATTTTTTCCAATAGGTAATTGCAACCTATATATAAATAATGTAAATCTTTATAGTTTGATAAAAATTTATCCTTTTGCTGGAAATGCTGAATAGAGCCCAGAGATTTTCAAGGAAGCTAATTTTGGTTTGCTAAGGCTCACCTTTTCCAACTGTCTTCAAAGTCAATGGAGAGGTAGGCTTTCAAGGACAAAAGTAGGAGGTTTCCTTAGGTGGTCTGATCACCCACTACATTCAAAGTCTGTTATGTCTTCTCTTTCTTTGATAATAAGATCATACACTTAAGGGGGCTGACTCCAACTGTTATCCTGCAGAGAAGTTTAACTACAATTCTTGCAATTCACTCAGTCTGGGCAAGTAGATGTCTTACATCTGAGGTGTCCTATATCACGTGTGGATACATGATCTCATCTCTTGTGCATGAAAAATCACTGGGCAAGTTACTAACACATAGAGAAATGTCTGGGTCAGTATTTTTTGTCCTCACTATGCCTCAATCCATTTCAATGTCATTTTACTATCTGCTGTGGCTGACAGGATAGTGAGACCTATAGCACTCTTTGAGTCATAAGAAAACTGATGAGGGAATTCACAAAGTTCAGAGGCTTACTCTGGAAGATGATCTAACCCCAGAGAGTTCTGTCATGCTAGGAATAGGTACCAGTAAAAAGACAACAGGTATGATAGTCTGAAAATGTGATCTCATTGGCAACATG
The DNA here is from genome assembly GCF_014805655.1 of Passer montanus. NCBI lineage: Eukaryota > Metazoa > Chordata > Aves > Passeriformes > Passeridae > Passer > Passer montanus. Next base: position 2,468,909 of record NW_024374368.1, read on the forward strand.
CAAGAAAAGTAAACAAATTTGAGGTCATGATCCCAAAAGATGCAGGTTCAGACAGCATGACATATTCACATGTAAAATAATAATTGCTGGACCAGAACAGTCCAAACAAGCCTCTAAGAGACATTCTTTCCCCAAAAGGAGAAATAAACTAAAGGTGTGAAAAAAAAGCCTCCTGCAATTGATATGCAACACTGGACATCAGTTTTTGGGCTGAAGAAAGCATCAGCAAAGCAAGGTTCTGGTCTCAATCCTCTGTGTCTTGGCATGTGTACTGAGAGGAGCAATAAAGTCAGTAAGCAGGGCAAGAAAACATGCAGAAGTATGGTATGGCAATCAATCAACACAGAGTAAGTATTTTAAAATAGGAAGGCTGAATCAATGGTGTTCAGGGGAGACACGGAGCCTCACCAACAGGGGAGGAGGGGGCAAGCCTTAAAGCCATTGATCAATAAAGGGCCAGACCACAGTCTCTTTCCAGGCGAATAAAAATGACTGTTTGCCAGATTTATTCCTGAGGATGAAATGTAGAAATGGAAATTTAAGGAAGCAAAAAATATTTTCTGTCCAAAAGGTGCAGAGGTACCACCAGATGCAAAGTGGGACTCTGCCACCCCTACTGAATGGAATGGCTTTATGTATTTATACCAACGTCATCTAGGTGTATTGAAGAGCAACCAGATTCCTGTTGGGTCTTTGTGTGGAACGTTGTCCTCCCACTCTCTCTTCACAGAAAAAAAAAATATTATCTATCTATCTATCTATCTATCTATCTATCTATCTATCTATCTATCTATCTCTGTTAGAAAGCCCTACAAGCCATGTGCCACCAGTTGCTTGCCAAACACTTGCTGTCAGTAGCTTTGCACAAAGACCAGAGTCTTTAAAGACTAAATAAGTTGTAAATTATATAATAGCAATCCCCTCTAAGGAGTTCATGGTAGCTGATCATTTAGTGTCAATGATTCTTAGTCTGTCCAGCAGCCAAACACAAGGGATGTCAGATCCTTGATCTTCCAGAAGACTTTAAAAATAGCAATTCAGATCAATGTTTTCATGTTAACTTTCACTTAGGAATAAGCAAAGTATATTACAAACCTGTCAGAATGAGATACTTGATATATTCATTCTTGGGGCTCACTGAAATTTCTTTTAAAATCCTGTAAAAATCTGGTGGGTTTTTTTTTGGTTTTTTTTTTTTTTTTTTTAGGAATTATTTTTCATTCAGATCTATCTCTTTTTTTTATTTTTACTGCTCAGCTGCTTGGAAATGAATCATGTAATTACTGAAAACTGAAAACAAGGTTTATCTCACTAGGGTATAATAAATCTTTGTTAAAATACAGATTTATTTTTTAATGTAATGATTCTATGTTTGAAAAATTTTAAGGTTGCGACAAAAATCAACAAAAGCCAGGAAATTCAAAGTTAATTTTGAATTGTGTCCATAAAGCACCTCATTAAGCCCTCTCATTATATCCTGTGTGGAATCGTACACTTTCCAGAGACATCTGTAATTGTTCATAATAAAAGGGCATATTAAGGGCAGAATTAGTGGATGTCCCTGATCCAGCAATAAAATAATCCTAGTGTTCATATGCTCTGTAATCCATAAAATGGAGTTCTATCTGGATTTAAGCAACAAAACACTCTGTTAATGTAATCTGGAAAAAAATAAAGCTCCTATGAAAGAAACAAAGCCTTGATTTAGGCGTCAAGTAAGGCACATGGGAAATAGAGAGAGCTCCATAGCCTTCATCCAATCACAATTTTATAAAATCACTTGCTGCTTTAGCATCAAAATTATTTGCATATTCCTTGCTGAATAAGTTCCTTAATTAAAAATTACAGTTAATCAAAAATTATCTCCAGTAACAAGATCTCAGTCGTCAAGCATTTCACTGATGCACAAGCAAGTAAGGACTGAAGCCCTTCCAAGTTTTCCTACAGGATCATCATAGGATTGACAAGAATCACAATGTTTCCAGAGTTTGTAGGTATGAAGTGAACCTACAATATGCACTCCCAAGCCACTAGACTTTAAAGATCTCTTTGAAGAGAAAATTTCAAAAATCACTAGGACAGGTCTCGTACTTGTCTGGATTTTTCTGAAAATTCAGATCATATTTTTTGGGGGCAAAGATAATTGGAAAATTTGACACATGAACATTCTACAGTTTTCTACCATACACCATACTTCAAATATATATATAATTTGGGGTTTTTTTCATTTTTGTCCTTGAAAGAGTTAAACTGGGGGAAACAAGCACCCAGGTTTTCTTTGTTTGTGAAACACGTGCAAATGCTGCACAGCTCTTCTGATGTCCCTGGGAGTGGAGTCCACTGTGCCAGCTTAGCAGAGAGGTACATTTTATTATGAAAAATGGCAGTATATAATGGTTGTATCTTCTGAACCTCTCTTACCTTGCCATGTGCAGAATGTGGGGAACCTAAAGCTCAAGAAGGGTGCAGGGATCTCAGTAACAAACAGATGGATGATGCTCCTGAGTCCTGCTGATGGGCATAGTGTTGCATGTGGGCTGATGCTTGTTGGGATGAAGCAATGTGGGGTCATGGGGCAAAATCACAACCCTAGCCTGGAAGCCAAGAGGAACTGCTCATCATGGAAATTCAGGGACTTATTGGTCTGAGCCTGAGCAGGCAGGGTAGAAACAAGGCTCCATATGCTGATCTGGAGTCAAAGCCCTTCTGGCTGTCCATCTCTTGAGGGTGAGGCTGCTGGAACATCATCTCAGCTGCCAGAAATCATTGGAGGCATGTTCTGGCTTGGTAGAAATCCCAGGAGAGAAGGCAGCATCAAGGGAAAACAGGACATGCTATTGGCATGAAGGAGCTAACTGAATGGCTTCAGGAGGACATGGGCTGGACCTCTGTTGGGAGGAGGAATTCTCTGTTCCACCCTTACAGCATGGGATGGAAAAGGCAAGAAGTAATTTATATGTACATACCTGGATGCTATTTTATATGTAAATAAATAGTAATTTATGTACATACCTGAATGTATACCTATGTAAAACAAAAAGCTGCCTGGCAGAAACAGCTCAGTGTCACTGGAGGAGATAATGCTCATACCATGCTGGGAGAATTCAGGTAATCAAACCACACTAAATGCTCTTAGAGACCAAGGAACTTCAAACATAGTGGATTAGAGAGCTTTGAAATTAATTTCTGACCAAAAACCAAACCAAACCAAAAAAAAAAAAAAAAACCAGGAAAAAAATCCCAAAAAAACAAACAACCACACACACATAAGGAAAAATATTCTTATTACAAGGTCTCTGAAAACCTCAGCTCCTACCACTCTCTTCTTAAATCTGGGAATCTGCAATATTCCAACTTCTGCCAAAATTGTCTCTGGTTAGATCCTGCCTGCTTGAACATGGATTTAGAGATGTTTATAAGATTCTGTGTGGGGATTCAAACAATATGCTGAGCAACTGCACTATGATTATCAAGATCCTTTAAGCTGTCTCAAATCAGGAGACCCAAAATGGAAATACCAAAAATCATCAGTCACTTTAAAAATTTAGGTCATCTTTTTCTCCGTCTTTTCTCTTTCTCAGCTGGAGCTCTCTTTGATCTGTGGCCCTTTTACATTTTTTTTTTCTCAGCTAAGTGAAATTAAGCTGCAAGAGAAAAGTCAAATCTGATTTACCTGTCACTCAGAATCAGCAGCTTCAGGGCTACAAAGTGTGCAAATTCCTTTGCAATCCTTTGAATTGACTGTCACTAAGGCATTTTTAGGTGGATAGATCTATGTTTGTTCCCTAATGTTCTCTCAAAGAATACTAACAAGGCACAAGCTTTATTTTGGATCTAGGGTATCTATAAACTAACCTAATCAGCCCAGAAATACTCCAGGTGTTTTAATCCTGTTATTACCATAATTTTTATTTCAAGAAAATAGTTTTACATTTTTTTAAATTTATTGCACTGAAAACAAGGTCAGAAACACAGTCTTGGAGTACCTGTTAATAATATGCCTTGGCCAGAATCAAAATCATTCTGCTTGCACTCAGAGCCTGCTGTCACAACCTTTGTAAATTGCTTAGTTGTATCAGGAAAATTAACATGGTTGGTGTTGAGATCCTGCTTCAATTCAAAGTTCATTTGCCATGACTCAACATTTTTTGACATGCTGTGCCTCCATATTAAATCTCGTTTGACTTATAGGAATAAAGCAAGATTTAAGAAGGTAGAGAAAATTTGTTCACCTATTAGGGTGCTGCAGAGCTACTAGGAGAGCTGCTGTGAGAGTTACTAGGGCTTTCCTCCTTGGATTAAATATTTCCTTATTTTCTCTCAGAATTACCTTAGATGCAATTATTTGGTACTTTGGTCTTGCTAAGGCTTCACTGAGATCTGTCGAAGTTCAGCACACAAGATCCCCAGGGTTGTGCTGATAACATGGCTGCAGAACATGCCAGAACCAAACTCCAGTCTCTGGACAAGTTACATCCACAAAATCAAATTCTCCCCACAACAGGACGGCAGTGTCTAAACAGCCTCTTGGGCTCTGTTTCTGGTGCATGCCATTTCTCTGGAAAAAGCAAGAGCTGTTCATTGCTGTCTATCTTGACAAATTCTTGACAATTACACTATAACTTCATCCTGCAGAAGTAGGAAAATGACAAATAAGCTGCTTTTTTCATGTGTCAGTGCCAAAGTATTGATTCTTTAGTAGGAAGTACTGAGCTAATTATAGCTATGTTTAATTGTATTAGTTTAATCTGAGACTTAAATTTTATTGTGCTTTAAAGAATGTTCCATTGTGCTTTAGCAACATTAGATAACTAAGGGAAAGGAGTATGTTACTCACTTAAAATCCTAACAAGAACAAAGTGTTCTAAATTTTGCAGGTATTATCATTGTTCCCTTACCTAAACTGCTGTATAGAACTCTGCATTCTAAAGCTGTATTGCACTTCCAAACCAATTGCATTTTGATGATGGATGAAATAAGCTATTCAAGTTCAGTGTGTTAAAGTGCTATGACACCCTTTGGGAGAAGGTATTATGTATTTGTACCAGAGGTACTATTTCAAGGCAGAAACAGTGCCAAATGTTAAACTGAGACTGAAGCCTTACAGCTGCGTTGTTAACCTCTGGAAACAGGAGTTTAAGCTGCAAATACTGAGAAAACTTTACCTCTGGGGGAGGAAATGGTAATAATGAAAAATTATGCAGCTTTCACCTCCTCTCTAAAGGCAAAACAAACATTTTAAGCTTTATTTTATACTTTTTTTCTGCAGTTAATTTAGACAAGCTTGTTGGCAAAATAATATTTCCTGTGCTTGGTAAGTAGTATTTCAGCCTTCTGAATCCCATTCAGCAGGAAAATCACAAGGGTAGGTTGTTTTCATCCTTGGTTCATAAGTAGAAGTGAATTCTGCTCTCTGCCTTTTCAGTGCCTCCATCAGAAAATCAAACAAACACACAAGGTAAATGTGCCATATACTCAGTGGGTACCAAAATATAAAATGACAGGAACAAGCAAGCTGAGAGAAAAATGGAGGTGAAAGACGACAGGAAAAGTACTATCACAGATGAGCCATCCTTGGTTGTTATGTTTAAAAAAGGAAAAAAAGAGATGAAATGCTCTTCAATTGTGTGGAAGGTGGTAATAGAAAAGCAAAAACATGTTCTCCTTAGGCCAGGCAGGAAGAAAGGAAAAGCTTCTTCTGCTCCACTCAGAAAAAATCTTTGCAAACTCTTGGAGATAAATGTCACAAAACAGCCTTAAGTGGCAGGATTGTATTTATTCATTGAAAGTGATTCTCATTGCATGAGATAAATATTTTATTTCTTCCCTAAATATAGCTGTAGGTGGGAAAAGCTGGGGTAGGACTTCCATTACTACCTGTGGGGAGCGAGGAGATACAACTCTTGGAGGAAGGGTTGTAAGGTGAGAAGAAAACCCCAAACCGGAAATTTAAAACAAATTATCCCTAGAATACCTGTTGTTATATTTTTATTTTTGGGATGCAGAGGTTTGAACTTGCCCAGATAGTCATTTTCTAGTTTACTTATCAAATACAATCATAAAATCATAAAACATTTGGGATTAAAAGGACCCATAAAAATAATCTAGTTCCAAACCCCTTGGAACTTTATGCTAGAACAGGTTGCTCAAAGATCCTTCCATCTTGGCCTTAAACTCTCCCAGGGAGGGGGCATCCACAACTTCTCTGGACAATATATTGCAGTGCCTTACCACCCTCACAGTAAAGAATTTCTTCCTAATGTTTAATCTAAGCTTACTCTCTTTCATTTTGAAGGCTTTCTCCCTTGTCATGCCAATGTAAAAAATCTCCTTGATGTCGTAGGCCCCTTTAGGTACTGGAGAGTTGCTACACAGTCTGCCCAGAGCCTTCTCTTCTCCAGGCTGAGAGGGCAAGTTCCCTGGCTAAGGAAAGCATGCCCTTCCCACCACTGTGTGGCACCAAGTGGGCAAGAGAAGGCAAGTCCAGCCTCACAGGCTGGTTGGCATTTTCCATCACCAGTCCTCAGAGAGGCTCCAGTAAATAAAACCAGGCACAGCTGGTCCCTGGAACAATGGGGCCTTGGAACAATGCATTGTATGCATTTTCTTATCTGCACCCCTATTACTCACCTGCATTGTATTTTCTCCTGAACTCCCAAGACTTTGCAAATTGCAGGAAAACAGGTTTTGCTCTGATCCCAGAAAAAAAATTGTGGCACCAATCTACCAAACACCAGTTCTTTGAAATGTCAGTTATAATGCATTAGCATTATATTTCACACAGCTTTTGCCATTTTTGTGTTCCCATAATCCAAAGTACACTCAACACCAAATGGTAAACTAAGGTTATCTCCTTATCTCCTAAAATTAGGAGGTGTATTGGATCCCACTGCTGTTGTTAAACTGTTTCATAAACTAGTTTGATCTACAGAATGAATGGACATTCTTATCCTTCCAGGACAAGGAGACAAAAGGACAAAAATTCTCACGACCTTTCAAAATCTCAGATAAAAAGTTTGAATAGTTTGGATTTTTGTAAATATATTTTTTCTTGTACCATATTGCATCAATACAAATTGTTTTTTGAATTGTCCATAATTATATTTAAATGAAGGCATTCATAAACATTATGTTGACTTAAACAAATCGTTCATTTATAACCCCTAACCTCAGGCACAGGCTGCCATGGTAAAATTGCATTGCCATGTGACAATTCTTCAAAACACTGATAATCTCAGATAAATGCTCTCAATTTCAATGTAATGATTTAATTAATTCTTGTCCTTCCAGAATAAAATATTTCTGGGTCATTTCCAGATTACACAAAACAGTTGATTTACTCTCATACTTGATTGCTTCAAGTAACCAGCAAACAATCAGTGTTCTATCTTTCTCCCTGCCAAGTAAATAAATTTTTTTAAAAGACATAGTGTTATAATTTTTTATTTTGTTAGTTTTGAACATATCAAAACCACAAAGATTCATGAGCTATGTGAATTATGAGCATCTGTTTTGTTTTGTGGTTTTTTTTAGTAAAGAATTGTATACAGCAGAACAATTCATAATATGCACTCCTCTGCTCATTACCTTGCCACTCCTTGGCCTGCCTTTTTCCAGTAATTATGTTTCCACCCACGTGACACAGGTAGGCACAAAAGGGACTGATCTGCACCCAGGGCTCCCAGGCTCTGTGCAACCTCCTCTCTGCACAAAATGCTAGTGCTCATTTATCATATATAACCTACACTTGTAGGAAACAGAGAGCATTCTAATATACTATATTCTTATATATTCTATTCTGTTCTTATCTATTCTATAAGTGTCTTACACTTTTGATTCTGGTATTTAATCATATCTAGAAGTTTTAGATGATGTTACAGGATTTTTAATAAATGCTGTATATTCCACTATGTTTAATATAAATTTTAAAAAAGAAAGAAACTGAGCAATTTTCAATGGCCAAGCTGAAAAAATAGAAAATAAAAAAATAGAGAAAAATAGACAAGCTATAAGAAAACAGACAAACTACAAAATATTTTAAAAGGAAAACATATAAAAGAGTTTAAAACAAATTTAATTTTTACACTTTTCTCAGTTTTACTGATCTAGGTTACTGTTGTCTGGAAACATAAATAATGGTAAAAATGGAACCATTATCTAAGTTGATATATTTTCATATTTGCCAATCTACTCATTGCCCTGAACACTAAGGAAAGTCATCTGTCCTGACAGTATGTCTATGCTAACATCTCTGCTAAGGGAGGAGACCAGAATCAGATTTTCTTTACATAACCAAGTTATGAACCTGCTTTATAATAAGATACTTTAAAACACAGTTGTTAGCAAGATGCAAGTATTTGCTCTTCTGAGACAGATTATATACTGAATTTTGGGTCAGTAAGGTGGTAATTAAAAAGTCTGTACTCAAGGAAAGCAAGAAAAACCTCTTGCAAAATGAGAGATGTTCTACTCTTGAAGAATATTTTTTATTTTGGTTGCTTTATTATGTGTTTTTAATTGGTGCTGGAGGAAAACAATCAATTTTATTCTGATAATTCATTGCAGCTGGTCACAAGTTGGATTATCAGGGGTATACATGGCAGTAAAACTGCAAATATTATTAAGCAGATCTAATTTGGACAAAATCAATATGTTTTTCCCATTTTTTAAGGAGGAAATCACCATCATGTTAGGATGACGAACATGTCAAATCCATGGTATTTAAAATGTTTAAGAAAGTATAAAATTCTTCTTAGGAGTCAATCCTTGCTAAGAATCTGTGATCAGGAAGATTTCTTCCCTTCTCTTCCCTTTTAACTGTTTCCCATAGTAGAATTCATTAAGTAAATTCAGAAATGCCAGGAACTACATTTTACAAAGGCAGTTAACATCTTCATTGACTTCGTTCCCATCACAGAGCTTTTCTTTGCTTTGAAAGAGGACTGAGTACCTGTTGGATCCATGCAGAGAAAATAAATTGGAAACATTTCCCAATTATACAAGGTTTAATCACACATTGCCTGCAATGGACATAAGTGTCTGGGGGATGTCTGGCCTCTTCACTTGGACCCTTGGCAGCAGCTAAGCTCAAGAGCTCAGGAAGATGCTCAAAACAGAAAGTGTTTCAAGTACTGTAAAGAAGTTGAACGGAATGAGGATAAATTGCTTTTTCTCTCCCACTTCATATGAACTGTTTTGATCCTGATGTGTTCTGCAATCACTCTGTTAGAGCTGTTTGACTCTTCAGGCTGTTCAGTCCTGCTGCTGGAGACCTGTAGTACCGCATCAAAGTGATCACTGGTAAAATGGGCAATAAATTGTAAATATCAACCTTTCATGCAGGTTTTACCCTTTGATAAGAGCTGAGATAGTGCACTGCAATAAAATGTTTCCGTCTATACTTCAGCATTTTTACTTTGGAAAAGACTAATACATTTCAGGTCATGTAGCTTGCTCCCTAAAGTGAGATATTTACTAATTTAGAGGGTGCTATCAAAAATAGCAAGGAATAGGAAATGAAAGAGAGCAAAATAGTGATATCTTTCCTGGCACAGTAATCTCTGGGGTTTTGACCCAGCAAAAAATCCTCTTTTCTTAATCTGGAATGTGCTGGAAAAAGTTCCAAATAAGATATCAGGAATGGCAAATAGATTTCTGTGGTGGAGAGGTTTGTATTAACCTATCACCTTCACTGAAACGATTACTTTCTTTGGAATGATTCTTCCTCAAAAGCCACAGTGGTTTTGTGTACTAACTACAGAGAGACAGATCTTCAAACATTAATACTTGGCAAAATTTTCAGCTGACAGATATGATGGTTCAGGATTCTACTTACATTTTCCTTTCAAAGGAAAATTACGATTCGCCTATTAATCATCTTGGATGCAAACAAATGTATTTAATCATATTTGGGAAGAAAAAGAATGTTGTGCTATGTAAGCACTCAGTTGTGAAAGCACTCAGCTAGTTTATGTGAGGTATTTTGAGATCCCCAGGAAAAAAACAAACAGTATCACAAACAAAAACAACAACAATAACAACAACCACCACCACCACAACAACAACAAAATATTTTTAAAATATATTAATAATCTCTTGGAGGGAAGACATTTTTCACAGGAATGCTAATTTCTTTGTGCTCTCATCCCCAGTATTCAAATAAGACATGCAGATTTTTGGCAACAAAATTTTGCAATTTTTAAACAGTATTCTTGATTTTCGACATTTTGCTGATTACAATTGATGTGAGCTTTCTTTTCCCGATTTTATGCTTAGCTGTTAACAGATGTTAGTGTTGTAATTTAAAAAAAAAGAAAAAGCTGTATGGCTAAATATCATGTTAAATACAGGTGTGTTCCTTATTTGTGGAAAGTTATGTTGAATTTAATGTACTAATGGCTAAATGGCATGTTAAATACAGGTGTGTTCCTTTTTTGTGGAAAGTTATGTTGAATTTAATGTACTAATCCAGAAGGCACACTTCATTCAGATTCCAAATGAGGCCAAGAAGAAATAACTGTCTGTGTTAAACGAAGTACTGCTGGCAAAAAGTTTTGCATGAACTGAGTTTGGTAGTAATAATCTTGGATGCAAATATCTCTTGGCCATATAAAAGCAGCATCCTGGCTACACAAACCAGAGGCATCTGAACATGACTAAGAATATTAGATCCAAACCCACTTTTTTTTCTTAAAGAAATTCTCTTTTATCAAATGTGTGTTAATAGACATTCTAACATACTATTTTAGCTAACAGAAGATAAAATCCTCAGAGCTATATTGAGTTTACCATGGAATACTGAGGTACCTTTAAAAATGTCATTAACAAGAATTCTACATAATTAAAAATCCTTTTGAAGTTCATGTCATTTCACCCTCCACACTAAAGTCTGTTTTCAACTTCAGCAATTTTTTTGTCAAATAATTAAAATTTGCAGAAATTCTTGAAGATTAAGCTTTTTTTCTTAATTTAGAAACTCTAGAATCAGCTGTCTGAAAATGAGCCAATTAAGTGGCAATTAGGTCTCTATTTCAAGCACTTAAGCTCCCACGTGCATACAGGTTCATCAGAGATTCTACAAAATGTCCACTGCGACAATAGCCACATTCTAAAACAAGAATGGAGATCTGGGGGGTCTCTTATGAATTTAAAAGCATAGTTCACCTTTGTTAGTAACATTTGGATATGCATATATAAGCTTATACCTTGACCAACCTTTAGCTCTCCTGTCCCAAAGATAGTTGACTGCTGAACTTTCTGCTCATCATTCTCCAAATTTTGGGCCCACCGTTTGTCTTGATGTGGTCCACAGATCACTGAAGGACTTAGCTACACTGATTTCTAGGGGCCAGCTGGTTTCTGCAGCTACCTCATGATCTCCTTTCCCAACACTTTGGGCTTGTGATAGAGGAACAAAGAGCTCTTGATACATACATGGTGTTTTCTTTGACATTGCTCTCTTTTAAAAATGAAAAAATTCTAATCAGACTATGGAAAACATCTATTCCTAAGAGTAAGGTACAACAGCAGAAACAAAGAAAATCTCAAGGAACAAGTGAAGCTCAGGGTCCCACCTTGGGTCATTTAGCCATTATCAAGTTACAGGAGATGTTTCTGGCCTTCAGCCCTGGCCCTGTAGATTTGGTACCAAACATCCTCTGCCTCTTCTAGTTGCCATTTTCTTAAAAATGGACAACTGCTCACAGGCTGTCTTCCATCAGCAATGTTTGGGTAATGCATCTCTATTTTATATAATGTATACCTAGAGAGAATGTCTAATAAACTATTGTGCTGAGGCATTCATCTTTGCAACACTGAGAGGGATAACTTGGGAGCAATGTATAGTAGCCATGAAGATAAATAATGCTGCAGGGCATAGTATCATTTATAAAATATTCCTGGCACTCTAGGTTCCATTACATTATTAGATTTTTAAAAAGAACCATTTTCTTGGTTAGTTTCCAGAGCTAGCAGTCACAGAGGCTAATTTCAAATTGCTTGAGGCCCTGGAAACAAAAATGTATTTGTGCAAACACTGCCTTAAATGCCAATAAAAAATGTGAGCAGGGCCCACTCAGCCTTGTAAGTGAATTATACACAAGACAGTTTTTCTCATCACAAAACCCCATTTCCCCCAAATTGTTCTGTCATGCACTGGCATTTATAGGACAGCTTTCAAAGTGACAAAACTATTTGACAGGGAAAAGGATAGCTAACATGGATGGCTAACTTTTATAGCTATTCAGCACAGAGATAGCTTCCTGTGGTGAACACTTAATTTTGGTCAGTGAATGAAGTCCTCCCTCTTTACCTATGTCCACTGAAATGTCTCCTGGACTACATTTAAGAAGGATGTAGGACAAAAGCAGGAAGTCCAAGGCAGATCAACAGGAATGGTTAGGTGTCAAGGATTGAAAGAATTTGAGTTGTTCATCCTAAAGAAAAGGAATCTGGAAGAAGAGTATGGCAGTTACTGGTATACAAATCACTAAAAATATTTGAAGTAAGAGACAGAATTAAATATTTTTCATGTCTGCAGCAAACAGAAGAATCTTAAAAGACAGTGAGGAAAGTTGAGGTTAGATACCAGGAAAACTTTTGCAACGTAAAAGTAGAAAAGCAGCAGGATAGGTTATTGGAAATGTGGAATTTTCGTCACTGGAAGTCTGATGAGAGTGTTTACATAGAGATAAAACAAGTGCAACTTACACTGCTTTGAATCTGGGAGATACATTGTGTAACCTTCTAAAATCTATTAATACCAAAGATTCTGTGATGTGTTAAAAAATTCTACATAATAAATATGCACCTAAATGCTAGCAATAAAGCAGTACAAATATAAAATTAATCATAATTATTCAGCACGGCATCTTATGCCAGAGATGTTAGTTTTTATTTTTTAACATAATGGCACCACTTAGCAAGAGAATGATAAATTATTCATCCTAACAAATGAGTTTAGTTGGCTTAAAAAAATGAGTTATTTTATGGTTAATTCAGTATGTAGACTTTAGACCTGGAGAAGAATTTAGGACCATTTTGAAACAGATTGTGTTACTTGAGATGATCAGTTGCTTTCCCTGCACCCTAATTTTTCACCTGTAAAAGGAGGATAACATCTTTTCCAGACTTTAATTAGTTACAGTAGAAATATGTAGAATAAAAATGGAAATCAACTATTTCCAAGGGTGGCCATACACTTTCTTTAGATAAAAAAATTCCCTGGCAAAATGGAGGGAAAAAGAAAAAAAAAGGTTTTAAGACTGAAGTCCTCATTGCCTAACAAATTATGGGATTTTTATTCTTTTTTGTGTGGAATTGGTGTCAGTGGCTGTTCCTTTCAAATGTATCTTTTCTATTTCTAACATCATGTAATTATGGGATTGTAGCGATGAAACCAGGGTTTATTCCAGATAAAATTTTAATATCTTGTATCTTCCAACAGGTGAAATAAATGATGTCCATTAGTACAGTAGTAGATCACTTCTTTTAATCAAAGAGCATAAGATGAAGTTGAAATGATCTGTACACAGCATCCAGGAATAAAAGGCCAGCATTAGCATAGGTATCATTTTATCACTGCTTAATAATTTCCCTAAACAACCCAAAAGTTAAGGTTACATTTTATGGGTAGCATTTTAATGAAGATTAGTTATTTCATATTTCAGGAGAGTAAGTATGGGAGGTATAAATTTATTGACCCTTAAAAGTGTTACTTGGACCAAATTACTCTAATGGCCATCCATTTGTTATGAATAATTGTTTTCAGTCAGATATATTTCAGTTTATGCAACATAGTTTATATGTACTTTTCCAGAGAGGTGGATGGGAATTTAAGACCAGCATGGAATGAAAACAAAACTTTCATACCTCTAAGAAAAACTCCTCCTGAAACGGTCAGAACCATATTCTAAAATTCTCAAACTGACTCTTCACACATGATCACTCAGCACACAAGCTTAACAAACCAAGTACAAGCCTGTGCTTGACTCCCACTCCCTAAAGACTGTAACAACCTGTTAATTCCTCCCGTTCATTCACCTGAAAGTGCAGATGTAAGAACTGGATCTCTCACCCTGGGGGAGGAGGCTGTCCCAGGGACTCAGCTCAGACTGTATTTATATCACCTGCCAGGTGATTGAAGTGCAGAACCCTGCACAGGTGAGTGTTGCCTCTGTACCTCCTCCCCTTGGCTCTCCTGTACACAGCAGGCTCTGACAGAATTCCTCAATTTAGTTTGTGATCCCCTGAGCTGAAATTGGCCCTCCTTATTCTTTTGGTAGTGTTAAACGTCAGTTATTTGAAGATTTGTAGCCATAATGCACTTTTTAGAGTGTTTCTTTTTCTCACTTATGGTTACAGGTAGTGGCATATGTATTTTTAACTAGGAGCTATAAAGCACAAAAAGACACAAATCTTAATGTTTTAGCTGAAATGTAGTGAAAAAATAGTCTTAAGACCCTAATTAAGGGTCTATTTTTCTAATATAAGATTACTAATAAAGTACACCTGTTTGTGAAGCATGATTCAAAAGAAAAGCATACAATTTTTAATAACTACATTTGTCTCAATGAATCCCTCTCTCAAACTAGCAGACTCCTTTCCCAGATTTCACAAGAAATAAAAAATGAAACACTTCTACTTGACTGAAAGATTTATAACTCATTTTGGTTTTGATGGACTTGCCATTTATGGTTTTCACATTAAGTTTAACACATGTCAGCATGTCACTATGAGCCTGACATACAGAACAGATATAATAACATTTCTTCCCTGATGTTCAGTCTTGGAGTATATTCAGTGACTGCTGTCATAGCTGGACCCATGGTGTGAGTGAGATCATTTTGCATGTGTCACAAACACACACTCATGCCTACATATGTGCAGAATCCAAGATTGTAGGATTGTAGAGAAGCCTGTATGACTCACCTCCAGCTTCTCTTTTTTTTTTTTTTTTTTTGTGTGAGTGAGATCATTTTGCATGTGTCACAAACACACACTCATGCCTACATATGTGCAGAATCCAAGATTGTAGGACTGTAGAGAAGCCTGGATGACTCACCTCCAGCTTCTCTCTTTTTTTCTTTTTTTTTTTTTTTTTTTTTTTTTTTTTTTTTTTTTTTTTTTTGTCAGCTAGTTGGATACCAGGGCCTCTTTTTGTGCAAAGACTTCCAGGATCTTCCTCCACCTCCTCTCTTTCTCACAATCTCTGCTTTTTTAATTTTTTTAATTTTATGTAGTTCATAAGTCCTAGTTTTGTTTCAGTTGTGTTGTTTTTCATGCCATCCTCAACGTATATGAAAACAACGTTCGTACATAAATTAATTAAGATGTCTTTTGGTAAAGTGACACAAAAAAATTTGGTTCACGGATTCTCTGCATGTGACAATACCAGAAGATCCAGATCTTCTACAGAGACAGTATAATCTGTCAAGGGAGAAACAAAAACAAACAAACAAACAAACAAACCCACAAACAAACAAAAAAACCCAGCTCAAACTGCACTTAAAAGCCATATATTAAACTTTACATAATGTACTCTATTTCCAATATATGTGCAAGAATTTATCACTAGAAAAAATTGTGTTTTGTCTTGACAAAAATAAGGAAGGAAATTGTTCCTACTTTACAGGAACAATTCTGTTCTACTTAATCAACCCAAAATCTGATGTGATGGATACTCTTTCTGTAAGTCATTGCAATGAAATACCACTGAATAGGAAAATAAATGGCATGATAACATGTATATATATTCCAGAATCAGGAACATAACATATGCACATAATCTTCACTTTCAAGGCATGAATTTGTTCAAACAGGTCACATGCATCCATATAGCTTTTGTGTTTCTCAAAACTAATTTCATGCTCTTAGAGAGAAGTAGGTAATAAAATGTATTTTCACAGTTGAACACCCAGAAGACCTAATTTTATAACATTTTGAATGAGTATGTAAGTTTAATTGTTTGGGGCTTTTTGTTTTTTTATTGCCAAGAAATCTTTTGGTAGGTGTCCCATGACACATTTCAAATACTTTGCTACAACATTAAATAACTTTTGTATTACTTGAATATTAGTGGTGATTTTTTTTTCTTTGTGTGTGTACTCTCTTCTGTTTCTCACCATGCTTCCATACAATATTATTGGCTCAGCTTCTTCTACAGGATGTCACCAACGTGTGCATTTAAGGAGTCTTTTGACAAGATTAAAAGGGTACTGGTTTTTGTGTTCTCATTTGCACTGTAGATGGTACTATTACCAAAGCAAATCATGAAACAAATAAAAATGGTCATCTGATGGCCTAGAAGAGAATCAGCTGTAAGGTGTATGAGGACAAGGTAAACTGTGCATCACAATTTAAGAGAGTGATACAAGTTTCACCAAGTTACAAGCAGTAGAACTACGTTCTTTTCCAGGTGGAAAATATGTGGATTCATCAAAAAATTCAGGCAAGTCAAGGATACAAAGAATATTTAGAATTCAGCACAGCTGCTAGTGGAAAGTCAGAAAAAAAAGGAGATTGTGTCATTCTACAAAATAATCTTTGGAAAAGATTTAATCAACCTAGGGGAAAATGCACTTACTGTGCAAGGAATGAAAATGTTTCTGCCTGAAATACAGGTTTTTGAGTACAGCTTTCTGACCTTAAATTGCCAAATATAATCAGTGCATTATATTAGAGTAATGGTGTCATCATGAACTCTATCATGCTACTGTGAAATCAGTTTAAGAGAGGACTTATTTTTTAGGGCCAGGTTGTCAATCACATCCTAGGGAAGATGAGCTACTTGTGGGTAAACTTCAGAGCCTCTATGACAGACTTCTGTAGATGAATATGTGCTAGATTACAATGAGCAATCAGCTCTGTGACCTGATGTTGCTTCAGGAATAGGAGAGCCTCTTGCATTCCTCTACACTCTTTATGTGAGGCTGTGGAAACCACTTTTTAGAAAACTTTTCTGATGAACATCTCTCCCTCTATCCTCAGGTAAGCACCTATTTCTTCAATCACTCTTCCTGGGCTCTGGAATTACAGCTTCAAAATTTGTGAGATTCCTGAAATGAGGAATTTGAAAAGCAAAATTACTGAAGGGCTGCCCTAGATACTGGGTTGCAGCTAGTAACAACAAGCAAAGGCGTGGTCCAAGACTTCCTTCTACTGAACTTGGAAATGGAAAAATCCTTTACAGAAACATCTGCAACTGTACATCTCAGTGGTGAATCATCCAGCCTGCCTCACCACAGACTTCAGGGGAATGTCCCCTCCAGCACTTGGAGCACCTCCTCCTGCTCCTTCTTCACTGGTCTTGGTGTCTGCAGAGTTGTTGCTGTCCCATATTCTCATTGCTTCCTTTTGGCTGCAGTTGTGCAGGTCATTTTCCCCTTCCTACATTCGCTGTCCCAGGGGTCACTAATGGGCTCAGCCTTGGTTGGCAGCAGGTCCATCCTGGAGCTGTCTGACATTGGCTCTGTCGAACGTGGAGGAAGCTTCTAGCTACACCTGAAGGCCCCCCCTTTTAAAATGGCCATGAAAGCCCAACTCAGAACTCCTAATCACAAATTCAATGAGCTCTTCTTTCAAGGCTATAGAGCAAAGTTAAAATCTAAGCACTTAGATTCAAATTTCTAGCACAGAGCCTTGCCAAAGATAAAGTTTTGATGTTCCTCCAAGCATTTTTCTTCTACTAAGCTTGATGTCTCAGGTGAAAAATGACATTAAGCCAGATGGCATAGCTGTAAAAATATGTGAGTAAAAACAGTCCTAGGGAAAAAAAAAAAAAAACCAAAACTAAATTTAAATCCTAAAGAATAAAAATTGAAAAAAATACAAAAAATCCCTTCAACTACACTATGGAAAGGCTTGAGAGGTGCTCTAACTAACAAGTAAAATTCAAGCTAGTGGTGGAGAGGAACTAAGACCAAGCAGGAATGTTCAGGGGTGGGCAGAAGTGGGTAAGGGATGCCACCATACTGTGGTTGGGGTAGAACACAGAACACTGAACACTCACCATTGAATATATTCCCACACTCTGGGAATCTACCTACAGACAATAACTTAGGAGAGAAACTTTAACTATACAGGGTATTATGCTCTGGCAGGTGTATCACTTGATTGAAGCACTGCCTGTCTCTACAGTGACAGCAAAATGAAAGCGAGATAAGTATGTGAGTTAGTTGTACTTTGGGAAGGTACTTCTAATTCCTCTCCTTGAAACACAGCTATAGGTGTTTGATTTTAACACAAAAGGCAATCACATCCCACAACGAAGATGAATGTGTCTCCGTATTTCTAACATGCAGGTGTTGAAATATTTTTTTTCTCAGTGTAAACACACATAGTGCCTGAAGTACAGTGAGTTGCAGCAAGTTGATGGGCATCAAGCAACACAAAGCAGGAATCCGTCAGCATGGCAGAGCTGCAGACTCGAGGCAGAGCAGCAGCTGCTAACAGGTGCCTTATTTTATACACCATTATTTGTGTTCAACCCCTTCCCATTCATTGCTGAGGAATGGAAAATTTGACGTTACCACTCCCTAAAAACTTTTCACACTTTAAATTTCTATAACGGTTCCATTACGCTCCGTGTATGTTGGACTAGAAAGTTCAACACACAAGCACAGGTGTGGTATTTGCTGAAGTAAGGCAAAAAAGGACAGAAAGTTATACAAGCTATGAGGTAGGTGTGGTTCATCTGTTACAATGTGAACAGGTCAGTGTTTAACAGAAAGAAAGTTGTGGTTTCACCTGGCCAGGGATGACTCACTGTCTGAAAACAAGGACTCTAATGGGCTTTTCTGTGAAAAGGAGCAGACACAAAACCTCCCTTTGCCACTGGCTCTGCACTAAAAGCACAAGATGAAATGTAGATACTACCATACACTGCTGCAGGTTTCAGCAAGCCCATTCCTCTACAAATGAAATAGCAGCAACACTTTTTAATCAACCTAACCATGTTTTTACAAATATTTGCCTCTGCAATGGTCTTGACTTTCAAATAAAAACAATACAAGAGAGTATTGTATCAAAGAACCAAGGACTATAACACAAAGGACATTTTAGTGTGGGTTTGTTTGTAGTTTGGTGTGGCGATTTCTTTTTGTGGTTACAGATATGCTATTAAGCCTTCTTTTCTTTTTTTTAAAGCAAAATACATTTTGTGAAAGCAAAAAAAGCAGACACTAAGAAGAACTAGACACTAACATACAAGCAAGAAAATCCCATGGCAAGCATAAAACCCTGTCAATTCACAGCTAAAGAGCAATATCAGCTATAAATTTGATGTACCTTATTCCAACCAAACTACCTTTTATCCCAAAATCTTTAAGCCTCATGTTGGGCACCAAGAGGATTGTCATGGTTCATCCTTCAGGCAGTAACTAGGCACCACACAGCCACTGGCTCACTCCCTCTGCAGTGGCATGGGGGAGTGAATTGGAACAGAAAAAGGAGAAAGATTGTGGATTGCAATAAAGACAGTTTAATAGGAAAAGTAAAGCAAAACAAGGAATTCAATTGCTACTTCCCATGGGCAGCCAGCTCTAGGAAAGCAGGGCTCCATCATGCCCAGTGATTACTTGGGAAGACAAAAGTCATTATTTCAAATGTTCCCCCCTTTTTTCCTTAGCTTTATAGACTGAGTATGGCACCATGTGGTTCCTTTCATCAGCGAGGGTCAGCTGTGTCCCCACCCAAATCCTTGTGCACCCCCAGCCTCCTGACTGGTGTGGTGCTGTGAAAAGCAGAAACAGCCTTGGTGTTGTGTCAGCTGTGCATACCTTCCAAAAGTCATGATTGAAAAACAGAAAGAGATCATCAGGGTAAGCAGGAACAAGCTGCATGAAGAAGCAGTATAAGGTGACCCTCATAAATACTAGAAAGATGAAGCGTAAGGTTTCTAGAACTATATGGTTCTAGGAAAACATCATAAACACTGGAAGAAAAAGTATCTTCACAAGCACAGACATAAGGCTAATCAAATAAATATATGTCTCATTGTCTTAAATCAACAAGTTTTTCATTCAAGTCAACAATAGCTATTTTTCCAAACAAAACTATTCATAGCTGTAAGCAGTATTAGAACACAGGACAAAAACCCTACACCACAATGGATATCACAGACCAATCATAATTTTACCAAAGCTTTTGATTTTGTCTTTATTGTCAGAAACTTTAAAGATTCACAACAAAAAAGTGTCTGACACCAAAATAAAACACTGTAAAAATTCACAACATAAACTGCCTTATGTCCTCCAAAAGGACATATTTGGAATGAACTTGCTTTCTATGCTTTCTTGATATGCTGTTTAGGATATCATTGTCTCTTAGGACACAACATTTTATGCATAATGCAATTAAGATGTAAAATCTGCATAGATAATTTAATTAATTAATGTTAGCTGTGTAAGCTTTGCAGTGAACACCTAGCTAGACATCTTATCACATAAGTCCTTTCCTATCCAAGAATAGAATTTTCCATTCCTGGAAAGAAATAGACATTTCCTGTGGACAAAATATTTCATTTAAGTCTTTGAATATCTGAGTCCAGTTCTGAGGTTCTCAGGTGCACAGATCTTTACTGAAGATTTATCACTTATTCAGTTACTAGTTTCATGGACTTCCTCATATGACAGCTACCATTGCACAACATTAAGCTGAACTATTCTAGAAATTGTTTTCCAAAAGATTACTAGAATCTGTCTTTGTGCTTCCTATAATCCCTTGTTGGAACTATTGGATTCCTATGGAAGTCTACAGGTATTAAAGAGGCATTTCAGTGCTTATGTTAGTGCTTCATTTCTGCTTAGCTTAAACTACTAAAGACTCAACTATTTTGAATTAAAAACACCACGTTACTGGAGTGAATAGACGTGCTTGTGGGCACAGGATCCTGGACTGGATATGAACTCTTCTCAATGGAAGAAACTGAAGTGTAGCTTCAGGCAATTACTTAACCTCTTAAACTCCACTAACTCCACCTGGACTAGAAATTGGTATTTCTCTCCCCCACACTTTATAGGCCTGACCTGTTCAAAATTCTTGTAAGACCAAAAAAATCATTTTGTGTAAATGGAAGAAATTTTCTAATTCACTTCAGCATTTTTTAGATCAGATTTTGAGAAACAGACTCTTGTGTGTGAGACATTCAGATTTGAATATTGATTCACTGTGTAGGAGCTTTGCACTGACAGTAAATCATCTTCATGGAGAGATACAAAAAACATTTTCTAAATATTCTTTATCTTTCTTCACTATACCAATATTACAGAGTTATTTCCCTATGCCCAGGTAACAGGAACGACCATGTCAGTTTTATTAATGCTCTGTTCAAACAATGAAAATGAAAGGGACTTGATTCAGCATGGAAATCTGCTGCTATACAAGGTGTGCTACAAGAAGGCAAACTTGGTAGTGTCAGTTCAGTATTTATGCAACTGAAAAACTACGGGTGGGAATAAGCAAGCACTCAAGCACACATGGATATTACTCAGCTCTTTACCCGTATTGATAACACGTGCTGATAATTAGAGTTACTAATGATTGAGTTGGAGTCCATGCAAGATTTGGTGTTGACACAAACATCTGATTTTTGATTCTTCCACCAATGATAGCTAATGAACATCAGCCTACAGAAGAAATTGCTCTTATTAGACCCCAAGGGCTTTGTGTTCAATTGTCGCCAATTTACTTTTGAGGACATAGCAAGATTATCTTTAATCTCTGTTCTGCCATTATTGTGTAGCAGACTCATGTCTTCCTGTGTTCTTTTTATTGATACAGCTGAACAACCTTTTGCTATTTGTTTAATTTCCTTCACATAGTCTGGCCCAGGAAGGCTTTTGATGTCTCACATTATCCCCATACTACTTGATCTTCTAAAGAAAATTGCATTGCTAAGTATAACATTTTTCTGTTCCTGGTAGGGTGTGTGCTTATTCCAGCAATTTTCTTTATGGTTTTTATTCATCCAGTGAGATCTAGAGTCCTACCATAAAATTTCCTCTAAAGTTCAGAACATAAATTGTCCCCTTCACTCAGTAAGATTCCACACCTCCAGTTGCTAGTCCTCGATCTTTTCAGTGCAACTGGCTTCATAAATCTTAACACACTCATTCACATCCCAGATGCCAGCCACCACAATACTTCCTTAGCATCTGGAAAATGTCTGGCCACACAAGCAATCAAGAAACACAGCAACCTCTAAAAAACTCCATTCATCAGACCATCACCCAGATAACTCATCCTCCACCATCAGATCTTTGCGTTGCCCACTTGCCCTAGCCTGAGATTATTTGCCTCACAGCATTTTCCCCATCTAGCCTGGTCTCTTTGCTAGTACTGGACAGATCTCATGATGTCACTGTTTAAAGAAGGATCCACAGACCCATAGCTGAAGTATGTTGTATACTGATTTATGAACCTTAACCAAGAAAGTCACAAATAATGTCTCCCCTTGTATTAAGAAAGTTAGGAATTCTTCTTTTCCATATATACTTGATCTTTCAAGTACCAAATTAGTATAACTTGGGGTTCCAATGTCCTCTCAAAAATTCATTACTTTTAATGATTATTTCATGTCATCAATTAAAGCTTTTTTTATCATATATATCCTATCTACACCCAAATCATGGCCACAAACAGCTGACCCATTTTCCTGACAATCTCTAGGAAATCAGCTATTGCTAACATTTTAATTGGTCATTTTAACTTAGGTCATGTCAGTGAAAGAGGTCATATGAACCACCCTTGGATACCCATAGTACTATGACTACTTTGCATGCACAGCCTGCCGTGCATCAAAGCTATGATGGAGGTGACTGGTTCCTTTTCAGCCAGCAGCTGCTCCCTGACCTCTCTTACACAAATCTTAAGTGTAATAAGTGCTGCTCCCTTTTGTTGATGTAATTTTTCCTGAGCATAACATTTTCCTGATAAAATTTTCCTGAGCAAAACAAGAATCACCTGTTCTTGGTTTGATAAAGGCCTCCTTCACCTCTTTACATTCCCCTTTCAGGCTTGCACACACAGAAATCTTTATTTTTTGTAGTAGAGGGTCCAATATGTGGACCCTTGCTAGCTTGTCCCCCTGGCTCATTTCCATGCTCCTGGACATAATTTTAGCACCAGTAAACATTATTTTGGCATCTCCCACTGACATCCATATTGGTGAATCCCTCTCACTCCAAGGAAACAGTGAACCCGGAAATTATCTCAGCCACAGCCAAACAACATGCAGAGCAGCCAGGAGTGAATTGACCCTTGATTGTTTTAGACCCCATGCCAGATGCATGAATTGATGCTTAGAAGATGGATTGCACATTGGGCCATATGGTGAGGGCCCCTGGAATGACAGGAGCTGCTCATTTAGGGAGGATAAGCACCAGAGGCTTCCCAGTCTGAGGGGCCACAGTGAAGGTCAGTGTTTAGATGGACTAAGGGAGTTCACATGCTCTATAACCGATGTGGAGGGATATAACTGCTGTGATGAAGAATTAGGCTGGTACGAGGAGTAGAAGTGGTCAGGCATGCAAACCTCCTTTCTGCAATCATTCTATACCTGCAATGGTGTCTTGATTTCTCTAAATAAATGAGACAAGTCTGCAAACATATATCAAGGCTTCACTCTGCAAGAGAACAGTGGAAATAACAGCTGGAGAAATGTTCATGGCACCAAAAGTAAAATTTTGCAAAGCATTTTAAAAACTTTTCTAGCAACGTATGCTGCTGCTTGGCAAAAGTACTGAACCAATTTTACAGCCAACTTTGTTAAAATGTCATCATCTTTAATGCAAATAGGTTTGCTTAGTACACGA
Source organism: Passer montanus (assembly GCF_014805655.1). NCBI lineage: Eukaryota > Metazoa > Chordata > Aves > Passeriformes > Passeridae > Passer > Passer montanus. Next base: position 2,492,719 of record NW_024374368.1, read on the forward strand.
CCTCACAAGAAGTGCAAAGGTGGATTATTGGCTCAGAAAATAAAACCGTTAAGCTTTGAAATGCAGAAAGAACATTAAAAAGAAAAAAAATCTCTGTGAAAATTTCACCAGAAGAAGGATTTTCTCAAAATGTAAATATTTTTGAACAGTAAGTACTGCAAAGCTTTCATTATCAATGTCATTGTTATTGTTTCTGCAGTATAAAGACATCTGAGAAAGTACATGAAAACTATTTAGTGAACCCATTAAAACAGCAGCATTATCTGAAAAGCAAATTATAATAACATATAAATTTAAATCTCATAATAATCCCATAACAGGAGAAAAAGAGCTATTATTTCAGCACAGACAGTGCTGGCATGGGGTGTAATTTAACTTGAATCACAGCTCTGTCAGACTAACCAATGCCCTGGGTGCCTCGATAAACTACAAGGAGCAGATGCATAATCAGATAACTCAGACAGCTTGCTGAAGTTTCATCTGCCAGTGGGACCCACTTGGTACAGCCTGAGCCCTTTGCCAAGTCTACTTTCTCACTCTGTATAGATAGCACTGCTCCAGTAGCAGCTCTGATCTATCCAGCTGCTCCACACACAATCTCAGAAAGAGATCTTTCACTCTGATTAGTTACGAAGGCCTACAAAGAACAGTAAGACCCACTCACTACTCCTTAGCAGGTGGTTCAGCATTTTTAAAAGCCCATTTTTAAAAGTCCTAGAGGTGATAAAACAGCTTCCAGAAATAGTTCAGGGCAAAGTGGACTTTGAGCCCAAAAGAATGTGAGGGCTCAACATCAGAAACCAGGTTTGGGATTTAAGTTCTAAATTTTTAATAGAAAACTCTAACACTGTAGAAGTAATGAATTTCTTATGTGTACTTCCTGAAATAAGTCGGCTTCCCAGCTATGATATTGCAGCTCCCTTTAGAAGGTTTCTTTCTACATGTACATTTCCATGGCAGAGGTTTTAACTCCTTGCTTGAATTGCTCCACTAAAGCTTGCCTAACCTTGAGGGAGTCATGCTCTGAGAGCTCCTCTGAGCTTCAAGTGAGTCAGAACTGCTGTCCCTGGTCAGGTATGTCTGTGCAATTCCTCCAAAGTTCATCCCATGGTTCCGTGATTGCAGCAAGCTATGTTATTCTATCATGCCTTTGCTGAAATATAGTAGCAGAACTTTTTTGATGTTTCTAGAAGATATTCTAGTTTCCAGGTTTAGCCTGGAAAAAAAGAAGTCTATGGGGAGACCTTAAAACAGCCTTTCAATATTTAAAGGAGTCTTATAAAAAAGATGGAGAAAGACATTTTATCAGGTCCTGAAGTGACAGTACAAAAGGCAACAATTTTAAAGTGAAAGAGGGTATATAAAGAGACAAAAGGAATAAATTCTTTGCAGTGAGTGTAGTGAGACACTGTAACAAGTTGCCCAGACAAGCTGTGAATGTCCAGTGTGTGGAAGTGTTCAAGGTCAGGCTGAATGAGGCTTTGAGCAACCTGATCTAGTGTAAGGTGTTCCCACCCGTGTCAGGTCCCTTCCAACCCAACCCATTCTATGATTCTGTGTTTCTATAACTCTACTTCTTTGTGAAGAGGCACAAAAATACCAGCTCTTTCACCTAAAGAGCTGAGTAACTATGCTAGGAATATTTACATTAAGAATTTAAATCCTCTTTTCCTTCATGTAAGCTGTTGCACAAACACTCAGTGTTGCTTAGAAAACAAATAGGGTTTTCCTATGGTGTAGCACTCAAGCAGGGAAGCAAATATCTCAAAAAGGACAGGACAGTCAGTCAACTAAATGGTGCCACAAATCTTTCTTGCAAGGGCCCTTACCATGGCCCATTCACCAAACTATACGTGCTGATGAATTCTTATGATCCTGTGTCTTTTTTCTGTGTGGTGCAGTAAACAGTCTCTTGGGGTTTGTGCTGTGGTGACCTCATTCTGTACATTTCTTATCAGATCCCATACCTATTTATCATGATTCCTCCATTTTGATATATTCCAAAATTTTCCTTCACACTTGACAGTCCCATGTCTCAAAAATTTGCAGGTTCTTTTGGTATATTTTACATAAAGGGTGCATATCTTGCATGTTTTCATATTTCCTCATTAATCTTCAAATTATTTATGGAGAAAACATCAGCATTCTATTGGTTTGGAGGTTTCATTTTATTGAAAATAAAAGCAATAATGGAATATTTATATATCCTGATTATTCAGAGACAGTCCTAATTCCCAGGAAGTAACATAAATTCTTTTGATATTTTATATTAGTCAACAATTTTCTCTCTCCCACTTTGGCTACCAACTACTTTTAAGTAGTGTAATTGTGAAGTGTATTCTTTAGATGCAAAACATTAACCTCCACTAGCAGACTTTTACTTAAGTAATGAAACTGTACTCAAATACTCCATGCTTCTTACTACAGCAAATCAGCACTGCCCACACACTCAAACTGAAGATTGTACAAGCACACGTACTACTGGTTAGACATCCTACAAAAAAGACTTGAATTTCAGTTTAGGAATACTCTATTGCCTTAGCTGCCTGCTCCCATATTGTGTGGGTTTGGTTTTGTGAAGCTGAAATGTGATAAACTGAATATAAACTGGCTTCCTCTTACATCATTAACAGAGCAGGGATTTTTTTTTTTTTTTTTTTTTTTTTGGAGGGGGGGACGGGGTTTGGGGTTGGTTTTTTTGTTTGGCTGGGCTTTTTTTGTTTTTGTTTTTGTGGGGCTTTTTTTGGTTGGGGTTTTTTTGATTGTTTGGGGGTTTTTTTTGATTGTTTTGGTTTTTTGTTGGGTTTTTTTGTTTTGTTTTTTGGGATGGGGTTTTTTTGTTTGCTTGGTTTGGTTTGGTTTGGTTTTGTAATGTGATTTCTACCGTAAGGTGAAAGAGAATGCTCTGATGAATTTAGTGAAAATTGTGGTTCTGTAGTGAGCACAGAGTCAAGATTTCTGGATTATGGTCTTGGACATGACTAAATTATGCATAATATTTTATGGCTTCTTTTTCCCATTAATAGATTGGATTATCATAAAAATTAATTCTTTTCCTACCAGATTCTTCAAATCAAATACCGTTCAGCAAGTCAAAGCTGAGATAACTTTCAAACCATACAGTCTCTTTAAAAACCTATCAACAGACTCCAGAAAAACAAGTTCTAGAACTTGAATATCCATGAAGAAAAAGTTCAGAAACAGATTGGGAAAAATGTTTTAGCATAGGATTTTTTCAACACAAAACCAGACATGTCAATGACATTTTTATGTCCTTTTCATAGTAAGTTACAGAATTAAGCCAACCAATCTGCAAAAATTGTACATGTACCGTAAGTCAGCAAATATTCCTCCTGTTGCCTGAGCTGTTTGATCTCATAGTCTAGAAGAGAAGCAGAACTATGTTTAATGACTCTTCCAGCCAGAATTTCAATTTAAAAAACCATCCCTGAGCTCTATAGTCCTTTGAAATACAAAACCCTCTTCTCGTTTTCCTGTTCAGAGAGCTTGAAACAGATGACAGCAGGATCCTTCCAGTAAATTGCTGACAGGTATCTGTCTGCCAGGATTCCATCCGGAAGCCAAATTCACAGAGGTCAAGGGTTGAGGTGAACATTATGCATCCACAGACAAGCCTTGAAACAGCCAAGTATAGAAGAGAAGGCTTTTGAAAACCTCCACAAGGATGTCAGCAGCAGTGTTTAAGGGATTGTTTAAGCAGCATTTAAGTGCTAAGGGAATGGGGAAGATATGCTTCACTCCCTTGCACTTGTATGGTAGGTGATGAATTCTATAACAGCAGGACATCTAAGTACATTGTTAAGTGACAGAAACACTGGAGATATTTTGTCAGTATCTGCATTACCAGGTCCTCAAAAATATATTATTCATAGATTGCTCATGTGCTATGTCACCATCCCAAAACAGTTTGTTACTTCTAGCTTTAATATTTCATTTCTTGGGCTGAATAGCAGATTCTCCTCTGTCACAGAAAAATTTGCACTTTCTGTTTAAAAGAGAAGCTGGGGTTCATCAACAGTGCAAGCAGCACAAATATTACTTCTTCTAGAGTTTTGTCTTTACCTTTGAAGAAAAAAAGGGGTCTTCATGTAATTCTTATGTTATGTTAGTGAGGGGTAAGATAACACAGAAGCCAAAGCCTCCTCAGTTGCTCTTACCAATGGAAAGTTTTACACAGGTTAATGTGTGACAGATGGTAATGACAGACTCTGCAGAGTTGTTCAAGAAAATAAGACAACTGAGGCTAGAACAAGAGTATTGCCAACAAAAAAAAGGTAAAAATTAATGGAGTTTGTAGACACTAAATGGAGCATTAGGAATGTGGATATTTATAGAACAAAGCAGGAGAAAAGAGTAAAAGCTTCCACCAATATTCTCTGCACAACATGATATTCATGTTGGGGTGGAACACAGAAATACTGATAATAAGGATTTTACCTACATTTCCTATTTAACATTCCTCTTTATTTTCCTCTGCTTCATGCTAGTGTGCTTAGAAAGATAGGTGACACCAATTTATATTAACTTGAACTTATTCCTGCTTTATCCACTCTGCAAGTAACTTATTTAACTTTAAATGCAAAACCATTTCACATTCCAGGACCTAAATGCCCACAGTGTAAGGAGCAAGTCCTTTGCAGTTCGGATGATGGGTTGTGATTCTATAAGCATTTAGTGACAGGAAAGAGTTTATATATATTGCTTTCCTAGTCAGGCATCTTAAAGGGTTAAAATTTCTGTTATAATAGCCTTTAAGTATGGCTGTCTCTGTTTTATAAAGATAAACTTTATTTCCAGACAGCCTGAGGTGAAACACTGGGTTTTTGTGAGTGAGGTATCTTGATTACATTTTGCAAACTGGAATTTGTCTGTCTCTGTTGCACTGTAACATAAATCACATACCATGTATAAATGCATCATTTAAATGCACATAGGTTTATGGCATACTGTGACAGTTCTTTCTCTCATGAGTCTGCCAGTAATGGTCTCAGACCTTGACATCAGTGCCTTTTGGCAACTGAACAACACGAGATGTACCAGCAAATGATACCGATTGTAGACAACAGATAAAAAATACATGATGAAGTTAAATCTTACTTCCTTACATAAAAATAAAAATAAAAATAAAAATAAAAATAAAAATAAAAATAAAAATAAAAATAAAAATAAAAATAAAAATAAAAATAAAAATAAAAATAAAAATAAAAATAAAAATAAAAATAAAAATAAAAATAAAAATAAAAATAAAAATAAAAATAAAGTGGTAAAAAAATGTCCTCGATTATTGATATACAGAGAACCTGAAGAACCAATGGCTGTTTACAGTGAAATTACAAAGTGCTGATGGAAAATCTCTTTGGCAGCATGTGAGGAAATGGGAAAGTGAACAAAAGACAAAAGAAACAGTCCATGTAAAATTTCCTGCCTGCACAAAAATCCTACATCAACCTTCCTAGTTCTACAGGAACATTTTATTCCTCAGACTTATTACTTTTTAGTGCCCAGAATCTATAAAATGTTTCTATAATTAAGTGGTTGTTTATGTTAAAAGGCACACAGCACAATGCTATGTGAGATAGGGAATTGCAGAAGTGCCACTGCAACAAACCGTTGCTAGAGGTGTCATTTGGAATATTGTGTGCTGGGCTGGTCATCTATGTTCAAAAAAGATAAAATTGAACTGGAAGAGAAGCAGAAACAATCTACAGAAATTACTAAGTAATGAGAAAGACTTACAATGAGACCTTGCAGAGCTTTTTTAGCAAAGGTTGTTTAGCCAAGCAAATAAAGAAATGGAAGAGGATAAATTAGGAGTCTAGAAATATGTCTTTGGAGGAATAGAATGGCTTAAGCTAAATACATGCATTAACATAAAATCAAATTACTGTAAATTGATCATTAATAAATCAATTCTGGAAATTCCTAGTATCTGAGGAGCAAAATTTTAAGAGCATCCACATAGGCTCTGGGAGAAAGTGAAGCTAAATTTGTTTTAAGATGAACTTCAGTTGATATATAGGGAAAGCTACATAACAGAGTAAGGAAGTGTCTGGGACCAGGACATTGGCGGCTCACTTCAGTCCCCTAGACAGCAGCAACTTGTGCCATATCCTCAGGCACTGCTCCTGACCTCCACCTCCCAATCCAGAAAAGTTCTTCTACAAGATCTGAGTAGTATTTGCCAGACCTGTGTAGACTTCTGAGGTTGATGCATGGACAGACAACTCTTCAACTAATTAAAGCTGAAAAGAAGGGTATTTATTGCAGCATGCTGGACATATGTGGAATCATTTTCAAATACACGTGCAAGGAGTCAAAGACTCCTGCTCTCTATTTATACAGAAAAGGTTTTACATATCCAAGAGGTTTCTAAGGATGCAAAATACATAATTATTACCTGCCTGCTTTGTATTATAATCAGCTGAATAGCCATTATGGCTGCACAATTGTACTCCCTTAATTGGGTTAGTGGGATTTTGAAATAAGGGAGTGGGCATATGGGAGGAAGAAAGCGTCTTCCTCATGGTGAACTCTTCACCCATGGCCAGCTGGCAGGACTTTTGGATCTGCTGGTCACAGTCCAAGCCTCTCCTAACTGATTATTCTTAAGGCAACGTATTTCTATGGTCTCTGCTCCTTCACAATTGCTACATCTATCCCTGTCACTCCTAGCTTCTCTTTCCTAATGTATTTGTTACTTTTTAACGAAGGCACTTGATTCTTGCCACCTGTATTACTAACTTAACTTCTTAACTAATCTTAACTAAAATATGCACTCTTCTACTATCCCAATTATATTCCCAGCTGGCCCCTCAACTCATCTACAGTTTTCAATTATCCTAAGTATATTTCCAGCTGACCCCTTGACTCAAGGTATGTTATAGTATCCCAAATTACATGGGGTGACTGTCTTTAAGCTTCTGAGTCAGGTGTGGGCACGGGCAGTCAGACTTCACATATGTCATAGGCAGAGACATACCCTAAGTACCTGGAACTTTATGAGATTGTATTGAATTTATAACGTGTTCTCAAGACATTTTACATGTCACATATGGAGGCATGGGAGGATTTTCCCAGGTGGATGCTCTGGTTTCTAGGGGAGGCAGATTTTGCTTTTCAGTTTTGAAACTGAAAAGTATTCACCATAACTGCAGGGAGGAAGTTTATAAGATACATTTGAGGGTCATAGTGCACTGTACAGCTTAAGGCTGACACTAAGGGTTAAAGAAGTTACTGATCAAGAGAGGGGGTTTCCCCTCAAGTTTTAGGTTTAACATATACTATGGTAGTAGAGAGAAGTTCTCATTTTCTCACTCATGCTTCCCATGGCACACTGTGACACAGTCTGTGTAAAATTATAAATTCAGAACAGGGTGATGGAGATGCTTTGCAGTAGGGAATTAGTTATTTGTGGAGTCTCTACAGCCTTTGGAACTAGACAGTTTTCCTCAGTTGCCCACAGCTCTGGGTGTTCTAACCTACATGATCCAGACTGTCTACTAGATCATGACCTAGACTGTCTCTTCCAGCCATATGCTCATATTTTTATGGCCATATTAGCATAATAATCAATGCTGAATTCTAGAATAACTTGCATTATGCTGCCCTGAATTTTCTGTGAAGGCTAGCAGTATGTATTTTTATGTTGATTTGCTAGCTCCTGGACATGTTTTTCCATGTCAGAATAAATAGATGCTATTTTATTTTAGATGGTCAGTGTCTTTGCTGTAGTCTGGCTCTTTTCTGGAATCATCTCAATGATGGATTTTTAGAGATTTCTTTTCTTTTCTTTTCTTTTCTTTTCTTTTCTTTTCTTTTCTTTTCTTTTCTTTTCTTTTCTTTTCTTTTCTTTTCACTAAAGGTCTCATACATATTGGATATACTTGAAAAATTCTCAGAAAGGTGCATAAGTACAGCTACATATTTAAAAGTATCCACACAACTGTAAGTGTAAAATAACATTATGCACAAAGAACACAACCTATGCCATATTAAGCTGTGAGCATTGTATGTGCCATCTGAGTTTTCAGTTGTTTTACCTGAGGCTGCTGTGTGGTTATGAGGAGGGGAGTATAAATGGCCTGGTAGAAATTAAAAGCAAGAAATAAAACATTTAGCAATACAATGTGGCTGTAAAAAAAAAAAAATCAACATAATAGATGCAAGAGTAATAAAAAATGTTTAACTGACTTCTTTCTCCCAAGAAAACAATGGTGTCTCAAGATCTTAGCCCTTATATTTAGAAGCCCCTTTGGCGGCTTCTAAAACCCCAGAGGTTTTGGGAGAAAAATAACAAAATTACCTCCTGAGACAGCTGCTGCTTCAGGAGGGGGCTGGGTGAGAATCTGAGCTGTCACAGAAATGCAATGCTGAGTCAGAGTATTCTTGTGGGAAATGCCCAAGTCTAGGATGCCTATGAGTTTACCAGGAAAAGTGAGCCAGCACATAAGCTGTGACACTGATCTACCACCCTCCTGGCCTGGGCATGAGGAAGCAAACCAGGATCCTGCTGCAGAGATCTGCAGTTACTCTTTCCAGTATCTCAGTCATTAGTCACAGCTGTCACATGAGACCTGGCAGCTGACTCCTGGCAAAATCAGCAGGCTGGCTGCAATCACAGAGTGTAAGAATATATTGAAGGAAGCAGGAATTACACTAGGTATCTCGTCTCATAGTTTAGTCCCTTGGCCTGTCACTAGAAATAGAGGCTGCTGGAGCTGAAACCAGTGTACACAGATAGAAATCCCAGAATCACTGAATCACAGAATAAATTAGGTTGAAAAATACCTCTGAGATCATTGAAATCCAACTCATGACCAACCACCATGTCTACTAGACCCTGGCAATAAACGCCACATCCAGTCTTTCCTTAAATATCCCCCTGGACAGTGATTCCATACCTCACTAGAGAGTCCATTCCAATGTCTAATCAACCCTTCTGTGAAGAAATTCCTCCTAATGTCCAACCCAAACCTCCCCTGATGCATATTAATACTATGCCCTCCTGTCCTTCCTCTGATTGCCTGGGAGAAGACACTACAGCCTCCTTTCAGGTGCTTGTAGAGAACAAAAAGGGCCCCCTGAGCCTCCTCTTCTCCTGACTAAACACCCCCGCTCCTCGTAGGACTTTCATTCCAAAAAACCTTCACAGGCTCCATTGCCCTTCTCTGCACACATGTCCTTTCTGAATTGAGGGGACAGAATTTTCTTTCTGCTCTGCTGTTTTAAGCCACTTTCAGGTGAAGTAAAAAACTCTCTTGACCTGGACCTGAAATGAGCTAGAAGTGCACATTAAGGTCGACAAGACCTCAGGTTCTTGCTTTCTAGTGCTGAGTTGAGATAGAGATCCTGACTGAATGCAGAAGTCTGGGCTTTCTAGTCACTGCCATGCCAAACCCAGATACAAATTGAGCATGTTAGCAGGAGCATTGATGACTGAACTCAGGGCTAAGGTTCAGTCACATAAAACTATTGCAACTTCCTCTGATACAGAGGCAGAGCAGAGGAAGTCTGAAGGAGGTAATTGTGTTTGGCTAAGAGCTGGACAGTGCTGAACTTTGTGTAGAAAGATGACTGTGTATAGACTGTGGATCACTTTATTTCTGTTTTCCTACGTAATGCAATGTTACTGTGAACAGGATCTTGAAAATGCTCTCTGTGCTCAGAGCTCCTGAGAGCAGAACAGCAGGTAGAGAACATTTTTCAGGCTTGCTGAAGCAATCCCAGCTTAGCACACAGGCATCTGATATCCAAAATCTCTTTTAAATGTGTAAGCATGACAGGATTCAATTTCAGGCAAGTAACCTTTTCTAAAGTCTCAATGAGATCAGAGAGTGGTAGGGGTAGAAAGATTATATACTTTATTTTAGAAGTCCTTTTAACTTTGTCTTAGCAAGAGACTGGTAAAATTTCTGCTAAAACAGCCAACAACTCTTTCTTTATGGATTCATTCTATAGGTGAATGAAGGCCTCAGTGCCTTCTCAAGGAAACTGGTGACATGTCCTTCTATTTTCTTCGCTATAACGACATCAATTTTAAAGGAGCTTGTCTTTAGCATTGCTTCCAACTCTAATTAGAGCACTTTTTTTATTATAGAGCTTCTCCAGAAAAAAAGAACTTTGTATGTTCTGGGAATGTAAAAGGTTAAGAGAACCATATCTAATTGCAGAATCAATCTAATTGGCATTTTATGCATTCAGTTCACCAAAGCAATGCTATCAGGTGCTTCTTTGCATCACATTCTGGTGATGAGGTCCAATAGAAGAATTCCCATCTCTTTTAGGAATACAGAAATAAACAATAGAGTTCAATAAACACAGGCTGGAGATAGAAACACACTTGGATTTCTGGAGGTGTTCCTCTTTTTTCACATCTGGGAAAGTAGAAGTCAGATCACATGTATGATCTTTGTACCTGGTCGGCTCATTCTGTTTTCTCCACAACTTGAATTTTTTTTCTTCTCCTTCATTCTCTGAGGAGGTTCAGCCTATCAACCCCAAAGTAGTACTAATATTTATTATATTTATTATGTAGGATTAATATTATCCTACAACCATGGGACCATTCAGAAGGATAACCACTAAAGTTCTACATAAAAGAAAGGCACGGTATGGTTCATATTGTTTTTCCTGTATCAGCTAAAGAAGTAGAACAACTTGCATGGTCTTCTCTCTGTACTGGTGAAGTTGGAGCTTTATAACTTAAATTTGGAAAGAGGCAAAGAAAACAAGCTACAACTCAGGACCTGACAACACTGTGTAAAACAAAAGGGGGAACAAATGCAGAGCAAATAATCTTTGAAACTTAAATGAATTTTTAGTCTCGAATTAATTCCTTGCAAATAAATATCTTTATAGTTATACTGCCATCATACGTCACAAATGCATTTTGTACCTTAATAAAAATTGCAATCAATCATGATTTAAAAAGAAAAAAATAATTAGGAATTTCTTATTCCATTTAGCAAAATAATAAGTAGTAGATTAATTATACAAATATCATCTCATAAGCCTTATCTTCTCAAATGCTAGTTGTCTTCTACTTCAATTTTTATTTCATGGTACCACTTTCCTCAGACCCATGTTCCTGGCCTTACTACTTTGCCAGCTGATGGTTGAATGAATCAGCCTTAGATATAAAAGGCTGGCTTCTGGAAGGCAGAGTTATTGAGGACAACTGATGACAAACCACTGAAGTTAGTAGGTGTTAGCCATTAAATTGTTCTTAATGAATGAATCCCACAATAGCAAAAGCAGTATTCACCAGACAATGAGAAAAATGGCTGGATGTACTCATGCAGTGCATGGAAATGACACAACGGAAAACACAGCATTCTGGACTGGAACAGCATCCACTTCTCCTCATTCTATAAAAGAATATAGTGTACATTTATTACAACAAAAGTAAGAACAGAGTGAAAAAAAAAAGGGGATACAGATGCTTGCTTCCACATGCCACAAATAAAGAGCAGATATAAAATACAACAGGGAAAGTTAGGTTATAATGAAGGCTGACATCTCACAGACCTTAATTTGTGCATAGCTGTTCCAGTCAGATCTCTTGGATCAGAGTCAAATTATTGAACTTAAGCCATATAAGCTAACCTGAACTCTAGTGCATTTCAAAAGAAGAGAATCTGGAAGGTATGGGAGGTAGAGGAGTCGGTGACAAGGACGTGATGTCCACATTCTGGTTTTAACGCTTTCCTGAAAATCAGGCCTAGTCTGATCCTGCTCATTCAACACCCACTAATTGTTGGAGGGCAGGTATCTTCCTGCAGCATTTCTACCAGGTTAGCTTCAGAAAATAGAAATCCAGTCTGCATTATCCAAGTGTGAACTCTGAGGTCAGCAAGGGAATTCACACTCTGGCACCTTCCTTGTCCAAACTAGAACACCTAGACATAAGGTCTATAGATGTGTCTGCCTTACATCTATAGCATCTACCCAGCTGTATCTTTAGGGAACTCACATTTGTGAGATTACATTCCCAGCCTCCTTCAATTACATATATACTATTAATAAGATATTATGACCCAATAGCTCCTACATTCTTTGGCTCTGATTTTATGGTAGCCCATAAAACAGAGTCATATCTTCCTTTCTGCTAAGGAACTGATTGAACACCTGCTGAACTTGTGTGGAAGCCTTTCTGATGACTTCAAGAAATTGTGGAACAGCTTCCAGGTAAAATGCTCACTCAGTTACTTTGAGTTGGGCTTTTAAGTGAATTTAATTGTTATTCAGTAATGCTGTTTTGTCTCAGAATCAGTGCAGGACTTTTTTTTTTATTGGCAGGAGCAGAGATTCCTTCTGCTGAGAAGACAAGAGATGGTACGGAGCCAGCTACAGTTTCTGTAGTTCCAGCGCTTTTCCAATATCTTCCAACACCAACACCTTGGCAGCTGTTGCAGCAAAATCTGACCATAAGTACTGTATCAGTTTTTTACATCTACTGCTCTTTGCAGTAACATCTCTCTTTTTTTTTCACTTTTGCCACGACTGGGTATATTTTGTATTGTTCTTTTTCCTCTATTAGCCCAAAGCCTGACAATAGTGCAATTTCACAGCTACTACAAATACTATTTACATTTTAAAATACTCAAATGTTCACCTGTATGAAACCCAAAACTGCTTCATGCTTCACGTTGGTCTGTATAATAGACCTCTGTGACTATATTCTTACACCATTGCATCATGAGGCATGTACCACAGTAAAGTACTGCCAGCAAAGCTACGTCTCTGTCCAGGGAACATATCCCTTTTCACTGAGCAATTTCTCTGCTGCAACGAGTATGGTTCATTTCCTCTAACTGAAAAGCAGATCCCTAGAGGAAAGTGCCTGCTGCACATGAAAATACACTGTCAGGCAAAAGTGATGCATGCTTTGGTTTTAATGTTTAATGTGGTTCCATGATGACCCTCAGCCCACACAGCAGGAACTTTTAACCTAGATTATATTGGGAAACAGAGAATCAGTTAAACAAATGTACTTTCTGTTCAGCAAGTCACTCCCTATATGTTCTACCACTGAGCATTTTTATTGCAAAATTCAGTTTGTTTGAAGTAAAGCTGGCAGATAAATTTTGTGATTAAATAATTGTTTGTCAGAAACTATTGATGTGTCCAAATAGAAAGGTATTACTGAGAAGTACTCACTCTGCTTCTAAAGGACAAAACTGGACTGCTCAAATTCAGACGGAAGACAGATGTTCACTGACCCTAAAAGAGTTTCAGGCAGGCACTCGAGGGTAAAATCCAGCTATGACGTTCTTGCCTTGCGTATGTCAGTTCATGGATCTGAAACTGAACACCCACATACTCAGCAGGTTTTCTGTTTTCTGTACTATTAAGTCATCTTCCCATATGCTCTCTCCAAGCAGATAATGCAGTTATCCATGTGAAGTGTAGTATCTCCCACAGGAATGACTGAGGTACAGGGATTTACTCAGAACCATGATTCAGGCATTTGACTAAAATCTACCATTTCAGGGAATAGAGAGAGAAAGGAAGAAAGAGAGAAAGGAAAGGAAGGAAAAGAGAAAGAAAGAAAGAAAGAAAGAAAGAAAGAAAGAAAGAAAGAAAGAAAGAAAGAAAGAAAGAAAGAAAGAAAGAAAGAAAGAAAGAAAGAAAAAGAAAGAAAGAAAAGAAGGAAAGGAAAGAAAGGAAGAAAGGAAGAAGAATCAATCCTCTGACATACTTGGACAGAACAAGACTTTGTAACAGAGCTCTAGATTTCTAGGGTGCTAGTTGTTGAGACCTTACATAAAATGGACTGCCTTTTTTACTGGGAACTTAAGTTTCCTAATGCCTTCTCAATGTATAATATCTACACATGCCTCAAAATATCAAATCTGCATTAAAAAATCACCATGGAAGACAGAAAAGATTTTTTTATGGAATTTAACACAACTGTCTGTACCACAGGAGTGGGAAAATCAGTACTGCTTTGTGTTATGAGTAGAAAAGTTGTCAATTTTTTTTAAGTTGCAGAGTTAACAAGTTAAACCAATTGCTGTTGTTAATAACTTCATGTTGTAATCACCTGTTGTTAATAGTTTAATAATTATTTAATTATTATTAACCTGTTAATGGTTAGAAATCAGCTTAATTGTCCCCCTGCTGCTTCCCAAAGGATGACACTTGAGACTTCGGGTAGCAGGGGGGAGGTGATGTCAGAGCTGGTATGCAAATGAGGAAGCCCTTCACCAAATCTTGCAAGATAAACCCCTAAAACAACGTGCCAACATGGAACTATGAGATCTAATTGATGTCTAAATGTGAGGAACTTAATCCCATGTCTGCTAAGATCCTTTTTGCCTCTCTTCTAACCTCAGGATGTCGGCTAGAAAGAGGACCTCGAATGTCAGCGTGAGAAGGTGGAATTTCCTATTGCTCTTGTGAGGATGGAAGCCCCAGCTCTGCCTGCAGACCAGCGGACACAGCTGCCTCATCCTCCTCCTCTGTGCCACTCCTGGGAGCAGCGATGGCGTGGGCACAACTTGTCATTTCTCCTCACCTGAGCTGATTTTTTTAGTAAAGGGATTAAAAAAGGAGAAAGATCTCCTGCCCTATTCATTTCACTATGCACTTGTGTGATCCTTTGAGAACTCATATTCATCTTCAAGGAGTTAATAAATTCATGTTCATGGATTCCTTGAGATAGGTATTATCCTGATTTTGAGAAAAACATAGTATCAAGGATATCAAGTATACGTAGTTCTTCATACTAAATAGAAATTCATTGACAGAACTGCAAAAGTAACATAAACATATTGATCTCAGCCTTACCTATGACATTATCCTCTACTAAAAATTGTTCTCCCTTATGAAGGTATCCCAGTTAGAGTGGAAGGGAAAGATGCTCTTTCACCTCAGCTATCCCGAGTTTTCTCCTTTTCTCCTTTTCTCCTGTTCTACCAGAAGGGTTCAAGTGCTGTCTGTGAGGAAAAATTACATAGATATCCAGTACTCTGTATTATAAAGTGTATCCACAAACAAAGCAGTTTGAAGTATTTTGGCCTTGGATCTCCTTTCCCAATGTTGAAAAATCTCTACTGCACACTAGAGAAATCATGATGGATTTTTTTCCAACTTTTTCATTAGAGCATTTCAATGAATCACTTTCTTTTTTTTTTCCAATGAAAACACATTTTGCTGAGAAATTCCTAACCACATGACTTTCACAATAAGTTAATAACCTGGACCTAAATCCTGAATTTCTTCTTGAGGCATACCTCATCCTTTCAAGGGTTTGATCTGCCAGATAAAAGTAGTACTAACATAGAAACATAGAAATAATGATGTTTTATCACTTGTATTTTGTTAAGAAATCAATTTTATTCATAATGAAAACCCCCTGGCAAGTTTCTTTTGACTGCAGTGACATCTACTGGTACCCAGAAAATTTTCTGGACATGAAGCAAAAAATCAAAATGAAACTAAGTATGGGGCCCAGCAGCTTGACATTTTTACTTCTAAGGAAAGACAGAAAAAAAAAAAAAACAGATGTTCCAGAGTCCAAGCATATATCCTCCCAAGGACTGCAGGCTTGCTCGTGTGTCTCGATGTCAGAATACATGGTTCAAATGGAGAGAGAGCAAATGTAAGTGTTTTAAAAGGCAATGGAACTAGATCACCTGATGCAGGAGGAGGGGATCACTGCTCACTTTCTATTCCAAAAGACTGCCACGGAGAAAAGAATTCAAGAATGCTGAGTGGTCTAAAGAAGTAGTCCACAGTGCTGGCAGATGTAGCAGTGGGCTAATGGCTTGAAGTATCAGACATCTCCTCCCTGAGACTAAAATCAAACACCACCAAAGTGAAACCAGCACAGTGGTTAGCTGAGGAGCTGAAATCCTGCACAGACCACCCTCGAGCATCCAAACCCCACCTCCTGCTTTGTTTGAGTGATGCACAGTTGTTTACTGTATGTACCCTCCAGGAGATTGTATCCTGCACAGCACTGGGGTTGAGGATACATCTTCCTTCTCCTCACTAACATTTGCCCCTACCTCTCAAACAGATAGTGGGTGCCTAAGACAAAAACTATATAAGAGCTAAGAATATTTATAAGATACTCGTTTAGCTATTTTTCATTGTAAATTCTCTCCTGCCATGTTTTTCTTTTGGGGTTTAACTGCAAATTCATAAGAACATACAACATTCAGGAGGCATTCTCAAATATGCCCTTGAAGTAAAACTATGTAGAGTAATACCCTCAAAAGATATTTATGCATAAGCATCTCCCCATTTTCTTTCTCAAACAAACAGAAAATCTTGTATACTTTAGCTGAACTCTATGTGGAAACATGCACAATGAAGAAAGTATTTACAAATGTGTCCTTTCTTTAATAATTTTGAGAATCAGTACTGAGCATATTCAGATATCAAATTCTTACTAGATATTTCTGATATTACTGAGAAATGTATCAATAAATATTGTCCAATGCCAGTAATTTAATTCTAGTTAAAATAAGAAAGCTGTCTTGTCTAATGTATTAAATTATTCTGTTCTCTTCTGCCCTTCAGTGTAAATTAAGAAGACGTACGACTATGAGAGCCACCTCTCTGGACTTCCCAAGCTTCCACATTATCTATGCCTATTTCCTGCAGCCATTTGGAGAAGCACTGGGAGCAAATGAGTTATGAGTCATGGGAAGAAAAAAAAGTCATGTCAAAAATATTGAAATGAAATGCAAAGGCAAATGACAAGTACTGGAAATATGAGTTGCCTAACAAATGACAGATAGTAAAATAACGCAAGTGCTGGAAATGGCAAACAATCCAAGAAGACAAATTCTGGGAAGAAAACACAATAAAATAAGAGAATGAAAACAAATGTAGAACTAATGGCATCATTGATCCTAAGGATTCTTGAAAGGGTAAGACAAAAACACTGAAACAAGCAAAGCTTTAGGGAAGATGTTAAATTAAGGCACAGTACAAAATAAGAGATCAAAAGATTCACCTAGAAGCTTGATCAGAAGCATCAGATTTGTCATTGATGAGCTCTTTGTCCTGTTTTTTTCTCTGTTGTTGTTATGACGATGGTGGTGGTGTAACTTCAGTATACTCTGTTTCCTGGCATATGAAAGTACACTCTGATACTATATCCAGGACAGTGGAAATTTTTTAAGATCTTTGGCCATTGTTTTAATGTGGTCATTCAGATTTTGATTTACACCTTGATTAGTCTTAATGACTTACAGAAAGTACACTTGCTAAGCAAAGCAGAAATTTGTTCAAGCTCATTTATTGATTCTAAAGGAAAAAGAAAGAAGAGACCATGAAAATAAAGATGGAAGGCCACAGTCTCAGCTGAGATACATGAGAGTAGTTAGATGAGCTTCTGATTTATATTACTTAGGAATAGTAATATAATATGGAACCTCACCTTGAGTTCTGTCACTGGGAGAGAAGATCTGAGGGTGAGATCTGCTAACAGAGCAAGGTCTAGGGAGGAAATAGATTTGTAATTGAGAGCACTATTTACTTTGCCTAACCTAAGGCAGCTTCACCAGGCATCTGTGAGTCCCACTTGACTGGACACTCTCTATGCGCTGACTTTAGGCAGAACTAAGGGAAGATACAACAATACTGAAAAGGATTGGAAGTAGCTACGCCAACACATTCATGGAAAACCTTACTATTTTGAAACTAATATGTGAACATGAAATATTGGAAAACTTAAGGAAAAGGTAAAGGTTTACTTACATCACCACAAAGATAAAAATGGATAAAACAATAAAACTCTCATCAAGACAAACATTGAAATTATCATAGTTAAATAAGTAAGAAAACTACAAGTAAGAAGACTACAATGATAATTTAACTTCCTAATATTTATTGGTTTTTTGCTTGATTTTCACTAATATAATTTCTTCCTGAGTCAATACACGACCAAGAGAAGCTTGTAGGTTGTATTTCCATGATCATGGACTCTAATATAATGATGATATCAGGTATAATAGATCAAGAGATTACTGAAAATTCAATTTATTTTACTGAATTTTATAAGATTTGTCAAATTAGCGTATTCAAGATTATATTTTGCACTGATTTACCTTTTACTTAAAAAATAATTATCTGTATTTGCTTAAGAGATGCATGTAAATATCAAATTGCATTGATTTCAGCCCTATCCAGGTTGCCTTAATCATGTGATTTTTTTTTCCCCACAAAACCAATAATGAAACATGAGCTTCGTTGAAGAGGGTGACTTCCAAGACTAAGAATTTACAAGTTTGGATAAGGAATGAGTCATATAAAATTAATGCTCAGCCACAGGATTCTTTAACACATAAAACTTTTTGTCATATGCTGAGATTGCACAGCCAGATTAATGTACCTGGGACTACTTGCTTACACTCTGACTTGTATGATTTGTCAATAAATATATAAACAAACATGGCCATGTGCAATTCTTACACATTTCCTGCAGCACAAGCCTTTGAAAATATATCGAGAAAAAAATAATGGCAATATTTAAAATTACTGTAGAACTACAATTGAGAACTTGCTTTAGTCTAATAGGAATTTTGTTTGTATAATGATACTGATTATTTATTTCAAGGACAAACTTTGAAGGGGGTAAGAAAACTACTAATATTTTAAATTTAGAGAGAAGTTTGCTATGATATTTCAGACAAATACAAATACTCTTACATGGTAATAAAGCCAAAAATTACACTCCCCTTTGTATTTCCTTGTGGTTAAATCCTTATGCAGAATTAATTCTAACCAAACCAAAGGTGGCTTGTCAAGATCAAAACATTTGTATTTTAGTCTTCCACTCTTTAGTGCTGGAAAGAACAAATTACCAAGTTCATAGTACCATGCCTCTTACCCAAAGATCTTGATGTGCTTCATAAACCTTAATTAAGTTTCACAGCATGACTACTAGTCAGGCAGAAATCTTATCATTTTCAGAAAAAGCATGGTAAGGCCTTCATTCCTCGCACAGTTGCTCTGACTACATACTGCATTTTCTCTGCCGTTATGTATTGTGGAAAAATGTATAATAGCAAAGCAAAAGGCCCCAGTGTGCCCAACATCTATTAGCTTAACTTTTTTTGCTTTTATTTCTTACTTTTTTGATAATACCTTTCATGGACTCTTGCATTTTTAACTTTACCACTCAATTTGTGTATGTATATGTAAGCTGACTTTTTAAGTTAGAAAGAGTTCTAATTTAGGTTGCATTTTCCTCTAGAATCAACTGTAGAGAAAAGCACGTGTGAAAAGCACACAGAGTCTGCAGATTTTTTAATTCATTGCTAGAGCAGTTGTACTTCTCAGAGCACAATTCTTTTTTACATTTGCATGCGTGTAAAGCAATATGACCAAATTTTCTTTTGGGATACTGGAACCCCTCAATAAAAGAGCATCATATAATTAAGTGATCCTTTTCCTTCTTCAGAGTGTGCCTAAACGCTTATGCATCTTTTAAATCAGTGCTATAAAGCGAGCCACCAAAGTGAGAGGGATATATTCATCAGCTTTTTGCTAATTGCTGTTGCAATTTTAGTGGTCTTGTGATACTTCTGACCAAAAATGTGTTTATCTAGATACAAGCCTTTTGAACTGAAGCTTAATATAAATAAGAAAAGCATATTTATGAAATGCTGGATTTAAACCAAAGTGCAAATACCTTGAAAGAGACACTAAACTATGAAAGTATATGTGAATAGTTTTCCTAGGTATCCATGGTTCAGAGCAACAATTAAAAAATATGTCTGAAATTAAGCATATGCAGCTCAGTCAACAAAATATAAATCAGAAGAAATACTGTGCAGTGTGAAAACTTTGCAATAAATTGTAATACTTGATGAGTTAAGGAAAAAATTCCACAGGAATTTAAGAACACAGGAGTGTTCTTAAAGCATGGAGATGCGAGTAAAAATAAAAAGCCCACAAAAAAACCCCATTTGTGATAAGGAGGTCATAGTACTTCACAAAAATATTGAGAGACCATGTATTGTCCCAATTTATTTGAGGTACAGAAGATATTAGCATTTAAAATTGAACTGGAAGGCAATGTTTTCTTCAAAACCAAAATGAAATAGGAGCTGGTAGCATGAAGAAGTTTCTGTTTTAATAGACCATGTTTTCTCAAAAGGACAGTATAAACAGTGCTATAGCTCCAGTTAGCCCACGACCACTTCATGGGCTCTCCTGGTGGCAAATGGTCAGGTTCATGTGCAGGAGATGCCTGTATCTGTGACCCTCCACAGTGTTATTCAGTGACAAGGTAAAGGCAGGAAAAGTTCCCTTTCTAATCTTTTCATGGCAGTACATGTATTTCAATGTTGATTAAAATGTTATCTGTAAAAATTTTTAGCTCACATGTACTATTGCAGTATCTTCTGAGAAGGAATATGTATGTATATCTGTGTCTGTATGTTTGCTTACATTATTTTTTGTTATGAACACTACTAACTTGAAGCTGTAATAGCTAAATTTTATTTTAACAAAAGATGTTATCTATAAAGCTAGGTACACCAGCTTTAATCAATCACAAAAAAATTCTGGCAGGATGAATTAAACCTTAATCTCATTTAAATGTACCAGTATCTATGAAGTATAACATGCTAGCAAAAGAGTGAATCGGTATTTTTAATCCCATTACCTACAAAATTTAGTTTATAACGGAGCTCATGGCTGTCACAAAAACCTCTTTATTGCCTTTCTCCCTCCCGCGGGTACCAGAGGTGTCCCTTTGGGCTGTGCAGAACCGGCTGCAGCCGCAGTGAGGGCTGCCTGCCTGCCGGGCACTGTCCCTGCGGAGGGACAGCTGGTGGCCGGGGCTTGCCCAGGGCAAGCTCAGCGCTGCCAGCCCTGCCCCTTGCTGCAGCAGCCGCAGCTGCCAGGCCGGGAACGTGCCCCTGCTCGCTGCTGACAGGCTCGGCACTGGGATATTGAGCGCCTGCTCAGCTGCTGTGCTAATGGATAGGGATGAGCTGGCAGCGGCAGCGCGGCCGCGCCAGAGCGGGGAGCAATGGGCCGGGATGGGATGGGCTGGGGAGAACTGGGTTGGGCCGGGCCGGGCTGGGTGCCCGGCTCACCTGCACCAGCCCTGCCAGGGCTCCGGCACAGCGCTGTGCCCGACACATCAGCCTTTCCCCTCACTGAAACTGGCAATTAGACAAGTGCCACTGCCTCCCTTCCTCTAAGACCTGACTTCATATTACTGAAAAAAAAAAAAAAAAGTCTTCCCCAGTCTTTCATTAGTTTTATAGATGGGCCGGGCTGGGTGCCCGGCTCACCTGCACCAGCCCTGCCAAGGCTCCGGCACAGCGCTGTGCCCAACACATCAGCCTTTCCCCTCACTGAAACTGGGAATTAGACAAGTGCCACTGCTTCCCTTCCTCTAAGACCTGACTTCATATTACTGAAAAAAAAAAAAAAAAGTCTTCTCCAGTCTTTCATTAGTTTTATAACATGAACATTTTCTGCCTTCAGGTATCTCAGGTTACATGATACACTTTGCCAAAGCATTGTTTTATATATGGGCCATTCAATTAAGAGTTGGGTTTGATGGTCCTTGTGGGTCCCTTCTAACTCATGTTCTGTGCTATATGAGTATCATAATACTGTGATCATGAGTATTTTGAGTTTTTATTTTTAAATTCTTTTGCATGCAAACAGAATGATTGCTTTCGGTCCACAGCTAAAATGTACATCTCCACATTCTACACATATGCTATATACCAGTTTAGCCTCTGTACAGATTTATTTGACCCTCTTAAGACCATCTGGTTGCTGAAGAGATAATAAGAAATCATTAATAATTTTAAAATCTGTAAATTTTAAAAATACTTAAGAGCATGCTGTCATGGCAATAACTGCTTGTGATAGCAGCTCCTAAAAATACTCCTGAATTTATTATACAATTAGCATAGACATGATTCCCAAAAGAACCATTTCACAGAGTACTGTTGAGGGCCTAGTGCCAGTGCATTAATGTTTTTGGTGCTATAAAATCACTGGAAGAGAGTCTCTGTTACAGATAGAGACATTCCCTTTGCAGTGAAGGAGAGTCTAACTGATTTTCATGATCAAACCTTTCATGGTTTCTTGGAAAATCTGGTACCTAATAAAATTATATAGTAAGGGAAGTTCCCCCACATTGTAAATTTTTATCAACAATAGTAAACTTTCATCTATTTATATTAACAATGTCTTTAAAGTCAGGTCAGACACGGTTTCCAAAACAGTTGATTCATAATTTAAACTCACAATAGCACTAACCTGTAATATTCAGGGAATTCTGATGCTTTATTGACATACAGGATAAAGAAAAAGATTGAGATCTCATTTAAAAATTGGCTCCAAAGGGGTATTCTGATGTTCGCCTGGAGGAGTATGGCATAATTTAAATGTGATTTTTATGTGCAGAGATAGAGTTTCAAAGAAAGGAATATAACTCTTCACTAAATCATCATGAGTGCTTCACTTGTAAAAAGCTGCTTGCCTGAGCATTCTGTCAGTAGCTTAGTTATGTCCTTCTGCCTGACAGATGTGGAACAGTGTGTAACAATTCGACACTGGTGCAGCATAAACTTACTCAGCACTTTTCTGATGGCGAAGTGCATTAATGGTAGAGTTGTCACAAAGTATCCTGAGAGAGAATGGAAACTATGGCTCAGATTAGTGCCAGATACATCCATCCTGCATTCTTATATTGTTAAATAGAAGCAGCATTTTAGGCAACCGTTTATCTGTCTCACAAGATTTAACTGGAGAAATGAGTTGTTTTTTCATACTTCAAGGAAAAGGAAAGTTTAAATTTAAAACAATACTTTTTATTCATCAGTCAAGGACATCAGCAATCATCATGGCTAATCAGCTACTTCCAGAACAGCAGGGAACAACACAATCCCCTTTTTCATAGAGTTGCTGCTGCAGCAAAGCCACTGCTGTATTTTCATTGGAAATACAGTGCTGGAAAATGTGTCTTTGGGAACCAGGCGACAGATCTTCCAGATACTGCTAAGACATTAAGAATCAACAGTACTAGCAGGTTATCAGTGGGCTGTTTTAAAATTTAGCAAGACCTTCTACATTAACAATTAGGAAGAGAACCCTGTCTCCAAAAATTTAGTTTACCAAAAGCAAGAGCAGCAGTTTACACTGGCTGTGGAAACAACAGCTGTAGTTCATTGCAGGTTGAAGTATTTCACAAACTAAATATCCCTCCCATAAATTGTTTGAATTGGCATTGCTTAACAATAGATTGAATTTACCTCTGTAAATTCAGGTATCAGGAAAATGCAGCAATTGCACTTTTGAAGCACATGTCCTAGGCATCTACTTTAGATGAAATAACTGTATTCAAAGGGGTGATTTCTCTAATGCACTAATAAAAGAATTCTAACTTGTTTAGGGGAAGACACATCTATATTTGTTTATGTTATTCACATATCAGACTACAAGAAAAAGAAAGTCAGTGGATACTTAAGAGAATGGGACTTTGCTGAAAAGCAAAATTCTTAAAACTGCAGGTGACTTTGGTGTGCTCCTTGCTTAGACTTATTCAGTTCTGTGACTGAGAAGCACACAGGAGCCAAAACCAGAAACAAACAAAAAGAAAAAAACAAGATTCTTAAAACTGCAGGTGTGCTCCTTGCTTAGACTTATTCAGTACTGTGACTGAGAAGCACACAGGAGCCAAAACCAGAAACAAACAAAAAGAAAAAAACAAACAAACAGAAATCCAAAACAAACCCAAAAAACCCACCACACACACAACCCTTATGGTTGATCTCATATTGAGGAAAGCCCCAGATAAAACTGAAAATAGAATCTGATAATTTATTTGACAAACTGCTGCTTCTACTCCTGTTCTCACAGAAACTATTGACAGTTAATTAAAGAGCTTTAGGGTTAATTAAAACAGCATATAGGTACAGGTTATAACAATAAAGAAAGACATCTCCTGCTTTTCAGTGCTGTGACATGCCTACATATCCAAGCCTTTCCATGGGCAAACAGTGCTGGCATTTGCAGTCACAGGCACTTGAACTAGATGATCCTTCTAAGTCATTTCCAACTAAAATATTCTAAAGACTTTTTAGAAGGAACACAGGGCTTTCAATGAGTACTCAAATAACAGACATTTGAGACCCTCAAGGAGTCAAGAGAAAGAAAAGCCAAACTCACTTCCCGCTCCTTGGAAAATCAGAACAATACAGTCCTAAAAACAAAGACAAACCTTCTTGGAAGAGCACACAAACACAGAGAGACATTGTGAATACACCCAGCTAGAATGGCATTACAGAGCCATATTACCTGACCTCCTCTGGGCCAATGGGCTTCATAAATGCTCTAAAACACCTGTCAGAGACAAGTCTACAACTCGTGTCTCTTAAGTAATGCCCAAGTTCATGCAACATATCCTATTCCTGCTCCTCCAGCTGTTTTATTGCTTCTGTCAGCTGTCAAGGCTCAGGTGGTGGTGCTGCAGGCAGCACTTCCAATGGATGCCAAATTTAAATAAATAAAAACATTTTATCCAAATGATGCAATTGCAAGCACATGAAAAGTCTAATGCAAGCACATGAAAAATGACTGACAGAAGATTACCACCAAGACAAATATTGTATTAGCTGTCAACTTATGGTGGTGAAGTTTTATTTGTAGAATACCCGCACCTGCAGTTTTTTGATGCAGGAGATTCAGCAACTTGCTGCATTAATTAAGTCCCCCTCAAAAAAATCTTCCTTCAGCACAGGTAGGCCACAGGATTTTGAAAATTTCTTTGGGATCATTATTAAACAATGCTTTTATCTAAATCATGAAGAGTAAAGATATTTCAGATATAAGGTCACAATTTTTTTTTTTATTTTTTTCAAAAGAATGAGTACCTCAATTAAACTGCATACTCATCTGGCTAAGACAAGTTATGAAAAGCTATCTTGTTGGCCTTAAAAGTGTAGATTTTCATAGTTCGGCAAAATAAAATACCTTTTTTAAGAAACACCATCTAGAGTTTAAGCTCCTTGAAAAAATAAGATAAAGCAATGACAAAGAGGTGAGATTCACCACCCACAAAGCTCCTTATTTTGTGTTTACCTGATTTGATGTCTTTTAATTTAAATCTTTATGGCTGCTGCAGAGGGAACAGGCACATTTCAGCAGGAAAGTATTGGCTTTTTGGTAAGGTGTTTTGGTGGTTTTTTTTTTAATTTTATTTTCAATAATTTAAATGAGATGTCTCAAGTTTTTTGGTAAGGTGTTTTGGTGTTTTTTTTTTTTTAATTTTATTTTCAATAATTTCAATGAGATGTCTCAAGTAGTGTACTTCCAAATGGTACTCTGTTTTTCCATCTCTGCTAAAAAAGGCATGGAAGGAATTTCAAACCTTATTTTTGAAAGCATTTATTAACAGTATTAAAACTTCTGTTACTGAGAAAAAACACTCATATTTTGAGCACATTCATATTTTGAGCACCTGTTTTAAATGCACACTCTCACATGCCTAGAAAGTTCAGCATGTTCTCTTAATAAAATTTTTTTAAAGAATGCAATTAAAAATTTATTTCCAAGATATCCTTCAAGAGCTGTGTTTCATCAAACTGCCACAGAACTTAGCACCTTTCCCTTGGTGGTTATCCTTGTTTTGCAAGACTATGTGGCTTCCAAGCTGTTTTGCCAAACATACATTAAAATATCCCCCTCTTCAGGCTAGAGCTTCTTTGGCAAAGGCAGCACAAATTCTGTTATGCAAGCTTTGGCAACAGGTGGAAGGGAAGGACAGAGCCATTTAAATAAGGATAAATAAGGTCCCCAGGAGCTCAAGCTCTGCTAAGAGTGAATAATATGTCTCAACAAGCGTCTAGTCTTCAAGACTTCATGCATTTTCTGTATAGAGGCCATTAAAGAAATACCTGACTCAGAGAAATGTATGTAGGTCTGAAATTTCTTCATTCTTTGTAAAGTTCTTCAGGGATTTAGACAGTCATACCTAAATGGCTCTGTCTTTCTGGCACTTCCTCCCCAGGCTGAAATTCATGAGTACACTGAAAGAGACTTCTCTTTAATCTCTTTCTTGCTCTCTTAAACCCTCTGTGCTGACCTGAAGTTAAGAAACCCAGAATTCGACCAACTAATGCAAAAGCTGGTCATAAACTATTTACTTTGATTTTCCTTTCAAATGCAAATTAGATAATATACCTGGAGAGAAATAATATCTGAGCAATTATTTTAAAATACTTTTCATACCTTCTAATACAATCATTAATAGCAATTTATGGTAAATAGTTACCAAAGATGATAATCATTTTATTCAGTTGTTCTACCAAAAAGTCATGTGTTCTTCTCTAGCACTACAAAATGTACATGAATACTTAAAACTGCATCAAATAAACATCTCTACAAAAAATTAAAATACCGAAAGATCTCTTGGAATGTGCTTGTGTATGAAGGATAGTCACTAAAAATATACTGACATGTAAAAGCTTCTACCCGTAGATTTGTAATACAGATGGCACCTTAAATTAGCCAGTGTATATTTTAAAGGGATTCAATGAAAAATAAGAAATGTAGATCATAACATTTTTTATACTTATATTCTACAAGTACTTGAGGAACACACAGAAGTAAAATCTGTCTTTGAGTGTGTTTAATAAAGCTGATTATTTAAACAGCAGTTTGAAAAGATGTGTCAAGCTGCTCATCTGAAATACCACATTCGCATCCTCACGAATATCAAAACACAGCGGAAGCCTTTTCAAGTACGGATTTGAATGACAACAGTGACATCGAGTGGCCACTGTTAAACGCTGCCGTGTATTGGCACGAAACGCCTGCTGTGGTGGCAATGCCAATGCGAGTGGCACACAGTGCTAGGTCAGCTCACACTGCCTGTACAGCAGCTACAGATTCATTACATTGTGGTGGCAGTGCCAATGTGCAGACAATGCCAGTGGCACACAGTGCTAGGTCAGCTCACACTGCCTGTACAGCAGCTACAGATTCATTACAGATTGTCAGCCTGCAGTTTAAGCTCACAGTTTGCTCTCCTGGGCAGCAGGAGAGGGGGATCACTCAGTAGTCAGTGATTCAATGAACCAGTCGTGGTTTTGGTGCTCACTAAATCATGTTCCTAATATGTTGATTCTTTCTTCACTTCCTTCCCAGTGCCCATTGCCACAGTGAGACAGGATTCATACTAAAAATTCTCCATTCTTTTTACTTCTCTATTTTTTCATTAGCGTGTCTCATTTCTACATTAAAAAATGCTGCTCACACATTAAGGCTGTGTGTAGCCTTAGCTGTGAAGGCAGACATCTTCCATCACAAATCACTGGAACTCTTCACAGGTTTGAGTGCAAACGTGGGTCTCATTCAGAGCACATCTCAATAACACATTCTCTGCTCAAACACACTTCCATATCATGCCCTGCATCTGCAGGCTGTGCCTTCAACAGGAAGCTCTCATCAGTGTCTAGAGCTACACTGAGGGAACATGCTAAGAGTAAATGCAAAGACTTTGATCTCCAGATTTCAAGGAGGGAGTGGTCTTTTGTCTGTATGACATGTAACAGCTTCTGCACATGGTGTGAGATTTTGGAGGAACTGAAGAATAATTCAGAAAAGGAAAACCTTTTATCATTTTCATAACAGCCCATATGGATAAGCAACCCTCTTCTCAAATTCATATGGTGTGCACAACAAAACATCCTGTTTCATTTGCTTGCTGTTTTCATGTTCGCATGTTCCCAAGTCATTATTGCCTGATATGCTACATTGGGAATAAATTATTTCTACAGCATTTCTGTAAGAAAACTAATTGAGAGTACTAAAATAATGGATGTTTACAATGGGGTTTAAGCAGTTGAAAAAACACAGCAGACTTTGGTGAGTACACAGCAGGCTGAAGTATCAAAAGACTTTCTGCAGCTGACAGGATTCCAGCACAAACCTGCAGCAGTGCCCTTCCTGGAGCCTCAGTGCACTGATACAGATAACCAGCACAGGAGACAAGGGACATGTCTCTCTAGCTCCCAAAGAATGTACAAAGATGCAAAAGGATGGAAGCTGGGCCCAAAACATAGCCTGTATTTATAAACATGGAGCAAAGGAGGCCCATGGAATGGAATGGGAGAAAAATAAGCATCTGTTAAGGGACCCAGGATAATACTTAATGAGAATGTATAGATCTGTACATTGAGTATAAAGATCATTTAAATATCGTAGCATAAGCTGTGTTGTTAAGAAGAGATTTCAGTAATGAGATTTAAATACAAAAGAACAAAGGATGTATAATTGTATTAAATTACATGGGACATAAGTATGATGCAAATGATATGGAATAAGGCATGGAGATTGTGTTGAGTGGGGCTGGGATGGAGTCAACCTTCCCATAGCAGCTCTCAGTGCTGTGCTTTGTACCTGCAGCTAAAAATGTGTCAGTGACACACAAAAATATTTTAGCTACTCCTGAGCACTGCTCCCACAGCATCAAGGCTGTCTCTCCAACACCCCCTCCACACCCCTAAAGGCCAGTTAGACTGGGGGTGGGCAAGAGGCTGGGAGAGGACAAAGCCAGAACAGCTGACCAAGGAGATATTCCATACCAAATAACATTGTACACAGCAATAAAATGAAGAGAAAGAAGAAGGAAGGGGGCATTTGCCATTTAGGTGTTTATTTTTCAGAGAATCCACTACACATACCAAAGCCCTATTTCCCAGACATTGGCTGGATATCACCTGCTCATGAGAAGTAGAGAATAGATCTTTTTGTTTCTCTTTGCTTCCTTGTGCAGCCTTTCCTTTTTCTTTATTAAACTGCCTTCATCTCAGCCTATGAGACCTACATTTCTCCCCTGCTGAGGAGTGCAGTGATAGAGCAGCTGGATGGGCACCTGCAGAGAATCAAGGTCATCCCATCACTACTTCATACAGCACCAAATCAGCTCCTCCTAGCCAGCCCCTCCCTGTAAGAACATTACACAAAAGAACTTCTGAAAGGTCACAGCCTAATTACAGCCCAATTTATTCTTCTATATGTGTCTTTCTAGGTCTCCTGGCAATTTCCATCAATAAAGCAATTAATCATCTGTATTATTTGTCTGACACCAAAACAGACTGCTGCAAAGGTATCCAAAAGCTACATCTACTCTACAGCAGGATAAATATAAAATCTTAATTTGTACTCCAAAATGTACAATGACCATGTTTTTCAAAAAAGTATATATATAGAGACATTTAGATATCAGAAAAGGCTGATAATTCTAATTGTCATGCAGACATAGCACATAAAAGCAAACACTTTTAGAAGAGCAACGTATGATAATGTACATTCATAAGCACAGAAGTTTTTAGTGAGTTTAGCATCTTACATAAGCCAACCTAAAGCTATTATCTCCTTCCTGTCAGTCCAAGTTGATGGTATTATTAAAAATAATTGGACGGCTAACAGTTGCATAATAAATGAATAATCAGGACACTGGAAGATTTTTTTTTAAATATCAGATGCATAAAATTCATCTTACCTGTCCTCCTCCTTGTTATCTTCTCTCTCTTTCCCATATATCCCTTGTAGTCTTCAATTATCTTTGATCAATTTAGACACTATTTAAGAAAACATAATATATCTTTTGGGCTGTTTGTGTTATTTGAAGTACAAATATTTCTAACCCAAGCTTAGGCCTTTGAATCCTAAAGAAATAATGAATGAAAAAAAATATTGAGTACTTTCTTACAAGAACTTTGAACCCTTCCAGCCTTACAGAAACAGGTTAGACTAAAATTTCCAATCTCAACTTGTCTCAGAAGTTCTCATTTACCTGAAACAAAGATGAGATTAACTTCCCATTTTGACAAGCAAGGTGCAACAGGAAAACAAATTTCTTAATTGTTTTGAAACTGCAGTGTTTTCCAATTTGAAAATCTAATTCTTTTTTTTAGGTATTGAAAATCTTCTATAATCATAACAACTTGATAGATTTTCCAGAATAAATTTCTCATGACAACAGTTGCTGAAAAGTCAGTACTGACTAAATCCCAGTTCTTTCCTTGCCCATGATTCTACACTAGAGATTAAAAGGGCTCACATCCTGCATATTTCCTCTTTTATTTTGCCTATATGTACAGCACAACTACTACAATAGAAATGCCTTCAGCTTGGAGGTCATGTTTTAAACTAATTTGTATTTGTTACTCTTAAAAGGTACTCTATAAAACTCTTGAAAACTTGGGTTCAGTAAATTTACTGAGATATGAATCTATACTGGAGTTTTCACTTATTGAAAATATTTACAGAAATGTATTTCCAGTTTGCCATATCATACACAATTTCTTTTTCCATGAAGACCACAAGGTGGCATGTGAAACATACAGTAATACTAACAACATACTTGAAAGAATACAGTAGCAAAGTGGTATGCAGTTCTACCAGATAACCACAATATGAATACTCAAACAGTTTTAAGAACCAGTCTAAGTCTTTTGTAGGAGTTTGCCTTTTTCAGTCCAAACACTTTGTAGTTGTTAGTACCAGTAGCACAGTAGCTACTGTACATACCACAGTAGCAAAGTGGTATGCAGTTCTACCAGATGACCACAATATGAATACTCAAACAGTTTTAAGAACCAGTCTAAGTCTTTTGTAGGAGTTTGCCTTTTTCAGTCCAAACACTTTGCATTGGAAAAGGAACAAGATGTGCAAGCCTCTTATTAACAAGAAGGGATTATTCTTTTTAATACAAAAGTATATCAAGGAATTCTAATAGACAGTGAGTCTTGTTACCCACAGAGTGATCAGAGTGAACTCCAGCAAATTTCTTCCAGGATTTCTATTTAGCCATAAGAACCAGGTGACCATCACGCATGCACCTGTGGTATGCTAAATCTTCATTTTCGTGAAAAGTTATTAGGATGTTTTCTTAAGCATGAAACTGTATTTTAAAATGCAAAAATATGGAATCTGGTATTGTTTTGCTTCGCCATGGAAGTTCTGAGCCTGTTCACACTGATGTCTGAGTACAATAAAAAGTTTTTCACTTACCTCACATATTTCTAAATTCAGCAGATTCAGGAGATGCTGAGTGATTAGGAGTGATTTTTGGGGTATCTTTTTCTCATATGCTTTACTCAAGATGATAATATTACATTTTTGCCATTGCCAGCAAAAACTGAATCACCTTGATGTGTCCAGTTTTCTGAATTGCACTCCAGAGAATCACTGTCATTCCTCAGATCACCTCAAATGCATTCCAAACCCAATCTTTCTGCTCCAGCCCAACTAAAATCTCAGCCCTTCTGGGTTATTTTACCCTGCATGAAGGTGAGATGTGGTAACCCCAGGCCAGTTAACTCTTTACAGGCATTTCCTATATTGACCAAGTGTCAGTGTGTTCATGGAAGACAGCCACAGAAAAGGTCCATCTGCTCCACTCTATAAACACTTGTGAAAGGATCATGTTAATGACCTATGGACATTCAGACAAATTGAAACTGTAAGAGTCTTGTACCCTGTGTAAACAGAGCCGTCACTTAATACAGGTTTAGCATATATATTCTTCATGAAAATATTTCACCTGTTTTGGTTTTTGGTCTGGTTTGATTTGGGGTTTTTTTTGGCTTTTTTTTTTAGACTATGTTCTAGAATTTATCCCACTGCAAACTGTTACATTTGTGACAAAAATATGCCTTACGTTATTCCCAGATGACACATGCTAATTGTTTATAAAAGAGGAAGAGAAGGCCATGAGTTTATGCCTAAAAAAATGATTAACAAGTTGATTCATTCTGTCTTACTATAAATTCCTCGAAGCGTAAGCACTGTTACTAAAAGTCAGAGACTTTCAACATAATACTTATCAGGAAATACCTGCTCCTAAATGAGCAAGAAGTAATTGCACTTACTAAAGAAATTGCTGAGGCTTTGACTGTCAGAATCAAAGAATCTAGACAAAATTTTTCCTTGGAAGGTTTTCAAACCTGGAGCTGGAAATTGGGGCTATTTTTCCTGTTATGAATGCAGTCCTGACAGTCCTGTACGCTGCTAAGTTCTTACAAGTCTTAACTCCTCATTTCATTTACAGATAGGCTGCATCTTAATTTGATTCCAAAGCACATAGATGTTGTCAAATAAACATGCCAATTTTCCCCTTATTTAAGTGCCAACACAAACCACAAAAAAAAAGTAAACGTAAATGTATAACATTTCCAACTCCCACATTTCCTACCTGGTTCTGTGCATCTACTTGACTATCTAGACCTTGCCTTGCATTTTTGTAGTTAAGTAATGAATGTTGTTCTCCTTTATGACTCTGTCATGACTGATGGCTTGACAGCTATTTGGAAAGAATTGTAGCTATTCAAGCTAGAAGACAGAGCTCCAATACATTATGTATTTCTGGGAACTGAAATTACAGACCTAGCAGATTTGTTACACTCCAGGAGGTGCCTTGAATCATAGAATCATAGAATGGTTTGGATTGGAAGAGACCTTAAAATTCACCTAGTTCCAACCCCCTGCCATAGGCAAGGACACCTCCACTAGATCAGCTTGCTCAGACTCCATCCAACCTGGACTTGAACACTTTCAGGAATCAGGAATCCACAACTTCTCTGGGCAACCTGTTCCAGTGCTTCACCATCCTCACAGTAAAGAATTTTTTCTGATATCTAATCTAAGCCTACTCTCTTTCCATTTGATTCTATTTCCCCTGTAATGACATGCTATTGTAAAAAGTCCTATTCCTTTTTTCTTGTACAGTCCTTTAGGTACTGAAAGGCTGCAAATAGCAAAAAGCCTTCTCTTTCCCAGGCTAAACAACCTGATTCCCTCGCCTTTCCTTGTGTGAGAGGTTCTCCATCCCTCTGATCATCTTGCTGGCCTCCCCTGGGCTCACTCCAATATGTTCATGTCTTTCCTGTGCTGGGGATCCCAGAGCTGGATGCAGCACTCCAGGTGGGTCTCAGCAGAGCAGAGCTAAGGGGCAGAATCCCCTCTCCTGACCTGTTGGCTTTGCATCAACTCTGCTGCACTTGTGTAATAGTGTAAATTTTGGAAGAGAAAATAAAAGGGGGAAAAAAAACTTGCTCTAATTCACTGCTGAGAGAATTTTTTTCAGTTTTGTCTCAGCTGAGCTAATTTTATGGGAAACATCAAGAACAGTAGCATTTTAGACTGAAAACCAAAATAAAGGTTAAAACCTAGGAGTAGGGAGAAGGGGGAAGCTGAAGTATTTGAGGAAATACCCAGCATAAAAAATGCACACAGACTAATCCTGAATGCAGTAGACCACTGAACACCTAATACTACCTGCGCTTGTAAAGTTGGAGGTGTCATGGAATGCTCCTAGGCCTGGCACTCATCTTCCAACAGGAGATATTTCTGTAAGAATTCTATTAGAATAATCCTTTTTGGCTCATGAGAAATCCTGCTCTCCCAATAATCTCTGTGGTTCAAGAATTAATGCCAGGAACTACTCTTAATGGCATTTCTGATGCAGATTCTGTTTCAGATGGATGACAGTCCTCCCATGCTAGTTGTCCTTTTTGCTAAAAAATGGTCAAACACATTTTTATTTGATTCAGCACCTAGGATGGACCTGGGCTTCATCTGGCCCCAGAGAATCCATGTGCTAAGAAAGGTACAGAAGAGTACCACAGTGTTATTGTGTCTAAGGAGAACCTTTCAAAATCACCCCCTCTTTTCCTTCCTCCTCTGCCAAACTTTTGCCTCTGCATTACTTCCACACAGAAAACTTCCCTTGGTTCATGCAAAGCAAGGGGCCAGGAAGAGGACTACCTTCATAACATTGCTCAGACCCAACAAGCAAGTGGAGAAAAGAAGAAGCTCAGTGAAAACTGCAAATAAGCATTGAAATGGTTAAAGTATGGGGTGACTTTGTTAAACTGCTAGGGCTGAAAAGAAATGTCATTTACTTCCAAAAGAGCATTAAAGAGTTACTTTCTTTACCTTCAAAAGAGCATCAAAGCATCATAGAATTAATTTATCCTGGTGTTACACTCATGATGTGTCATCACCACATGGGCACCGTAGCACAATATCGAAATAAAAATGTAGGTGACTCAGAAGCCTCAAACCCCAAGCACTCCCTCCCTCCCTCCCTCCCTCCCTCCCTCCCTCC